>NC_080169.1:98427088-98754697 GCF_950295315.1 Erinaceus europaeus | reverse complement strand
ACTAATCATGGAGATCATTTACTGCATGACATTGTGACACTGAGTGTCTCTTCTGTCACCCCCAGATATAACCGGGAAGAGAGCCACTTGGGAGGGAGGGATTGTGGTCAGTTGGTTCTGAATGGAAGGTCTACATCATTTTGTGGATGTGATCTAGTATGTCCTGGCTCTTTCCAGAATGGCTGTAGTCCTATTTCCCATTCCAAGTGTTCTTGTCCATCACCCCCCCTCCTGCACGCACGCATCAAGGTTGTCATTGGGGCTTGGTGCCTGCATGATACCCTTGTTCCCAGCTGCCATTTCTTTCACAGAAGGTGAAAGACAGGGGGTCTGGCAGTGGTGCAGTGGATTAAGTGAATGTGGCGCAAGGCACAAGGACCAGCGTAAGGATCCCAGTTCGAGGCCCCGGCTCCCCACCTGCAGGGGAGTTGCTTCATAGGCAGTGAAGCAGGTCTGCAGGTGTCTATCTTTCTCTCCCACTCTCTGTCTTCCCCTCGTCTCTCCATTTCTCTCTGTCCTATCCAACAATGAACATCAACAATGGCAATAATAATAATCACAATGAGGCTACAACAACAAGGGCAACAAAAGGAGGAAAAAATGGCCTCCGATAGCAGTGGATTCATGGTGCAGGCACCGAGCCCAGAAATAACCCTGGAGGAAAAAAAAATTAAAAAAAATAAATAAAAGAAGGTGAAAGACAGAGATAGAGAAAGCAAAAGTTAGAAGGGGGGAGAGAGAGAGAGAGAGAGAGAGAGAGAGAGAGAGCTCTGCAGCACTGCTCCACCACTTGTGAAACTTCCCCACTGGTGGGCTTGAACCTGGGTCCTTGTGCATGGTAACATGTGCTCTACTGGGCGAGCCATCCCTCCCCCACCCCAGCCCCCATCCACTAAGTCTAGCCACATGCCCTTGGCATTCTCTGGGAGAGCCAGTGACCCCAGCCCTCAACTTGGGGTGTACTTCGGTGCTTGTCAGGACTGGGGGTGGTGGTGTGTGGGAGGGGCTGCATTGAGTGAGGCCCCGTCACTTGAGGCTATAACTCAGAAAAAGTGCTGAGGCTTGTGCCTAGCTGGCAGAATGAGTTCTCACTCGGGCAGCCTTCAGTTGTGCAAAAACAATCTGATTGCCCTGAGGTCGCCATGCTGTGAAGATGCTCAGACAGACTCCAGAGCCCAGGCTACAAAGAGAGACCCACTGAGCTGCCAGCCTCAGCCCCAGCCATGCCAGAGGTGGAAGCACATGATGGTGACTAAGGAAATAACTCCATCAGCCAGTAGGCAGCCAGAGGCAGAAGTGAGTAGCACTTGACTGGGGATACAACTCAACCAGTAAGGTGCAGGACAGGCAGGCCTGAGGCTCCTGGTTCGAACCCCTGCCTTGCATTCCTATGGTGCTGCAGCTTCTCTCTCTACCTCATGTAAAACTCTCTTAGGGAGTAAATGGAAAAAAATGTAATGTAATGTATTTATCAGTTAGAGGCAGAAAGAGAGTAAAAGAGACCACAGCACCAAAGTCATTCACTGTAGCAGGAGCTAGACTCAAACCTGGGTCATACACATGGCAAAGCAGAACACTGTCCAAGTGAGCTATTTTGCCAACCCAAAAATCATTTTTTTCTTTCTTTTTACCAGATTTATGTTGGTGCTGGGTGTTGAACCTGAGGACTTCAGTCCCTCAGGCATGAAAAGTTTCTTTGCATATCCATTGTTATCTCCCCAGTCCCATAAAATCAAAGAACCATTAGACCGGAGAGATTGTTTGATGGTTATGCAAAAAAATAAAAAATACTTCCATGCCTGAAGCACCAGAAGTCCCAAATTAGATTCCCAGCACCACCATAAGCCAGAGCTGAGACATGCTCTGGTGAAAAAAAGGAGAGAGAGATGAGAGAAAGAGAGGGGGGGGGGGCTAGATAGTTCACCTGGATAGTATGGCTGCTTTATCACACCCATGACCCATGTCCCAGCTTCCAACCTGGCCCCCAACACAGTGGAGAAAGTTCCAGCGCTGTGGCTGTCTTTCCCTTTCTCCTTCTGTCTCTGTCTTTATCTGAAAAAGTCCACTCAGAGCAGTGAAGCACTAGTGATGACAACAAACAAACAAACAGAAACTATGTCAGGTCCCCAATCCTCAGTCTTCCTTGTCCTGTGACATACTGACTGCAAGATATTAAAATCTGGCACCTGGTTCGTCCCTGTCACTACCTGAGGGGCCTGGTACCTCAAGAGACAGCTGAATGAGCTGATACCTCTCTCCCATCTCTCCTCCTTCTCTTCTTCCCTTCCCTAAACAGCACCTGAAAAGCCACATCTTCCAGAAGTGTCTCCCTTATGTCCACTTTTCACATAAGAAAAAAGTCAAGTCAAGGGGCACAGCTTGGAAAGTGGTGCAATGGATAGTGTTGAGCCCTCAAGCATGAAATTCTGAGTTCAGTCTCTAGAACTACATGCACTAGAGTGGTGTTCTGGTTCTCTCTCCCTTCCAAATAACTTAATTAAATAAATAAAAAAAATTTTTTTTAAATATTGTCAAAGCTCAGGCTCCGAGAAATGGCTCAGTGCTAGAACACGTCTTGAGTGCACGAGGTCTTGGGTTTGATTCCTGGCACTGAATATGTTGAAGCCATGCTCTGGTCTCTCTTCCCTCCTTCCCCAGCACTCAGAAATAGTGAATTCATTGAAAGTAAGACTGAAAACTGTAATATCTTCTCCAACGGCTTGGCCTGACCCTTCCTGGTTAGATCATCTTCTTCCCACAACCTCACCTGGCCACATATCCTGCCTCTCAGCAAACAGGTTCTCCTGTCTCTCTGTGTCTCTTTCTTTCTTTCTTTCTTTCTTTCTTTCTTTCTTTCTTTCTTTCTTTCTTTCTTCCTTTCTTTCTTTCTTTCTTTTTATTCTATTGACCAGAGCACTGCTCAGTGCTGGCATATGGTGTTGATTGGAATTCTACTATGTATTATTTTTAATTTTTTAAGATAAAGAGGCAAAAAGGGAGGGAGGGGAGAGAGAGAGAGAGAGACTGGCCAGACGAAAGAGACCAAAGCACTAAAACTGTCTTCAATGCATTGGGGGGGGGGGGGAGGCTCAAACCTGAGTAGTGCACATGGCATAGCAATGCACCACCCACGTGAGCTATTTTCCAGCTAGACTCTATTTTTTTTAATGAAGCACCAAAGAATGAACCCAAAGCCTCACGCAGAGACAATATAACTGTAGCAGTCTCCAAGGCAGAGTTTTTCTTTCCTTTATTTTAGAGGGAGGGAGGGAGACATAGAGAGGGAGGAGGGAGGCTACAGCACTGCTCTACCATCTATGAAGTTCTCCTGGTGCTGTCAATGGTGCTGCCGTGTGGTGCTGAGACTCAGACCTGAGGCTTGTTCTCCTCCTGGTGAGCCATCTTCCAGCATCCACCCACTTCCTCCTCATCCCTTGTCCATTTGCTTAAGGCAAGTCCCACCTCAGAAAATACCTTTCCCTAGTGTTTTAAATCCATCTCACATCCATCTCCACCCCCAGTTCATTGCAGGGGAAGGTCGGCCACTTACTGTCTTTGCGTCTCCCTGGCTCTTTGGACAGCTGGGGCCAGGCTCCAACCTAGGTTGCACACGTAGCAGAGCACGTGTACTATCCAGGTGAGCTATCTTGCTGGGCCAAGCCTGATTTTCATCCCAGAGAGAAAAAGAAAGGGAGGAGCTAGAGAGAGAGAGAGGGAGAGACGCCAAAGCACCACTCACTGCTTGTGACCTGGGAAGGTGTGTAGCTTACTAGCTGAGCTATCTTCCACCCTTCCAGATGGGGTCTTTCTGCAGAGTGAGCAGGAAGTGGCATAAGGAATGAACATTTCTACGAGACTCACCTTCTTCCTCCCACTCCCTCTGCCCCCACTCCATTTCAGAAGAGGTGCTGCTGGAATGTGTGCTCCATCTTCGGGGGCAAAACGGAAAGAAAATCCCTCTCCAGCTCCATGTCCAACAGGGACAGAGTAACAGATTCCTTCACCCTCCCAATTCCTTACAAATAAAAGAGTGTGTTCTCTCCTTGAAAATAAAACACCTAGTTTGTGTTTTTGCTTGTTCACAGCCAAACTAGTCTCTTTCATTTAAAAAGAAACATTAGGAATAAGTGCACCAAATTCAATTGCATTGTCAGGAGCCTTGGAGAAAGGTTAGCAAGTAGAGTACGCCCTTTACCATATAAGAAGACCAGAGTTCAGCCACTGGCCCTTCATGGGAGCATCATGCACCCCAGCACCAGAGGGAAGTTCCAGAAATGGTGGAGCAGTGCTGTAGTGTCTTCTCTCTCTCTCTCTCTCCCCCTCTCCTTCAATCTCCCTCTTTCTCTCTCTCTTTCTCTGAAATAAGAAAAAAGAACAGTCATACAGGGGGTGATATCATACTGGTTCTGCAAAAGACTTCCATGCCTGAAGCTCTGAGGTCCAGGTTCAATCCTCAGCACCACCATAAGCCACAGCTGAGTAGTGCTCTGATTAAAAAAAGAATGAGAGAAAGAAAGAAAAGAAAGGCCCACAGGAAGTAGTGGAATCACACAACTAAGGTCCAGCCCACATTATTCCCCATGATCAATGCATATAAAAGTACCATGTATATGTTACATGGAAACCCACCCACAGGGCCTCAGCTATGGAAAGCAGACATGTGCATGAGATCTTGATTTTTGAACCCTGTTACTTCATTTGAAAAAAAAAAAAAGGGGAGTCGGGCAGTAGCGCAGCAGATTAAGCGCAGGTGGCGCAAAGCGCAAGGACCGGTGTAAGAATCCCAGTTCAAGCCCCCAGCGCCCCACCTGCAGTGGAGTCACTTCACAGGTGGTGAAGCAGGTCTGCAGGTGTCTATCTTTCTCTTTCCCTCTCTGTCTTCCCCTCCCCTTTCCATTTCTCTCTGTCCTAACAATAACAACAATAACTACAACACTAAAACAACAAGGGCAACAAAAGGAAATAAATAAATATTTAAAAAATTTTCACAGAGGCTAGGGAGACAGCATCATGGTTCTGAAAAGACTTTCATGCCTGAGGCTCTGAGGTCTAAGGTTCAGTCCCCAGCACCACCATAAGCCGGAGATGATCACTGCATTGGTATCTCTCTCCCTCTTATTTAAATAAACTATTTTTAATTCCACATAGGAAGCTAATAGTTCATTTATTGATTTTTTTCCCTTTGCAGCACTGGCGCCTCACAAATGTGTGTGATTCCACCACTCCTGAGCTGTTTTTTAACTTACATTTTAAATTTTATCTTTATTTTATTATTTAATTTCTAGTAGTGATTTCATAGTGGTTTACAAGATTATTAAGTAACAAGTTTATAACTCTTCACCACACTCACCACCAGTTTTGTGTGCCCTCCCACTATTTTTTTCAACGATTAATTCTTATTTATTTAAGAGAAAGAGGGTGAGAGAATGCCAGGGACCAAACTCAGGACTTCATGTTCATGAGTCCAGTACTGTATCCCCTGTTCCATGGCATGGGTTTCTGGACTGAGAATCTTTTCTCCTTTTTATTTTAGGCAGAGAAGTGGGTAGGAAGAGATACCACAACACTACTTCACTGCTCATGGAGCTTTTCCTGATGCTGTGGTGCTTCCTTCATGGTGCTCAGGGCTCAGACCTGAGCCTTACTCATGGCAAGGCCTACATCCAGCCAAGTGAGTTACCTTCTATCCCTGACAACTCATTCTTTTAGAGGCATGTGTAGTGGCTGGAGAGATATTTCATCTGGTGGGGGGGGGGGTCGTTGTCATTCATGACCCAAGTTTGAACCCCATTGTGCCACAGGGGTACGCTATGGCCCTGGGTGCTGGGTTCACTCTCTATCTATCTATCTATCTATCTATCTATCTATCTATCTATCTGCATCTATCTATATCTTTGCATTTTGTCTATTTCTTTGTAAAAGATGGCCTGGAGAAGTAAAACTATAACTTTGTGAGGACATCATAATAACAATAGTGATGATGATGATAATGATAATGGCACACTGAGCATTACTAGAGACTCTGGGAAAATGCTCACCCTGGGGTCTTGGCTTCTGGTGTGACTGTGCTTTAAGGGGAGGCTCCCAACTGCAGGTAGATAGGACTTCCAAGACTTTAACCTGGGGGTTGGGGCTGCGCTGAAGTGCACTTGTTTGGGTCCCCATCCCCACCTGCAGGCTGTAGGTGACTCTCTTTCTCTCTCCCCATCTCTGTCTTGCTTTCCCCTCTCAATTTCTGCCTTGTAAAATAAAAATTATTTTTTCAAAAGATTAATTTCTGGGCTCTCTTAGGTACCTGGCTCTAGCATGTATGCTCAGAGAAAGTCCCTTGTCTGATGGGTGCTCAGAGCTGGCAGGGAGAAGCCTAGGCCCAGATAACCCCACTGGGATCGAAGCCCCCACACCTCCATCCTTTCTCTCCTCTCCCTGCACCAACAGAGACAGCAGGCTGAGCACAGGAAAGAACCTGTGGGTAGGTGAGAGGCCTGGGTCCAGCCAGGAGAGCAGGCGCTCCACTGCTGCAGGAAGAGGCTGCTTATTTTTAGCCGACTTATTGGCTGGGGCTTTGCAGGCCAGGATAGGGCCCTGCTCCTCCTTGCTGATGCTACTGTTTCTCTCACAGGCTGGGAATTGGTTTCTTTTCTGGGCAGCCACCTCAGCACTGCTCGATGCAGCCGCAGGCCCCACTTGGTTGTTCTGTGTGTTCTCTTCCTCTCTCTCTCTCTCTTTCCTTTCTTTTCTTTCTCTATATTTTCCTTCCTTTCTTCTCTCTCTTTCTTCCTTCCATCCTCTCTTTCTTTCTTGCTTGCTTTCATTATCTCCTTTTCACCAGGGTTATTACTGGGGCTCAGTACTGGCACTGTGAATCCACCACTCCCAGCAGCCATTTTCCCCATTTTATTTATTTATTTATTTATTTATTTATTTATTTATTTATTTATATTTGATAGAAATTTTCTAGAAATTAAAAGGGGGAGAGAGACACCTGCAGCACTGCTTCATCACTCATGAAGTTTCTTCCTTGCTGGTACATAGTGGGGACTTGAATATGGTAACTTGGATTGAACATGGGTCCTTGTGATGGTAACTTGTGTGATTAACCAGGTTCATGACTGCCTGGTCCTTGAGAGTCTGGTTTCTTTTCTTTCTTTCTCTACATTTCTGTTGTTTTTTTTTTCCTTTACTTTTTTAAATTGCCACCAGAGTTCTCACAAGGCTTCGTGCCTGTGCAATGAATCCATCACTCCTGGCAACCATTTTCCCTTTATTTTTGTTTCCTTTCTTTTTTATTATATAAAAAGAGAGAAAATGGGAGTCGTGCAGTAGTTCAGTGGGTTAAGTGCAGGTGGCACAAAGTACAAGGACCAGTGTAAGGATCCCGGTTTGAGCCCCCGGCTCCCCACCTGCAGGGGAGTCGCTTCACAGGTGGTGAAGCAGGTCTGCAAGTGTCTATCTTTCTCTCCCCATCTTTGTCTTCCCCTCCTCTCTCCATTTCTCTCTGTCCTATCCAACAATGACTACATCAACAACAATAATAACTACAACAATAAAAAAAAACAAGGGCAACAAAAGGGAATAAATAACTAAAATAAATGCTAAAAAAAAAAGAGAGAGAGTAAAGAAGAGGGGAGAGGGAGAGAGAGACACACCTGTATCACTGTTTTACCACATGAGAAGCTTCTCCCTTGCAGATGGGGATAAGAGGCTTGAAGCTGGGTCCTTTCACATGGCAATGTGTGCACTTTACTGAGTGTGCCACCACCTGGTCCCTTAAAGATAGTTTTCGATCCTTAGTGGCTAAGCTACATCGGACAGTTACTCATTCCCCCCTGTATCTTTTCCATGAACCAGCAAGGTCTACATGTTTATAAATGTCTGCTTGGGGGCCAAAACAAAACAGCTCACCAGGCTAGTGCACTGCTTTGCCGTGTTCAAGACTTAGGCTCGAGCCCAGCCCCACTGCACTATAGAAAGCCAGTGATGTGGCTTCTTTAAAAGATTATAAGATGGCAGGGTATAGTTCCACACCACAACCTCCACCAACATTCTGTGCCCTTAGCCTCCAAACGCTATAACCACCACAGGACTCGTTTGTTTGCTTCTACTTGTATTTTTGTCCTTTTTTTTTTTAATTCATGTGTATCAGATCTCTGGATTGCATGTATGAGTGAAACCATCTGATAGTTGTTTTTCATCTCTTTACATATTTCACTAAGAATAATCACCTCCAGTTCTATCCATTTTGTCCCAAAGGACACAATATCATTTTTTAATAGCGGAATAGTAGATTGCAGAGTATATATGCCGTAACTTCTTTAGCCAGTCATCTGCCCATGAATATTTAAGCTCCTCTGGCGAGCTCATCAGATAAGGAAAGGACTATAAAAGCTGAATAAGGGCAGGAGACTAGCTCACTTAATAATAGCCTTTTTGGTCAATACAAAACTATCCCATTATTCAGGCCCTAGTTATGGAATCCTTGGGTTCCCACATAAATATGATGGGCCTTGACCTCTAATAGATTCCTCTCTCCACCATCACCGGATACTTTCATCAGGAACATCAGCATAAGCCCTCTTGTGGGCCTCTCCAGGACTTTTCCCCCACTGTAGAGCAGCATTGGAAGGGAGTGCCCCGCTCTCTGAAGGGAGGTTGGGTCATCCTACTCTATCACTTGAGGAAGACTGGTCCTGAAATGAGTGCAGCCTAGAATGTTCCCAGCTGTGACCATGGACTGAGAGCTCAAATTGACCGGGACTCAGAGGTTACACTGGCTCCTGTGCTAAATTTAAATATATATGGGCCCTGGGTTAGCTCAATGGGGTAAGCATATAGTTTTATTCATAGATTTTCTTCAATATTGGGAGCTACTCTCTGCCCTAACCCAACTTTATAGCCCTTTTTGCAACTCTGATGCCATCTTCTCAGACAATATTTGTCCAAATTCATGTTAGCTATCAAGCTTGAGCAAAAACTACGATGGTCATAGGCCCCTCTGGACATACCTAAAATAGATTTCCTCACTTCTTTCCACCCAAAGATCCCTATTCTCATCTACTCTATTTCTCTGTTTGAGTTCCTGTTCATTAATCACTTTGTTCTGCTTTATATCTTACCATCTTTCAGCCACCACAATAGCAGACACTATTATGATTCTATCCTGAATTCCCTGGGTAGATGACCTCACCAACGTGTCCTAGAGTCTCGCCTCTCCAGAGCCCTACCCCACTAGGGAAAAAAACAGGCTGTATCAACCTGCCAACACCCATGTCCAGCAGAGAAGCAATTACACAAGCCAGAACTCCCACCTTCTACACCCCATAAGAAATTTTGGTCCATACTTTCAGTAGGGAAGAAATGATAGGGAGAAGAAGACCAAAGGGCTCTAAATTCCAACTCCGTCAGGACCCAGAGAGAGAAAGAGAGACAAAAAATAAGGAGGAACATCTGAGTGTAGTAACAGGTTTATGTGTAACTTGGGAAGGAAGAAAAGAGGGGACCATAGGAAAAAATGGACAAATATATACAAATATAGACTAATAGTTGTAGAAATAATAGTTAACTCATATCTGCAGCCTTAGGAGAACTGCTGTAACTTACAATGGAGGACACAGGGATACAGAACTCTGGTGGTGGGAATGGAGCAGAGCTGTACATCTGTTATCTTGTAATTTTGTAAATCAATATTAAATCACTAATAAAAATTTAAAATCAAAAAAGGACATGACAGCACTGAAAAGAATAATGCAAGCTATGAACATAGAGGTGCTTGTGTCCCTTTAAATAAGTGTTTGCTAGGGATGCATTGGATCGACCTTCCCGTGGTGCATCCCGTGAGTACCCATTCATTGGGGAAACTGATGATCCTTCCTAGCCAACTGAATCCACATGGATCCCAGTCACTTTCAAAGCCATTAACTGGCTACGGAAGAAGGGCAAACGCTAGAAGAAGAAGAAGTGTTTGCTTGTCCTTTGAATCTCTCTTAGCACAGGGGTTTCAGCACAAAGCTCAGAAGGGGAGACGGAGACTGGTGTTTCTTCTCCTGTACTGTTTCCTTCCTTGGTTACACTCCCTGTGTCTCTGCCTCATCAAACTTCCCTTCCCTTTCTCTCACAGTGACACTAGTGAGGATGTCTTGGGACCCTTGAGTTCAGGATGGTCACATCCAGAAATTTCTACTAACTCAAGCACCAACATAATTATCAGTACTTCTGCTAAGACCTTTTTCTAAATGAAGTCTTAGGACCTGGACTCAGGACTTGGGCACATCATTTACAGAGATATCTCTTAGTTCTCTCCCCCAGTTGTAGCTTACAAGGCTAAAGAGCAGTGACCTGCCTCCCCCCTATCCATTGGGGCTGGCCAGTATCTGAGATTCAGCATGGAGCAGTGGCTCAGGGTAGGAAAGCCAGAAGAAATGAAGGCATAGTGGGGCTGCAGGAGCTAGCACAGTGGTTCTGCAAAGAGACTTTCATGCCTGAGGCTCTTAGGTCCCAGGTTCAGTCCTCAGCACCACCATTCACCAGAACTCTGGCCTCTCTGTGTGTATCTTTCCTTCTGTGTATCTCTCTTCTCTCCCTCTGAAATAAAACAAAATATACTAAAATATAAAGAATGAGGGAGTGGCACACGTATTTGAACATGCAGTTTCCCATGCACAAGGACCCAGGTTTCCAGCCTCTGGTCCCCACCTGCAGGGGGAAGCTTCATAAGCAGTGATGTGTGCTGCAGACATCTCTTTCTCTTTCCAGCTCTATCTCCCCCTTCCCTCTCCATTTATCTCTGTCTCTATCAATAAGAAAGAGAGACAGAGAGAGAAAAGCAGCTAGAAGCAGTGGATTCATTGTGTAGGCACCAAACCCCAGAGATACCTAACCCTGGTGGCAAGAAAGAAAGAGAGAAAGGAAGGAAGACAGGTGAACTGAACAATCTCCAGAGTAGGGCACTGTGGGCTGAGGGGGCTGGAGGGAGACTTCCAGGAGCTTCCTGTGGTGCAGCAGCCCTACTCAGCTTCCACCTGGGTGAGAAGCAGCCTCTCTAAGCCTCCATGAGCTGACACCTCAGGACCCCAGGCAGCCCCTGTGAAACCTGACATTTGCGTTCATTCTCCTGCTTCCGTGTGGACCCTTTTGCAAACTCGGGTACCTTTTCTGAGAACCCAGCAGTAACCTCCTCCTGCCACACGCACGCACGCACGCACGTGCTCCAGAAGCTTCCTCTCCATCAGAATAGAGCAGAAGCATCTCATCCCCTTGGACCCCCTTTTTTCAGCTTCTCAGGTGAGAGGGAGCTAATCCGACAAATTTCAACCAACTTGGAAGTTAATGACTGAAACTGTTAAAAAACTGCTAACAACAAAATGTGTGCAGAGGGCATATTTTAAATCCTGTTGCAGAAGAGGCTTTCAGTGCAGGAAAACAATTTCTTACAAAAACTTCTCAAGTGCTGAGCTGAATTTCTGCTCCAGGCTTCCTTGCCTGTTGGAGTGCGCATGCGCGGTTGCTGCGTTTGTGGCCTCGGAGTAGTCCTCTGACCTGTACTTTGAAGTCAGAAGGTTTGTGAACCCTCAAGTCTCATTGAACCAGCATCTGTTCTCATAGGCAGACTTCAGGGGGCTATTTCATTACAGGTTCTTTCTATTTTAAAGGTGAACCGGGTCAGCCACCTGCTGAGCTCAGGGCTTTAATTGCATCCACACTGAACTCATGCTTAGTCTTCTTTTAATTTAGGGCATTGCTAATTTTCCCCTTTTCAGTGCCTTTCCCCTGCTCTCCCTCTTTTCTTAGAAGTCAACCAGCATGGGGGTCTATTAGGGGAGTCTTGAGATTCCCAAACAAACATGATGGGCCTAGACCTCAAATAAATCCCTCTCTCCATTGTTATAGGTCCTCTCTATCAGGAAGAATAAAAAAGACCCCTTTGTGGGCCCCCATAGGACCTTGCCCTCAACTTGGATCAACAACGGTAGAGAATGTTCCATCCTCCAAAGGGGGATCCATCTTACTCTATGCTACACCTGAGTAAGATGGATCCATATTGGGGCAGCTTGGAATGTTCCTACTCATGACCACAGAATGTGAGCTCAGATCTACAGGGATGCAGAGGTCACATAGGCTTCTAAGCTGAATATGGGCCCCAGATCAAATCAAATCTATGGGGTTTACAGTTGACAATAGTTATACCCCTTCCCCATATTAGGGAGCTACTCTCTTCCCTGATCCAGCTTTCTGTCCCTTTTCCAGCCATGACATCCCCTCCCCAGACAATAACTTGGATCCACCGGCATATCAGATTTCAGGCTCAGAGAGAAAAACAAAACTAGTATAGCTACAGGTCCTTTGAAATATAGCTAAAATATGCCTACTAGGTATCTACAAAACGGAGGACCCCCAACACTTTATCTGCACTATTCCAGCCTTTAGGTCCATGATTGGCCAACAATTTGTTTGGCTTTGTATGTTAACTCTCTTTTCAATCACCAGGTTCCAGATGCTAATATGTTGCTGACCAGACTTCCCTGGGCAGACAACCCCACCAATGTGTCCTGGAGCTCTGCTTCCCCAGCACCCCACCCTACTAGGGAAAGAGAGAGGCAGACTGGGAGTATGGATCAACCAGTCAATGCCCATGTTCAGTGGGGAAGCAATTACAGAAGCCAGACCTTCCACCTTCTGCATCCCACAATGACCTTGTGTCCATACTCCCAGAGGGATAAAGAATAGGAAAGCTATCAGGGGAGGGTATGGGATATGGAGATCTGGTGGTTTTGTTAATGTCTCCTTTTCTAAATAACTTAAAAAAATTAAAAATAAGTCAACCAACACTTGGACTGGAGTTGATGTACTGCACCCAAGTAAAAGACTCTGGGGTGGAAAGGTTCAGGTCCTGGAACATGATGGCAGAGGAGGACCTAGTGGGGGTTGTTTGTTACGTGGAAAACTGTGAAATGCATGTACAAACTATTGTATTTTACTGTCGACTGTGAACCATTAATCCCCCAGTAAATAAATTTAAAAAAATAAAGAAGTCATCAGCTCTAAGGTGTCTGCATGGGACCTAGAAAGACAGCGTAATGATTGTGAAAAAGAAGACTTTCCTTTCTGAGGTTCTGATGTCCCAGTTCAGTCCCCAGCACCACCAGTGCTGAGCTTGCTCTGGTAAAGGAAAAAAAAAAACGGGGTAGTGGCATTGAATGTATAAAATAGCTTGCAAAATGATGTGTGGTGTGTGTGTGTGTGTGTGTGTGTGTGTGTGTGTGTGTGTGTGTATGTGGTTTGTATGTGTAGTGTTTATTTGATTTGAATGCCTCCCAGTTCTGGCTTTCACTGTTTATTGAGGCTATTTGATTCAGCACTTTATTTATTTATGTAGGTATGTATGTATGTATGTATGTATGTATGTATGTATGTATGTATGTATTATTGCCACCAGGGCTATAGTTGGGGCTTGGCGCCTGCATGATGAATACACCACTCCCAGTGATGATTTTTCCCTTTTTCTTGTTTTCATTTTTGGTAATGAAAGAGAAATTGAGAGGGAAGTGAGAGATAGAGTGGGAGAAAGAGATTTGCAGCCCTGCTTCACTGTTCATGAAGCTCCCCCCCCCCACACACACACAGGTGGAGAGTAGGGTCTTGAACTCAAGTCCTTGTGTATGGTATAGTGTGCACTCTACCAGCTGCACCACCACCTGGTCCCCTCAGCACAGCTTTTTTTCATGTTTTCTTTTTTATTATTTTTATTAGTGATTTAATAATGATTAACAATATTGTAATATAACAGGGGTACAATTCCATACAGTTCCCACCACCAGAATTCTGTATTCCATCCCTTCCCTATGTTTTATCCCTTTGGGAATATGGATGAAAGTTCTTTTTGGGGTGCAGAAGGTGGGAAATCTGGCTTCTGTAAGTCAGCACAGCTTTTAAGGTCCTTCCACCTTTATGTGAACAGTGATTTCCAGGCTTCCCAAGGTTTGCTTCCAGTGCCCAGTGCCCATCCACTTTCCAGGGGCAGGCACCACCAGGACCACTGGCATCATGCCCACACACCTGTCCCCTCAGAATCCTCTGAGATTTGGGGCACATTGCAAGAGTAGAACTGTAAGACCTCAGGTAGCAAACCCTGGATTTGCCTCAGAGCCATTCTACCCACCAGAATGACCACCGTGGTCTTTCCACTATGTCTATTCCAGGGTGGGATGCCTTTCCACCACAGCCTGCAGGTTTTCTGGCTAAGGAACAGCACATGGTACCAGGGAGGACTGTGGAAGGCTGATGGTGAGCTCAGGTTCAGGTGAGCCCTGAATGTGAGAAGAGAAAAACATCCCACTGTTTAGAATATCAGGAAGAACCATTTGTGTGCTAGAACAGTTTTACCCAATTACCAGGCATTTAGTAATTCCTGATAGGTGCTCATGCTACATGATATCTTCTGCTTATCTGTCCTAATCTGCTCTCTCCTTCTCTCTTTCTTTCTCTCTCCAATTCTTTCATTATATTAGCAATTCTTTTTAATTTTTTGTATGATTTATTTATTTACTTGATGGAGACAGAGAGAAATTGAGAGGAAAGGGGAAATAAGAAAAGGAGAAAGACACCAGCAGCACTACTTCACTGCTCCTGAAAAAGCCCCCACCCCTTGCAAGTAGGGACCAGGAACTTGAACCTGGGACCTTGCGCACTGTAATGTGTGTGCTCAACCAAGTGTGCCACCACCTGGCCCCAGCACATATGTTTTTCAGAGAGGAAGACGGGGGGCCACTGCTCACCTCTGGCTTATGGTGGTGCTAGGGATTGAACCAAGGAACTCTTAAGCCTTGGGCATAAGTACATTTATAAGTACAGTATCGAAGCCTTGGGCATAAGTACAGTACCATTATGCTGTCTTCCCAGCCCCCAATCTGTTATTCTCTGATACCCACTTTCTGGAAGCAGATCCTGATTGAGCCTTCTTGGGGATGGGGTGGCCCTTGAAAGGCACAGGTGAGAGACCTGAGGACAGAAGGAGAGTGGCAAGGGGTTCCTATAACTCTTTTTTTTCTCATCAAAATCTGTCTCACTGCCTTAATTAAGCCTCCTTTTCATAGCTTTTCAGGTCATAGTGAGTCAGTTTGGTCTCTCAGTTTTCTCTGTTCAGCTACTCCTCCAGGGCCCAAATGACACTACCTCTTGTCCTCCAGGCCAAGGTGTGGTGACAGCTCCTCTCTCTTGTCATCCCTTGTGCCATGCCTTGTCAGTTTCTGAGAACAGCCCATATACCTCCGTACCTCCACAGTGGCTGGGAAGAATGTGTCACTGGGGACTATGACTGATAATACAGCATCTGGCAGTTTAAAAGGATAAACACAGGGCTAGGTGGTTGTGCATTTGGTTAAGAACACATAATATTAAGCACAAGGATCCATGCAAGGATCTGTGTTCAAGCCCCTGGTTCCCCTCCTATGGGGGATACTTTACAAGTGGAGAAACAGGTATGCAGGTGTCTCTTTGTCTCTCCATCTATCTCTGCCTCCCTCAATTTCTTTCTGTCCTATCCAATAAAATAGAAAACAAGGCCCAGTGAGAACCTTGGAAGCAAAAATAAAATAAAATAAAATAATAAAATGAACCACCTTGGCTTAATGGTACAGTGAATGCCATGCATGCTGAAGGTCTTGAGTTTGATTCTCCATGCCATGTACAATGGGATGATGTTCCCATCTATTTCTCTTCCTTGCAAAAAAAGAAAAAGAATTTTAAAGTCTTTAATTTGTGGTTATGTTTAAAAAGAAGAAAAGTACTAAAAAGTGATTTTAAGAAGGGGAGCAGGAAGGTGCTCAGTGAACAAAGAACATTTCTCATTTATGTGAAGCCCTGGATTCAATCCTCAGAAACATTTATGTATCTATCTATCTATCTCCCGCTCTCTCCCTCCCCTTCCTCTCCTTCTCCTTATCTCATAACATTTTTTTAAAAGTAAGCATTGAGTGAGGGAGATAGCATAATATTGCTGCAAAAAAATTACATGCCTGAGGCTCTGAGGCCCCAAGTTCAATCCCCCCAGTACTACTATGAGCCAGAGCTGGGTTTGATAGAGAGAGAAATTGAGAGGGAAAGGTAAAGTAAAAAGGGAGAAAGAGACCCGCAGCACTACTTCACTGTTCATGAAGAAACCCCCACCCCTTGCAGGTGGGGACCAGAAGCTTGAACCAGAGAGAGAGAGAGAGGAAAAGAAGAAGAAGGAGGAGGAGGAGGAGGAGGATGGGAGGAGGAGGAGGGGGAGGGAGAGGAGAGGAGAGGAGAGGAGAGGAGAGGAGAGGAGAGGAGAGGAGAGGAGAGGAGAAAGAAAAGGGGAAACTAAGCATGAAAAGATTATCTAAAATGATGGGTTATACTAGGTAATATTGAAGGACAATGTCAGCACCAGGAGTGTGGACAGCTCCCAATGTCAGCTCCAGACTAATCAGAGCTCTACCTGGCCTGGGGCCTGTCTTCTAGGACGCTCTTAAATATCGTCAGCTCTCTCATGTGCCCCTCTCCCAGGAAGAGGCTTCATGCCACCCGCCCTGACCCAGGGTCTTCCTTCACGTCCATTCAGCAGCCTGAGATTACCTGCCATAGCTTTTTTTTCCTTGCCTGCATTACAACTGTCACAAGACTAGTTCTGTAAGTCAGAGCCCAGGCTCCTAGGTTCTTATCACAGCCTTCCCTAGTGTGTCCTCCATGTCTGCAGAGTGTGTATGCTGGCCCTGTGGTTTCTTTAAGCACTGGGATCCTTCTTGCCTACCCCACCTTTGAAGAGTTAAAGACAGAAGCTGGACCGTGTGACTGGGAGATCATGGGGGGCCGGAGAGCTGACATGTTAATCACACAATTATTTCCTCAATAAAGATGGTGCCGGAGAAGATGGGGCCTGCTGCCTGTAGGATGGATAGCATGGGGGGAAGAGTGAGTTATATTTTCCCAGATAAAAGCACCGATTGCCTATAAACTCTGATTCTGCCTGATGTAAAACCCACTTTATTGCACATCCAGAAATTACTACCCATATAAAAGCACATTATTGTGATGTAAAAATAGATTTTTATATAATTTTTTCATGCCACCACCTTGTAATTCCTCATTTCCAAGCACCATGAGATTGCACTGGGGTTTATTTTTCTCTTCTAATTGTTTGCCAAGACATGCCAACTTATGATGAGGTACTCTCCGTGAGATCAGAGAAGGGCCTGGGAATAAATAATAGCAATCACTCCATGGCAGGTGAGGCTCTGGGGCACCCAGAATGCCATCAAACCACACCAGGTTCCACTGGGTACCACAATTTGGAGGAAGGAGGTTGTGGCTTCATACTCGTCTGAATCCCCCTGGAAGATAGGAGATAGGTGAAGGGTTCCATGCTCTCCCACCTGTCTAAAGGAAGGGAAAGCTTCCCCAATCAATCCCCAAATTGGATCTTGGCTGTTGAAGCACCATTGCTCTGATTCACCTAGTGTATGGGACTTTCTTTTACTCACTCCCTCTTTGCATGGTGAATCCACCACCCTTCAAAGGTGTCTTTTCTGTTTGTTTATATATTTATTTGTATTTGATAGGACAGAGATGAATTGAGAGGGATCAGGGGAGATAGAGAGGGAGAGAGAAAGAGATACCTGCAGTACTGCTTCACTGCTCATGAAGCATCTCCCTTATAGGTGGGGACCAGAGGGCTTGAACCTAAATCCTCTGACATGGCAATGTGCGCACTCAAATGACTTTTAGAACCTCAACCACTTCCAAGTTGATGCCCCCTCCCACACAAATATGATGGGCCTAGACCCCTAGTGGATCCCTCTCTCCAGCACCACTGGTCACTCCCAACAGGAATAGTATCTTATGGGCCCTCCCAGGACCTTGCCCTCACCATAAAGCAACAACAGTAGGGACTGTCCCAGTCTCTGAAGGGAGGCTATGGTATCCTGCCCTGCCACTTGAGGAAGACTAGGTCTGAAATAAAAGCAGCCTGCAATGTTCCCAGCTGTGACCATTAGTTGCGAGCTCAGACCAATAGGGACTTAAGAGGTTACACAGGCTCTGGTGCTATATATGGTACCTGGACCAGGTAAATGGAGGTCAATAGTTAATTTTAACCACAGAATTTTTTTTTAAGAATGGGAGCTACTCACTACCTTAATCCAACTTTCTAGTCCTTGTCTCTACTCTGACACCATTCTTATCCAACTTCAGGCTAGCTGTCAAACTCAAGCAAAACTACCATAATTGTGTGTCCCTGGGAACACACCTAGAATGGACTTCCTAGCTGTATCCTACCCTAAGATCCCTAACCTCATCTGCTCTGTTCCTCCTTTTTGGTTCCTGTTCGTTAACCATTTTATGTCAACTTTTGTTCTACCACCTTCCAGACACCAAGTTGCAGATGCTACCATGATTACCATCCTGACTTCTCTAGGCAGACGACCTCACAAGTGTGACCTGGAACCTCACCTCTCCAGACCCCTACCCCACTAAAGAAAGATAGAAACAGGCTAGGGGTGTGGATTAACCTGCCAATTCCCATGTCCAGCAGAGAAGCAATTAGAGAAGCCAGAACTCCTACCTTCTGCACCACCCAAAACAACCTTGATCCATACTCCTAGCAGGGGAGAAGTGATAGGAGGAGGAAGATAAGAGGGCTCTGAACTCCAGTTCCAGTAGCATCCGAGGAGAGAGGAGGAAAAGGAGAGGGACATATAAGGAGGTAGTAATGTTGTCATGAGTGGCTTGGAGGGGGAGAGAAGATTGCTCAGGAAGGAAAATAGGAGCAATTATGTGTAAATGTAGACAGATAGTTGTAAAGATGATGAACAATTATGTGTAAATGTAGACAGATAGTTGTAAAGATGATGGTTGGCCCATGTCTACAACCTTGGAGAAACTGTGGTGGTTTGCAGTGAGGAGACTGAAGATTCAGAACTCTGGTGGTGGGAATAGTGTGGATTTAAACCCCAGTTGACATGTAATTCTGTAAAATTAAAAAAAAAAGTTAATGGCCCCACCCCAACCCTTTGGCCTGGGTTTGCTCCCTGGTGGACAGCCCACAGGAGTGTTAAGTTTGGGAGAAATAAATCACTGTGTTCCCCTGCAGAAGACCCCCCCCCACCTCTTGATGCCCACCAGTTGAGGATTATTTCCCCACAGTTACAGCACCAAGGAAGACATGCAATGATGGGTTGTATGAAGGGAAGGACAGGTTCAGCACCATGTTTGAGGACAGCACCCCATCCATCTCACAGGACTGCCTCAGTGCCTTGGCCGGGACTATTTCGTCTCCCTACCCGAGCTTCTCCCACTCACCACTCCAAGGGAGTCCTCAGCAGTTGTTCACTTCCTTTTGGAGGGTCAGGGTGGGCATGAACCTGGAGCCCCTTGTCCAGTTCCTAATCCCCAGGTCTGCCCTGGACCAACCAGGAACACTTCCATCTGCCATGTCCAGTGTTTCTGGGGGTGGTCAGTGGTGAAATACCTTGATGTTTCTAGAGTCTCTCCTTTCCTGGCAGCTCTGAGTAAGTAGGGGATGAAGGAAGAAGCGAATGAATGGTTGCATCAGCAGCCCTCAGATTTCAACACCCATCAGTCTCCTGAGAAAGGGCCCCATGGTTTCCTTCAGCAGTTCTAAGGTGTGGCCTGAGAATTTGCATTTTAACAAGTTTCTAAGGGCTGTTGCTGCTACTGCTGCTGCTCAGGAAAATTATTTTTAGAGCCACTCAGATTATTTGCATCTCTGTCACCTGATGGGTGGGAGGGACTGGGAGCTAGGAGTAGGAGATGGAGAGGAATTAGGTGCCTGTGTCAGTTCCTGAGGTGGGGTGGGGAGTTTAGGGGGGGAGGATGAAAGAATAACTGGAAGTGACCAGGGGTGAAAAAGGAGGTGGGGTTGGCTGAGGACCCAGAAGGTAGTGGGATGGAGGAAACCAGGGCACTCTGGGAATGCCAGTTTTCAGTGGCCACCAGCTGCTTTCTGAGCCTTGGGGCTTTAGTTTCTGAGCCTCTAGAGACAGAGGGCTGGGTCTCCCAGGGGCACTGATGGGCTGACCCAAGACCATGGCAGCTGCTTTTCCCCCTCTGCAGCCAGAACAGAGGTGGGATTGACTGGGGTCTGAGGAGTGAAGGATCCAGTGAGGTCTAAGTGGCCCCAATTGGGTCACTCCTCTGTAGCGCTTGGCCTAGCATTTATGCCCTGACTGGCTTGGAACATGAAGTGGTGTGTGTGTGTGTGTGTGTGTGTGTGTGTGTGTGTGTGTGTGTGGCAGGGGTAAGCTGTGTGCAGTGGACCACATGCCTGAGCCAGGCCCCGAGTTCCAGTCCCAGTCCTGCCACTGAATGGCTCCACAACCCCTCTTGGGGACTCAGTGTCTTCTGTAAAATGGGTTTTTGGGGGTGATAATGTCAGATTTGAAGGCTCTGCCAAAGGATGACGTTAATAAAAGTGATACAGGGATCAGGGTGGTAGCACACCCAGATGAGTGCACACATAACGATGCTCAAGGACCTGGTTCAAGCCCCGACTACCCACTTGCAGGGGTGAAATTTCATGAACAGTGAAGCAAGTCTACAGCTGTTTCTCTGTCTCTCTCCTTCTCTGTGTCTTGCTCCCCTCTCAAATTCTCTCTGTCATATCAAATAAAGAAGGGAAGAAGGAAGGAAGGAAGGAAGGAAGGAAGGAAAGGAAGGAAGAAAGAGAAAGAGAGAAAGAAAGAAAGAGAGAAAGAAAGAGAGAAAGAAAGAAAGAAAGAAAGAAAGAAAGAAAGAAAGAAAGAGAAAAGAAGGAAGGGAGGGGAAAAATGGCTTCAGGCAGCAGTGGCTTTGAAGTGCTGGCACTATCCCCCAATGATAACCCTGGTGCTAATAATAATAATAATAATAATAATAATTTAAATAAATAAAAAAGAGATGCTTCTGTACAAACTGGTGATGGCCCAAAGCAGGTGTCTTTGAGAGAAGCTTCTAGATTCTGCCCCGCTGATAATCAGAGCACAAGGGTTGGCTACCAGCACTCAGACCCTACATGATCAATTGACCTTGGCCCCTAGGGGGCGTTGTTCCTGAGCATAGGCATGGTGCCTCAAGGATCCTCAGTTTTGGGATCTTGTATCCCAGCAAAGTGGCCACGGGTGTGCAGGTATGTGACATGCTTGGCACACAGCTTGGGATGGTGGAAGAGTGCCACGTATAAGGCCATTTGGATCATAGGAGTCTGATCAGTCTTAACATTTGCTAGGCCTTTCTCTGCCCTCTTAACACAGTGGATTCAGTTCTAGCATTTTCTCAGGGGGACTGGGGACATTGTTCAACTGGTAAAGGGCCAAACTTGCATACCTGAGGTCCTTAGTTCAATCCCCAGCACTGCATGGAGCAGAGTGCTGCTGTTTTGTCTTGTGTCTCTCATATGTGGTATATAAATATATATGTATATATGTGTGTGTGTGTATATATATTTTATATACATATATAAATATATATGTATGTATATATATTTTTATTTTTACTAGAGCACTGATCAGCTCTGGCTGATGGTGGTGTGGGGGGTTGAACCTGGGGCTTCAGAGCCTCAGGCATTAGAGTCTCTTTGCATAACCATTATGCTATCTACCCCCACACTAAAATAAATCTTTAAATCTAAAGAAAATAGAAGCTGGGGAATCACCAACCTGGAGTAGTACAGGGCTCAGGGATTTTTCTTTCCAGCAAGCAAAGACTGGTCACTGGCTTTCACATTACCTTGTTCAGAGTGAGTTGAGCAAAGCATGGTAAAAAGTTGAGAGAGTGTGATGTGTGCAAGGACCTGGGTTTAAGCACCTAGTTCTCACTTTCAGGGGGAAGCGTCACAAGCAGTGAAGCTGTGCTGCAAGTTTCTCTCTTTCTCTCTTCCTCTATCTCACCTTCTCTGTCCTATCGAATAAAATAGAAAAAAAATAAAATAAAATTAGAATCTAGACTCTTACTCAATCTGCCTTTTAACAAGAGTCCTGGCAGAATCACAAGTATAATGCATTTTGAGCAATCACTGCTCCACGGCCTGATGCCCTGAAATGCTCCCATCAGAGGAAAATGGGAAAGGCTGGTATTCAGCAGATGCCCACAGCCCACACAGCTCAGAAACTTCCAGATCCAGGATACTGCCTCTTCTGACCCCCACCTCTGCCTTCCGGGGCCTCTCCCTGCTTCAGAAAATTGTTTTGCGGGCTGGGTGGTGCTACACCCAGATGAATGCACACATTACCACGTGCAAGGACCCAGGTTTGAGTTTCTGGTCCCAACCTTCGCAAGTGGTGAAGCAGTGCTTGCAGGTGTCTCTCTTTCTCTCTCCCTCCCTATCTTCCTCGTTTGTCTCAATTTGTGTCTCTACACTAAATAAATAAATAAATAAATAAATAATATTTTTAAAGGATGGAAAGAGAAGGAAGGAAAGAGAGGAAGAGAGGAAGGAAGAAGGAATGAAAGAGACACTTTCTTTGGAGCTAAGTGGTGGTGCATCTGGTTGAATACACACATTACAGTGTATAATAACCCAGGTTCAAGCCCCCAGTCCCCACCTGCAGGGGGCAAGCTTCACGAGCTAAGATGCAGTGCTGCAGGTTTCTCTCTCTCCCTTCCATTTTAATTTCTCTCTGTATCTATACAAAATAATTAATTAATCAATCAATAAAAGAAAGTTGCTCTTGCTGTGGTGGTCAGTGGATCCAACCCCAAGCTCCAATATCTGCAGAGCGACACCCCCCCACCCAGGGGCAGGGCAGGGCTGCAGGCTATTTGTGCCTGGTACAGAGCAGATGTCAAGCTTTCATGTATTACACCGTGACAGTCTTTGCCATCAGAGCAGAGCACAGTGAAGGTGCAAGAGTCAAGCAACACCATTGTCCTGAGAGGGAGTACCCAGCCTTCTGGTCAGGCAGAAGTTGATGCCTGTTGTCTAGGGCACTATAGAAATGCCCCTGCTTTCATGGGGTCAGAGGATTCCTGAACCCCTTGCCCTAAAGCACCAGGAATGTCCAGTATGGGGCCCACACAGCCATCCCCTGTACCTACACCCACAGCAGACATCCGTGACTGATGACAGGTGAATTCCCACCACATGCACAGAATCCTTGACTACCCAGCACCCCAGGGAGCCATTATCCAGTGATCTTTGATGACACCCTTTGGCCTGTGTGCCTCAGGCCAGGAGGACAGGCTTGTTTCGGTCCCCACCCTCCCACTCAACTGACCTTGCTGGGGCCACCTTGGGGAGATTGCTTTGAACCACCCTCCCCAGATGTTAACAGATGGGGGGAGGAGGTGGCATTCAGCTCCAGACCCATCTTGCTCATGCAGAGCACTACTTAGGGGACAAGGAGGTCACACATGGGGAGGGGGGTTGACAAGAGGGCACCTTTTTGGTGCCTTCACCACTTGTGTAACTTGGTACTGGGCACTGAACTCTCCTGGCATCTGTCACCCAGCCCAATGGGAATGTCTCCCAAAATAATGCCCTGGGGTATCCCAATGTGCCTGTCTGACTCCAGAGTTTGGGTGGACATGAGGGGAGGAGTTTAGGAAGCATGTACAAATGGTTGTTAACATCTGTGGGAGACCACCTGATTTCTTGATGCCTGTTACTTGATGTTGAAGACCCCGAATTATAATGTCCTTACTTATTAACACAAGCTTCTTCTCTGCTGTACTATTTCCTCAATTACTAAGACACTATGTATAAAACAAAAGGAATTATTGGACACCTGCAGTCACTTGGATTTTATTTCCAGGTGCTGGGCAGTGGCACTGCTGTTAGAGCACATGTGTTACCATGTACAGGGACCTGGGTTCAAGCCCCTGGTCCCCACCTCTGTGTGGGGGGCAAACTTCATTCACAAGTGATGAAACAGCACTGCAGGTGTCTCTATCTCTTTCACTCAATTTTTCTCTGTTTCTATCAAATAAGGAGGGGGGAGTTAAAATGGCTGCCAGGAGGGGTGGATTTGTCATGCAGGCACTGAACCCTATCAATAACCCTGGCAGTAGTATTGACATAAAATATTTTATCTCATTATTAATATTATTTTTACAGAGCGCTGCTCAACTCTGGTTTATGATAGTGTGGGGTATTGAACTGGGGACTTTGGAGCCTCAGGCATGAGAGTCTCTTTGTATATCCATTATGCTCTCTCCCTCCAAAATATTTTATTTCTGTATCAACACAAGATACAGATAGAGAACACCAGAACACTGCACTGGCACACAGGTTGCTGGGGATTGAACTCAGGACTTCATGCTCCCAAGTTCAACACTGTTCTCAGTGCACCACCTCCCCAGTGTTCACAGTGGCCATTGACTGGGCATGGACTCTGTGCAAACGCCTTTCCAAACATCTTCCCTGGCTTCTGCCATCAGCTTTAGTGGCAGGCACTTTGATCTTTGTATCTTCCACTTACATATAAGGACAGAGAGGTGAATTAGCTGGCCCAAGGGCACTCACTCCCTTCCAGAAGAGCTAGGGTCCCCCACCCAGCCCTGCCCACCTCCAGAGAACCCTGTTTTCCAGTATTCTCAGTGCTGACCCTTTGAGAGAAATCTCATCTCCAATGTTTTCCACCCACATTGACTCAGCCTGATAATTACTAATCTGGCTGACAGCTAGCTCTGGACTCAGTCTCTGAACACAGACATGCTCTGAAACTCAAACTCGAAGCCACCTGCTACAGGGCCAGCCGGAGAGAGGGCAGGCTATCGTGTGTGTGTGTGTGTGTGTGTGTGTGTGTGTGTGTGTGTGTGTGTGTGTGTGTGTGTGTGTGTGGCAGGGCGGGCTGGCTCAGCTGGGGAGGTCTCCTATGGTGGCTGCTCTGTCAACACTGTTTCCTTCATGAGAGACACTCCTGGGATAGGCCCACA
This sequence comes from Erinaceus europaeus, assembly GCF_950295315.1. Taxonomy (NCBI): domain Eukaryota; kingdom Metazoa; phylum Chordata; class Mammalia; order Eulipotyphla; family Erinaceidae; genus Erinaceus; species Erinaceus europaeus. The sequence continues at coordinate 98,729,812 of NC_080169.1, read as the reverse complement.
ACCCCATGCCCAACAGAGAAACCACTTAGATTAACACAGCTTTGGCCTCTGCTTCCAGACACAACCAAGATCATGAACTAGCAAGGCCACCAGTTCTGTCCTGGGCCACACCACCAAGACCTGAACTAGCACTTGGATGGCAGCATCAGGAGCACCCCCAGAGTAGAGGGGAGGGAGGGCTGGCCTCCCTCCTGAGCCCCCAGATGACTCCTCTGCACTGAAGCCGCCTGCTCACTGAATCGCACCAGTGTCACCTGCTCCCACGGCACAGCGTGGGCCCAGGGCCTAGAATAACTCCATCGAGCGGGGATGATGGATCTGTGCTGCCAGGCTGGCAGCCACCCGGGCCCTCGGGCAGTGGGGATGAGGCCTCCACCTCCTGGTGGCCTGGTCCAAGGTCCTGAAGCAGGAGGGAGGGGGCCACTCTGGGGACCCCATCCTGTCCACTACTATTTTAACTCTAGGTTGAGATGCTCTGGCAAAGACTCCTAGAGACTGCATGGTTTCTCTGCACTCTCTGGGACATTTCTGGGGGGCGGGAATTATCTTTTGAAAGATCATAGCTCCAGAATAAAGGAAGTTATGATGACAAAGCTAAAAACTACTTGTGCCTGCAGGGGGGTTGCTTCACGGGTGGTGAAGCAGGTGTGCAGGTGTCTGTTTTTCTCTTCCCCCTCTCTGTCCCCTCCCTCCTCTCTCGATTTCTCTCTGTCCTATCCAACAACAATGACAGCAGCAACAACAATAATAATAGCAATAACGATAAACAACAAGGGCAACAAAAAGGAAAAAATATCCCCCTGGAGCCGTGGATTCATAGTGCAGGCATTGAGTCCCAGCAACAACCCTGGAGGCAAAATAAATAAATAAATAAATAAATAAATAAATAAATAAAATAAAAACTACTTGTGTGTTGTTGAGCGTGGGCCGCGGAGATGAGAGAGAGGGGGTCCGGAGTGAAGAGGAAACAAAAATCTTTATTTGCGATGGCACCTCAGAGTTGGGTGCTAGAGAAGAAGGTTGGGCCATGTGGAGGTAGCGAAAATGGCCGCCTCACGCAGTAACCTTTCCTGCGTCTGAACACCGAAGTGGAGCGCTGGCAAGAGAGCGAGGTGCGGAAGGAGAAAGGCTTTTATAGGAGTAGCTTTCACGAGAATGGGAAGGGGGAGGAGTAACCATGGCACTCCAGGATAGGATGATAACTCTCGTGAGAATGGGAGGGGGGAGGAGTAACCAAAGAACTCCAAATATCACGGGGATATAGACAATGTCCTGAGGGCACAACATGGCAGAACAGGCACTCCCAGAATGTCCCAACTCTCACGGGAACTAGTAGCCTGAGGGGAAAACATGGCAGATGTGAATGCATCTGCACAATTTCCCAGCACTTGTGTGTGTGAGAGAGAGGGGGGGATGGAGAGAGGGAGGGAGAGGGAGAGGGAGAGGGAGAGGGAGAGGGAGAGGGAGAGGGAGAGGGAGAGGGAGAGGGAGGGAGGGAGAGGGAGAGTCAGTCCCGGGAAGCCTTCTAATGTTCTTTTTTCTTCTCCCTCCCTTCCTTCCCTTCCATTCCATAGGGACGGGAGGGTTGGGCGGGGGAGAAGGAGAGATAGAGACCACAGCACCAAAGCTTCCTTCAATGTGGTGGGGGTCAGGCTCGAACCTGGGTTTAGCACATGGTAAAGCAGCACACTATCCAAGTGAACCATTTTTCCAGCCCTCTGATTTCATTTTATTTGCCACCAGGGTTATTATTGGGGCTCAAACCCAGGTCCTTGCGCACAGTAACATGCGCTTAACCACGTGCACTATCGTCTCCCCCCCCCCCTGTTCTTTTCCATTTCATTTCCTAAGTATTTATTACAAGAAAGGAGAAAGAGGCCAGAGTACCACTCAGTTCCAGTACAAAGTGATGCCAGGGATTGAACCTGCAGCCTCTGGGGCTTCAGGCCTACCAGGTGGTGCTCTAAAAGTCTGAGCTTGACCCCTGGCACTGATGTGGTCTCACTGGACCTGAGGGGTGACTTCAGCAAGACAGAGTGGCAAACAGCCTCAAGTTATACACTGAAGATTTATGTGCCTTTCTGATAAGTTAAGATCTCATTTGAGAAATGATGTGGGAACCCTGGAGTCAAGTGAGGATCTTGTTAGTTTATCATCACACCAGCTGCAACTGTCCCAAAAGGGTGGTGGGTCCTCAGCCAGTCAGTTCCAGATCTGTGTGGGGGACAGGCCAGCCTTTTGGTCTTCAGTCATGACCACAGACTATACTGAGACATAGGCTTCTCAGAAGTCCCACCAGTCAGGAGGGGTGATGTTTACTCTGACTCTAACAATTTTTTTTTTAAATGGCCACTCTGGTTATCAGTGGAGCTAGGTACCTGCATGACAAAATGCATTATCAAATAGAAAGAAGATCAATAACAAAGGGAAAAAAATGGCCACAGAGAGTAATTGAGAGGGATGAGGAGGTAAAAAGGGAGACCCTTGCAGACCTGCTTCACTGCTCTTAAAGCTCCCCGCCCCCCCTTGGGTGGGGAACAGGGGCTTCAAACCAGGAAACCCAAGACATGATGCATGTTAACATGTGTGCTCTACCGGGTTCAGTGCTGCCCATTCACATCCCTACCTGCAGTGACTATTCCTGCATGTGTCTGACTCCCGGTAGTGGTATTTACATGTACGAGCAACCTCTGGCCAGAGAACCAGGGCCCAGAGCCCTGCACACTGTCACCTTGACAAGCTAATCCTGCCAGTGGCATCTGTTCATGTCAACTCGAGGAGAGCGCAGTGGACTTTTCTGCTACTGCAATCTGCTGTCCTCACTAGACTGTGAACCCTGGGAGAAGAGAGGGCTCTGGCTCTTTTTTAAATTTCTTTATTGGGGAATTAATGTTTTATATTCAATAGTAAATACAATAGTTTGTACATGCATTGTTGTATGCTTTACATTGGGTAGTTCTCCCCCGCCAAGAGAATTGCATCAGTCCTGTTAATTTCGCGGGCCCGCTTGGCCCCGCCCCAAAGGAACCCCGACAGAGGGTTCCTGAGTTCAAGAGTGCGAGAGTTTGAGAGGGTTCCCCAGTACGAGAGCTCCAGAGTTCCAGAGTTGGGAGAGTTCCCCGAGTTACAGAGTAAGAGGGAGTGCTTGCGCCGCCGCAAAGAGACAGCAGACTTCCGTTTGGTGATTAGTTTGTCTTAGTTTATGAATCGTTGTTCCTGAATAAAGAAATACAGCTGCCCTGCCCAGCTGTTGTCTCTGCGTCTCTGTTACCCGCCCGTGAAGCAAGCCAGCCCGGCCAGAGCCTCCGAATTTTAACAACAAAATGCATAACACTTCCTAGTTTTCCATATAACAATACAACCCCCACTAGGTCCTCTGTTATCCTTTTTGGACCTGTATTCTCACCCCTAACAACCCCAGAGTCTTTTACTTTGGTGCAATACGCCAATTCCAGTTCAGGTTCTATTTGTGTTTTCTCTTCTGATCTTGTTTTTTACTTCTGCTTCTAGCTCTTTTAATCCCAGCCCTTAGAGCAGTACAGCCATTCCTGGAAGGTGCTCAGTGAGAGCTAAATGCCTGAATGTTCAGGGGTTTCTGGCTGGCTATGGGCAGGCTCGTTGCTTTTCTGAGGAAACAGCCCAGATGCAAGGCTGCTGGCAGAGCAGCAGGTGAACCAGCCTTGTCCGCGCAAGGGCTGCACATGCCACTGTGAGGGCTCAGGGCCTGTGACAGTGGGGCTGATCTCCTTGTGCTGGGGCAAGGCCACTTCCCTAAACTGAACCTTGTTTCCACTTTACTGGGTCCCTCAGGCAAGCCCTACTGTGGTGACCACCCACCAAAATGAGAACCATTTAAAGAAAAAGCACAGGTTTGGAGCCAAGGGACCTGTTTTCTTTCTTTCTTTTTAAATTTTGTAAAATATTTTTTTAATATTTATTTATTTATTTTGTTACCCTTGTTCTTTTATTGTTGTTGTAGTTATTAATGTCATCGTTGTTAGGACAGAGAGAAATGAAGAGAGCAGGGGAAGACAGAGGGGGGAAAGATAGACACGTGCAGACCTGCTTCATCGCCTGTGAAGTGACCCCCCCCTTGCAGGTGGGGAGCCAAGGGCTCAAACCTGGATCCTGATGCCGGTCCTTGCACTTCACGCCATGTGTGCTTAACTCGCTGCGCTACCGCCCAACTCCCAAGGGACCTGTTTTCTATTTCTGGCCCTGCCATTAATACTTAGTAAACCAGGGAGGGAGGAAGTGCACCTGGTTAAGTGCTCGCTAACACATGCAAAGAACTGGGCTCAAGCCCCTGCACCCTGTGAAGCAAGTACTGCAGGTATCTCTCTGTTTCTCTCCCTATCTCCTCTTCCTCTCTCAGTTTCTCTCTGGGCTATCAAATAATTGGGGAAATAGGGGGGAGGCCACCAGAAGCAGTGGATTCATCATGTAGGAACTGAGCTCCAGCAATAACCCTGGTGACAACAACAACAACAATAATTATAAATTGGATGACCTTGGGCAAGTCATATCTCTTTCCTCATCTGGTAAAATGAATGTGGGCAGAAATAACTATATTTTTTAGAGTGACTTAACTTTATTTTTCTTATATTTGATGGGACAGAGAAATTGACAGGGGAAGGGGCGACAGAGAGGGAGAGACAGAGAGGGACCTGTAGCACTGTTTCACCACTAATGAAACTTGTCTCCTGCCAGTGGGTGCTGGGGGCTTGAACCCTGGACCTTGTACATAATAATATGTGCACTCAACCAAATGTAACACTGCCTCCCACCACCACCCCCCTTTTTTTATAGAGACAGTGAGCCAGAGAGTGAAAAAGACCACAGTAGTAAAGCTTCCTTCAGTGTGGTTGAGGTCTGTCATGCACATGGCAAAGCAGCGTGCTACCCAGGCAAGTTATTTCGCCATCCTGGGATAGCTGATTTTTTAACTTGAGGACTCACCAAGGTCTCTGAGGAAGTTTGTTAAAAATGCAGAGTGAGTTGGTGAAATAGCTCACTTAGTTAGTGTGTTGCTTTGCTAGGTGCACAAGCCTGGCACCCACCACATTAAAGGAAGCTTCAGTGCTGTGGTCTCTTTCTCCCTCTCCTTCTGCCTCTATTTATTATCTTTAAAAAGTGGTGGGGGGGAGAGCTGGGGCTGATAGCATAATGGCTATGTAAAGAGACTTCCATGCCAGAGGCTCTGAGATCTCAGGTTCAGTCCCCAGCACCACCATTAGCCACAGCTAAGGAGTGCTCTGGTCTCTTTCTGTCTCACTCCTCAAAATAAATAGAATATTATTTTAAAAGTACAGATGGCCAGGCCTTACATTTCCACCTCTACCCTTGCCTCAGACTTAGCTTAGTAGGTGTGGAGTGGGAAGTGAGAGATGCACAGTGACCTGATAATGAGTTCAAAAAAGGTCACCAGAAACACTTGTCATTGCAGGAAAAAAAACAAAAAACCCAAAAGACAAAACACCAAGCACAGAATTCCAAGGAGCAGTCCTCCTACAAGTAACCACTTTATTTTAATCATCTGTTTTAGCTCTTCTGGTGGTTCCTGTTTTATTGCTAAACAACAGGTGAGTTCTTGTTTTATCAACTTGCAAGATTCCCCACTGTCTCACTGTATGAAGGATGAGGGTTGGACTCACCCACTTCACCCCCACTCACAGAGATGGGTCCTGTTGCTATTTCTGGAAACTGCATTTCATGGAAGGAGTGCCAGGTCTCCAAGCTGCCTCCTCTGCCCACCCAGCTGCTACAAGGGGTTGATGGAGCCGACCCCACCTCCGGGGACATGGGGCTGGGAAAGGCTGGGACCAGCCACACTGGCAACCACAGGGTGCCAGGTTTGTAGTGGGTAGAGCTGCCCTGCTACCCCTCCTGTCACCTCCTGTCCCCTGGCTGCATAATCAGCAGGAGCAGATTTCTCCTTTGGGGACTGGCAGGGCTCTGGCTCTAACAGATTGCTGAGCATCTGACTTCTTTATAACAATCCAGGGATGGTGGAGCCAGACAATGGAGCAGGAACATAGGAACCGGCGAAGCAAGCCTCCTGCCTCAGTTATGTTGAGAGTGAGCAGGCAGGCAGACAGGCACACAGTACGGACTCTTCTCAGCCTGGAAATCTCGAAAAACCAGAAAACGTGACCAGCAAAACAGATAAAAGTCACAGAGGGATTGGGCGGTGGCTTACCTGGAAAAGGGCACCTGCTACCATGCATGAGGTCGGGGTGCAAGAACCCATTCCTCTCTTGAAGTGAGGATGCTTCGAGAGTGGTGGAACACTGCTGCAGAAGTCTCCTGTCTCTCTATTTCTCTCCCTCTATCCAAAAAAGAAAAGAAGAAAACAACATAACAAAAAAGCCAGAAAAAAAAAGGCCATCAGAAACTGTGCTATAGACACATTTCAGCAATAATCGCTGGTGACTAAAATAAAATAAAATAAGACAAAATAAAATAGGGACTGGGCAGTAGAGCACACATTACCATGCATAAGAGCCCAGGATCAACCCTCCAGTCCCCACCTGCAGGGGAAAGCTTCAAGAGTGGTGAAGCAGTGCTACAGGTGTCTCTCTTTGACCTCCCTTCTCCTCCCTCTCAATTCCTGTCTTCATCAAACAACTACGCAAATAAAATATTTTTTTTAAAAAAAGGTAGAAAGGCTAGCTTTAGGGGTGACGTTCTGACCTTGTGAGAGCCTGAGCTGCACCTTAGAAATGACACACTCCAACAAGGGCAACAAAAGGGAATAAATAAATAAATAAATGACACATTTCCTCAAAGGTGTTATTTCCTTATGGATATTACAAAAAGAGAGCTCTGCCACTGGCCCCCCCCCACTCCCACCCTCGGCCCCGGCCTGCCTGTTGCGGCCAATTCTGCTGAGCTTCATCAGAGGGGTCAAGTTGCCTGCTGGGTCATGGAAGTGACTGGAAATGAGGCTGGGGCATGTTCCCCAGGGAGGATGACAGGCTCCCAGCCAACCAAGACTCATGTGCCACCTTCCCCACCTGCCAGCAGCCAAGCTGGCCGAGGAGAGGGGGCGTATGGGCCCCCAGCCCGACTCCCCAGGCTGCTGGCCAACCCAGTGTAAATATTATTATACTCCCACGCATCTGAAGGGCGTTAATTATTAAAAACACACGCCACCCAGGGTAGTGCATTGTAATTAGGTTCAAATTAAATTAGCATCTTCCTGTAATTAGGACATCAATAACCACTCTTGAGGCATCCGTTCCCCAGCTCCCTCCCTGTGGCCTCCCAACATGGGGTGCATGTGAGGAAAGGGGTCCACTGACTCTTTTCCCCAGGATGTGGAGATAATCAAACCAATCAATAACTGCGGAGGCGGCCCCTCGCTGGCAGTGGCTGACCTGATCCTAGGCTCTCTGCTGTGTCAGCCCTCCGAGGCTGGGAAGCTTCCAGAGCCTGCCCAGAATAGCGTGGTTGCTCCCATGCCATCTGTCAGCCCCAGCCCTGCCGGCCTCCTCTGTGCTGCCTTCCCTGGTGCCGCTGTGGCTTGTTCTGGGTGTCTCGGCATCTGCTGCCGCCTCCACACTTTGACTCAATGGCCCACAAGAGCCTGTGGGGACAGCTCGGGCGGCACAAGGGCCCAATGAGGGACTCCAGTGTGAGTGGGTCTCAAACTGAGGCTGGTGGATGGATGGACAGATGGAGCTGAGTTGCTAAGAATGTGTTTTATAACTGGGGGGAGGGGGGGAGTGGGGAAGACCTCTGGAGAACTTTTGGGGGCTACATGTACAAGTTGCAATTCTTTTTTTTTTTTGCCTCCAGGGTTATTGCTGGGGCTCAGTGCCTGCACCATGAATCCACTGCTCCTGGAGGCCATTTCCCCCCCCCCCTTTTGTTGCCCTTGTTGTGGTTATTATTGTTGTTGATGTCGTTTGTTGTTGAATACGACAGAGAGAAATGGAGAGAGGAGGGGAAGACAGACAGACACCTGCAGACCTGCTTCACCGCCTGTGAATCGACTCCCCTATAGGTGGGGAGCCGGGGGCTCGAACCGGGATCCTTATGCTGCTGGTCCTTGTGCTTTGCGCCACGTGTGCTTAACCTGCTGTGCTACAGCCTGACCCCCGCAGGTTGTAATTCTAACCATGCTCAATTGCAGAGAGAAAGTATTCTCTAGGGCAGGGTAGACAGCATAATGGTTATATAAAAAGACTCATACCTGAGGCTCCCAAGTCCCAGGTACAATCCCCTGCACTACCAGAAGCCACAGCCAAACAGTGCCCTGGTTAAAAATAATAATATATATCCTCTATGTTTATATTCTATGTGAGTATTAGGGGTCTACTGGCCCCGCGTCCCCAGGACAGTCCTCAGCAACTTTCCGTGGCAGACAAGGAAGCACCAAGGAGGAGCAGCAGTGCCTCCTGGCTGGTGGACGCTCTGACTTTTGTCTCAGTCAGCCCTGGAAGAGAAAAACCAGGAGAAAGCATGAGGGCTCAGGCGGCGCTTCAATGGGCGAACCTCGCAGGGTTTATCCTTGGGTGTAGATGTAACCAAGGCAACTGTTAAGACAGTGAGATGATTCCTGTTCCGCACACAAGAGTGGGCTAGCATCTGGCCCCAAGTGAGAACACAGAGGTCTGCCTTCTGCACTCCCCGCACTCCACCAGGCCCAGGTGAGATGGCAGCTCTCTCCTCTCTGGCTGGCCTCCCCCAGGGCTAAAAATAAGACCAGAGGCCATGGGGAGAGCGGGCTCCCTTGCTGGGAGCAGGATGGTCGCCCCCGGAGTGAGGCGAGATGGAGACTCACAATGTACCAATCACACGCTTGCAGACTTCTTGGCCTCCCTACAGAGTACACACAGTCGAGGGGAACAGTTTGCTGGGCCAGCAAGGGCTTGACTGGAGGAGCAGAAGCATTTGTTCTGACCCCTCCAGAGGTGAACAGAAGCAGGCAGGGGGCTTGTGGCTCCAGCAGCTGCCCTGACTCAACAGTCCTCCCCTCACCTGCCCATGGTCCTCCTTACTTCTCACCACTCCCCTAATGGGAGTGCATCCCATGAAACAGAGCAATTCCATCTTTTTGCCTAAAGATAGTCAGCATTCCTGGGCCGGGGCAGTGGCTCAGTAACAGAGGGCATGGTCTGCATGCTTAAGGTCCAAGGTTCAGTCCTTGGCACCATATGAACAAGAAAGCCCTCAAGCAAATAGAATGCCCAGAATGGTGGTGCTCTGGCCTCTCTCATTAGTGAAAGTCAGGAGCCCTGGTTTAGAATCTGATGTGAACTTTGGGCTTGAATCAGTGGCCGTGTGTGTGTGTCAGTGGTGGTGGTGGTAAGGGGTAGACTGATCACAAGCCAGATGTTTCTGAGGTCCAGGACTTGTGGATGAGAGCTGGTTAGCCTCTGGATTCCCCTGACGTCCTTTGAGAGCAAAGGCCCAACCTCACATGGCAGATTTGTGGGGTGGGGAGTGAGCCAGGGTGTCATGTATGTGTGAATTCACTGCTTCTGGGCCACCTTCCACAGTCAGCGAACAGAGACTCCACAGCACCTGAGCTTCCCTACTGTGTAGCACTGCTGCCATGTGGCAGCTGGGAGCAACCCCTACCTCCAGTCAGAATGTGGTGGAGAGTGGGGCATCTGGAAAAAGAGCTACCACCTCTCACCAGTGTGAGATTGGGGGCCCCCACCCTGAAAGGCCATATGGATGAGGCTGCAGGGTGAAGAGGAGGCCAGGCATGACAACCCCACACTCCCTCAAAGGACATAAACTGTGGGTGGGGCCAGGTGAGACTGAGCCCAGTCTGTGTGGGGACAGCCCTGGGAACTGGGGTGGTACCAGGTGATGCCATCAGGTGCCAGGAGGTGCTCAGAGCTCTCTGAAGAGCTGTCCCCTAGCCTGCTGCCTCAGGGGTGTGTGGCCAGGCATTGACCACCATGGCAGCCCACCCAGGCATCCTGGGCTCCTCCTGCTTCAACTGTCACCATGATTCAAGCATCTGGGTGCCACCATGACAAGAAAGGCTGCAGACAGCAACGGACTATTTTATTGGGCCTCTGAAGCTTTAAATACAGAGGAGGGTGGGTGGGGACAGGGGGCCAACACAGACACGCTGGCATCTGAGAGCTGACACATCAGAGAAATCACATAATCAACATCTGGACAGAGAGCTGGGGACAAGGGCAGTGTGGGGAGGAAGTGGGTGCCTGCTGGCAGCTGGTCTGGGGTTGAGAGTGGCAGGGGCAGGCTTCCGCCCTCAGTTAGGACAAAGTCTTTTGCATTTCTTCCTGATTTGAAGACAATTTTCTTTTCTTCTTCTCCTTTTTTTTTTTCTTTTCTGTTTCTTGTTTTTTTTACATCACCCCCACCCCCTGGGTAAAAATCCAGAATTGACTGGGAGAGACTGGGTGACTGTGTCCCCTGGAAGCCCTGCCCCCTCTGTGCCACCCACCCCCGGCCTGCAGGAGACATTTCCATGTGCTAAAGCAAAGCTGGGCCCAAGGTGCACCCCTCTTCGGGGCCTGGCGCAGGGGAGGCAATGGTGCGGTGCCGGTCGGACCCCTTTCCCTCCTTAGCGGCTGTAGCCAAACTCATCCGCGTCGTCGGCTCGGAAGTCCCCGTAGCGCCACAGGTTCAGCTGTGAGAAACCAAAAGTCAGTTTATCGGGGGGGAGGGGGGCTGGCTAGAACCCCAAGGGCTGAGGCCCCTCTCTGAGCAACTCCCCCCACCCAGGGTCCCCGGGGCACAGACTCACCCGGGCACTCTTGGCAGACTCCTGGGCATTCAGATATTCTGTAATCTGCAGAGACAAGAGTAGAGGGGGCGTGTCACGGTGGGTAGGTGGGGATCTACATCTGTACGGCCAGGGGCATCCTCTAGGGGAGCCCAAGTCTGTCTCAGAGAGGCACCAAATGGCCGCCACCAAGCTCACCTTGATGGCCCTTCCACCCACCCGCAGTGCTCTTCCTTTCAGCCCATGAGGTCTATAGACTCCCTGGCCCTCCCCACCAAGTCCTCAGTGCCAGGTCACCTTAAGGAGGCCTCCAGTGACCCCAACTGAAGCTATGGCACCTCCCCTACACTCCCGAGCCCCTCTGCTTTCCTCAGTGGCACAGATCCACTGGCATCCTACTTCACAGACCTACTGTCACTGTAGTCATTGTCCCCTGCTTGAATGCAGCCCTGCAGGGCAGGGAGGCTGCCTCCTACTCCCAGATATGCAGACCCCCCAATAAAGTGGTTGAGGATGAGCAGGGGAATGAAATGAAGACTTTTCAGGGTTTGTGTCAGGGACTGGGCAGAGGAATTTTCTAGACACTGGGGACTTTGAGGGCAGTGCTATAAGGTGGGGCTCTGAGACCTCACGCTCTTGAGGAGCATGTAAACCAACTCCTACAAGTGTCTCTAACAAGAGCACCAGGGGCCAGGCCGTGTTCTCCTGTGCCGAGGAGCTAGTGTGGAACAGCAAGGCTTCAGCTTCTCCAGCCTGAAGTGGGGACTCCCTGTGGCTTGGCGAGAGATGGGGGGCTGACTCCAGTGAACAAGAACTGAAATGTACATGGTCCCTTCCTGGGTGTCAGCCCTGTGACCCCTCGAGTGGCCCCATAGGGGAGACCAACAGCAAGGCAGGCGGTGGGCCCCTCATTTCATAGATGGGAGATGTGAGTTTAAACAGCTGATTACTTTTGCTTCCTTTTCTTTTAAAAAATATTTTGTATTTATTTATTTATTTATTGAAGACTGAGAGAAACTGAGAGGGGAGGGTACTGGGGAATTATGCAGTTCCCTCCCCCACAAAAACGTCCTACATCTTCCCACCTGAGCATGGCATTCCTTAAAAACATTTAGGCCTGCTCCACTCCATATTTCCTATACTGTGTCCATTAGATATAAAGGAAAAGGGGGAGATGCTGGGGAGTTATGCAGATGCAGTCACATCTGCCAAGCTGTCCCCTCAGGCTTTGCCACTCCCCACGATATTCTCGCAGTGCCTTTTTCAACCAATCCTGTCCCAAAACGTGACTCTTAGTTGTTGCCCTATAAAGCCCTTCTTCTTCCGCCCCTCGCCTCTCTTTTGCTGGCCTTTCACTTAGGTGATGAGATGCAAGGGAGGGTGGTCTGGGAGGCGGCCATGTGGCCTGAACCACTGCACTCTCACCCAACTCTGAGGTGCCCGTGCAAATAAAGATTTGTGTTCCCTCTTCACTCCGGATCTCCCCTCTCTCTTCTCCGTGGCGCAGCCCAATAGGAGGGGTAGATAGAAAGGCGGGGACCGGGGACTTGAACTCTTGTCCTTGTGTATGATAATGTGCAGGCTCAACTGGGTGTACCAGTGCCTGGCCCCTAAACAGCTGTTAGGCTCAGCCAGCAAGGCCTGGCTTTGAGGCCCAAGGGGCTTCTCAAACAGGCCAGAGTAGGCTGGGGGGGGGGGGTCCAGTCCCTTTGGGCCCTGGGTGCCTGGAACTGGCTGTAACCCCTGTGAGCACGCTGGAACAGAGGATGTGAGACAGGAGAGACAGCGCATCAGCCTCCATAAACTCTTGCCACCCCTGGCAAGGCTTTTTGGCCCATCACCTGCGGGGCCCTGTGCAGGGAAACTTTCCGCTCCAGTTTGCATCTGCATTCACAGCCAAGCCCGCAGCCAATTAATTTGGGATGTAATTAGCTTTTCCCCCTTTTTTTTAAACCCCAACAAACTCAAATCCATTATCTTTCCCCTGCAGGATGGTGGGGGCCCTGCTCCCTACAGTTCCTGGGTCCCTTCTGGGCTAGGGAGGGTGGAGAGAGACATGGTGGGGGGTTGCCTCCAGGCCACCTACCACTTTCTGGAACTGCTTCTCCTTGCGCACCTCCACCATGACCAGGCCCTCCTTCACCAGGCCCAGCCCCACGTCGCCCTTGGAGTCAGCGAACTGCAGGGTGACGTGGGGGCAGCTGGTGCTCAGGTGTTCCACGTTGAGGAGGCACTGCGTGTTCTGGATGTCCCGTACCACGCTGTCCACGGCATCAGTCCGAGCATCCTCCTGGGGTGGTGGGGACATCCCAGGGTCAATGAGAGAGGAGTTACCTTCTGTCCACCCACCTCCCAGGCTGCTGCCAGAAAAAGTGGCTGACCCCCACCCCCCAGTTTCTAAAGAGAGAAGAGGCAGGCTCTGGGAATGAGGTACCCCTCTTTTTTTTTCTCTCTCTTTCTCTCTCTCTCCCTCTCTCTTTCTGCCCTTCTCTCAACCCCTGCTGATCTGTAAATAAACCCACCCCTTTTCTACCCACCTGCCCTGAATCCAGTAGGAGAAACACATTTTTTTTCCACTTCAAACCAGTCCTCCACCTGCCACCTTCACTGTCACTCAAACTCTCTCGGCCCTTGTGTGTCCTTGTCCTCACTGGCTGCCCCCAGGCCCTGTTCTGTCAATATCTCCTATCCTTCAGCTCCACTCAGGGACAGTTGAGGCTGTTCTGTGCTTTGACTGCCCTTACCCCTCTTTGTCCCTGTGTCTGGTAGCAGCCTCAACCTTGCTGCTCTGACCCTGAACACCAGGGCCATCTGTCCTTGGTGCTGAAGGCTCTGGGTGGGTGCTGCATTCACTGCAGACCACTGACCCCTTCTGGAAACTGGGTGGTGCCAGAAGCCTTAGCCCCAGTCCTCTCTTCCTGGGACATGCCTTCTGCCTCGAGAGCCCAGCATTTCCCAGAAGGCTCACTCCCCCGCACCCTACCTACATCTCCATGTGCTCACTCTGGAGGCTTCTGTTACTCGAACCCTTGAATCTAGGTCTTCTCTCACTTTAGTTTTATCTTATTCTTTAGATAGAGATAGAAAGGCAGAGAGAGAGAGACAATACAGCATCAAGCTTCCTTCAATGTGGTGGAGGCTAGGCTTGACCCAGGTGTGAGCCCATGGCAAAGCAGTGCACTATCCAAGTGAGCTATTTTGCTGGCCTTTATGTTTTTGTGCTCCCATGTGGTGGCCTGGGGCTCAAACCTGGGCCCTCACACTTGGTAAAATGTTCAGCTACAGGTGAGCCACCTGCTGGTCCTGTCTTCTTTCTCTTTCACCCAAACTGAATGCTATTAAAGCCTCTAGGAGTTTTCCTCGCCTCATACTCACTCCTTCTCATTCCTTCTATCTTGGTTAAAAGCAGTCTAAACCCAGGGCCACTTTGAATTCCTCCTCCTGGATTCCTGACAGTGCTGGAATGGGTCCTTGTTCCCCAGGCCTGCCCTGTGGCCCAGATCTGGCTATTAATGCCTGGGGTCATCTCCCAATGCCATCCTGAAAGCAACCCCTTGGGAGGCAACTTCCCTCAACCCCCTGGGTTAAAGTTACCCACTGCCATCTCCTGAGGTCTATTACTGACACTTCCTACCTCCTGTGAGAGCCACAGAAGTGACTAAAGGATGCAGGACCACCCCCCAGAGGGATGGCGCCCACCGAAACTCACATCTTGGGGCACCTGGATGAAGGCGAAGGCATACTCTGTGGCTTGGGCAGGCAGCACCCGCGTGCTGAAGGCAGGTGGCAGGGCACCCAGACGGGTGGTTGGCAGGATCTCTCTCTGCAGAAGACACAACAGGAGACAGAGTCACATGCACAGAGTCATGTGACCTTGCTCAGAGCACACTCCCAGGCTCTAGACCATGGCATCTACATCATTATTGACCCACTCGTTATGGGCCTGGTGCCAGCACACCTGGGGACTTCCTTTAGGATGATCAAAGTGACACCTGCTATAATTGTGGATTCTGTCTCCTTCCAGAGCTGTTCCTCTGGGCCAGAGGATCCCTGACTACCTTTCCTGGGGCCATGGGATACTCTGGCTGGGGATGCGGGTCCCAGGGCCTTGGAAACCCTTGCTCTGGGCTTGAAGGTGTCCTGGGCATCCGCAGTGAGGACAAACACCTGGAATGAGGACTAGAGGGCCTTCCAGGGCCCATGCCTCAGAGGTGAGGCACAAAGGTGGGTGAGACCAGGCCACCTGTCCCTGAGGCTTGGACAGGAGCCCCAAGAGTATCCACCAGCCTCCTCCCTGTAGTTTAGGGACATGACCCACTACCTGAACAGGTCTGGGGGCTCATTGTTATCCAGGTTCAAGCCCCTGCTCCCCACCTGTAGTTTCATAAACAGTGAAGCAAGTACTATAGGTGTCTATTTCTCGCCCTCATCATCTCCTCCTCCCCTCTTAACTTCTCTGTTCTGTCATATAAAGGGAGAGAGAGGGCAAAAAAAAGGTATGTGTGTGGGGCGCACATGCAAAATAAAACAGTAGAAACAGAAGCAGTGCCCACTTGCTCACTGTCTTCAAAGGAGGCATCCACAGTCTGGGGAGATCTTTTGAGATGGGATGGATTTGACCTAAAAGTGACAGCTAAGCGGCCCCAGGCAGCTACTGCCCACTCCTGCCCATGGGTCCACCCGGAAGGCCCGCAAACTCACATTGCCATAATCAATGTAGAAGACGTGCACTTTGGTGGGGGACTCGACCTTCTCTACTCTGGCGCGGTACCTGTAGGGAAGTCATGGGCAGGGCTCAGGTCCAGCCCTGAGGAATCTGGTCCCCCTAAAGCCTCAGAGGGCAGGGAGAGGGCAAAGCATTCCCTGTCCAGGGCTCCAAGGCAGCACCTATGGGTGCCACGGTGGGTAGTGCTCAGACTCCAGTAAGGCCAGGGCTTGAGGCACTGGGGCCACCATCTTCCGGAATCAGCGCAGAGCTGAGAGCAGAGGGAGCGAGAGGGGAGCATGCGGAGCGATTAATGTGTCCTTGGGGCATAAAGCAACAAGACTAATGACTAGATTGATGTCTGCTGTTTAAACCCAGCACACTAAACAGCAGCTGTAATTAGCCAGCAGATCTGTCTGGGAGGCCGCAACAGGGAACATATTCAAGTCACTTCGTCACCCTGGGAAGGCCACAGGCCCTGCCCTTGGTGGGTCTGACAGAAGTGACCTTTGTGTGGCCTCTGAGCACTGTGGCTTGTGCCCCAGACAACTTGACAGTTGGGCTGGGCTCACTGAGGACCAGCACTGCCCTCCTTCACCCCTGCCTTACTGTATGACATTATTTTTTTCCTGTGGGGTGAGGGGGCTATCAGGGAGCCTGAGAAAGTCAGCTAGGGCTCCCCAAGGGAGTTTCCTGTGGAGAAGAGCAAGGACACCTCTCTGTGCTGTTTGGCTGGCAGGGGGCTTCCGCAGGCTCAGGAGGGCTATGGGGAGTGAAGATGGATGCCGTGCAGGGCTGAGTGACACCTCTCTCTGGCCCTGAGGTCCAGGCTGCTAAGGCTGAGGCCTGGAAGCCAGCAGGTAGCTCTGTGGGCCGATGCCTTCTCCTCTGGACTTTTGGTCCAAGGGGCTTACCATTCTCCATCTTCAAATTTGGCAATGCAGAACTCGCCCCGGCGGGGGTTGTAGGAGCCTTCCACAGGGGGATGGCTGGAGATGTCACTACGCATGTTCTCCATCAGCTTCTCCAGCTGAGTGCCTGCAGGAAGGAGGCAGGGAGGGTGAGGCCTGGGTGCTGGGTGAGCCTTGAGCAGCAGCAGCAGCAGACATGGAATTCCCTCTGGAGATGCTTTCAGTTGGGGCTCGCCACCAGGAAGTCCTTTCTGTTCCCTCCCCTAGAGCCTCACAGACTATCTCCAAATAGCTTTGATCCTGGGCCTTGTGGTTGGTCTTGGTCTCTCTCTCTCTCTCTCTCTCTCTCTCTCTCTCTCTCTCTCTCTTCCTGTCCTTGGGTTAAGCAGGAGGGTGTGAGTGAGGTCATCCAAACAGTTTCCTCTAGGGTGGGGGCTGCAACCACTCTTTCTTTCTTCCCCAGGGGCCAAAGTGGGGATAAAAGGTGGGTCCCATGAAACATGCAACCCTGCACAAAGGAAAGAGCCTCAGATTCTGAGCTATGAAGGATGGTAGCAGTGCCAAGACTCAGAAGATTCATGCTTGGCAGTTTTGCTTCTGCTTCCCTTGGGGCAGATGCTGAACTGGATATATATATATGATTTTTTTTCCACTTATCCACTTTTTTTTTTTTTGCTACCATGGTTATTGGGGCTCAGTGCCTGTACAATGAAACTACTGCTCTAGGCCCCATTTTCTTCTCTGCCCCTCCCTTCCCCCCACCTTTCTTTTAATTTATAGGACAGAAATTGAGAGTGGAAGGGGAGATATAGAGGGTAAAAGAAAGACAGTTGCAGCACTATTTCACCACTCATGAGGCCTCCCTCCTATAGGTGGGCACCTGAGTCCTCAAACATGGGAACATTTGCACTCAACTGGCTTGCACCATTGTTTGACCTCCAAAAGATTTATTTATGACAGAGGGAGAGGATCCAGCCTTTAGCCACTGTGCCACTGCCCTGGGCTGCTGGACCAAACTGGTGTTGTCAAAGGTGGGGTTTTAGCCTTCTACCAGTAATCCAGTGCTGTCCTTCACAGTGGGAGCAAGAAAGGGAGAGGGTCTCCTTCCCTGCCTTGGCGCTCTTTTTTTTGGTCGAGGCTGGGTCTGGAGTATGTATGATTGCATTGCTTCAGATAAGGAGACAGAGAAAGACACTGGACACCTCCGCTTCCTCGGGGGCCATAGCACCTCCCCTTTGATGCCAGGGCTTGAACCTGGGCCATATGCCCTCACCGGTGAGCTGCTACCTCTTGGGTCCTCTCCTTTCCTGCCTTTCATGTTGGCTTTGGGCCACTCACTGGGGTCTGCCTTTTCAGGGGTGGTTTGGGCCAGCTTTGGTTCACTCCCTGGCTCTGCCTGCAGTGTGCCTGCCCCTCCACACCCCATCTCTCATAAGCATCTGTCCCCTGTAGCTTCCCCCTCTGACCCACTTCCTGATTCTCCTCTGCATCGCACCCTCCTGCCTTCCTTCCCTCACTCTGCTGCTCAAGGTGGCTGGGTGGCTGTGGTCTGAGTGTGGGCTTCCTCATTACTGCTCAGCACTTTAGATAACGTGGTAAACAGGTGTCTGACACATGTCTGCCTGCTTTGTTCCTTGTCTAGCTTTATGTTCCTGTTGCTACACTATGGTTCCTTCAGGGCACAGACCAGAGCTCACTCCCTTCTGTTTACTCTTGCAGGGCCTTGGAGAATCCCTGAAATGTGCTGGGCACTAAATCATTCACCAGCGTTGAAGAGAACTCTGCGAATGCACACGAGGATGCGGCCCATCAGGGACTCCAGCAGCCACAAGACTGGCTTCCAGAACAGGGACTTCTAGGGAGCAGCTCCCCCCCCACCTTGTGGCTGCCCCTTTCACATTCTTCTGAGACAGCATCCCTTGCTCACAGTTGTCTGTGAAATCTCAGACAACTTCCTCCTTTCCTTGGTCTGTTTTTGTTTTTCATTGTGCTGAGGCAAAGAGAACAAGGGCTGCGCCTCCTGCATATAGGCAAAGCCCTCTGGGAGGTCCTCACACAGGGCCTGGAAGGTCATCTGCAGCTGATGGCCATGTTTTCATCATTTCATCAGCTCCTTCCCGAATTAATTAAGAGCAGGGAGCCAGGGCGAGGAAACGGCCCCCCGGAGGGAATGAGAGACTCAGAAACAGGATGCTGTGTGCTGAGGTTTCCTTTCAGGGTTATGGAGCCACCCAAAGAGCTCACAGGTCTCCAGGTGGAGAGCCTGGAGGGCCTCACTCCTTCCCCATCTTCCCTTCCCCACCTTGTTCTCTTCCTCTCCTGGTTTGCTTTCTGTACCATCCTCACTTCCAGTCGCTGGGAACTTCTGTGATCACGCAGGCTTTGTGGTTAAAAGCCTTAAGAATTTTGACTCCTGTTGACTCCAGGGTCCCTTTACAAGTTTATTTTGCCACTAGGGTTATTGCTGAAGCTAGCTCCCAGCGGTCATCTTTTTCCTTTTTCTATTATATTGGATAGGACAAAGAGAAATTGCGAGCAGAGGGGGAGACAGAGTAGAGAGAAAGAGAGACGCCTGCAGACCTGTTCATGAAGTGTCCCTCCGGTAAGTAGGGAGCAGGGGCTTTATCCTGGGTCCTTGAGCATGGTAATGTGTATATTTAACTGGGCTCACCATGCACCCCTCCACAACTTTTAAAAAAATACTTATCACCTCCCACCACCAGGGTTATTACTAAGGGATTGGTGCTAGCACTAAGAATCTACAGATCCTAGCACCCCTCCCTACCTTCTTACCTTCCATCTTATTTTGATAGGACCGAGAGAATTTGAGAGGGGTAGGGGAGACAGAGATAGATAGGGGGGTAGAGACAGAGAGAGAGACAGAGACAGAGAGAGAGAAAGGAATAAAGACAGAAAGGAAGGAAGGAAGAAATAGACACCTGTAGATCTGCTTCACCACTTGTGAAGCATCCCCCCTGCAGGTGAGGAACAGGGCCTTGAACCTGGGTCCCTCTGCATGGTAGCATTTGTGCTGAACTGGGTGTACCACCACCTGGCCCCCAAAGATTTATTTATTTTTTATTTGTTACATACAAAAGAGAGTTTCACATGAGCTAGAGAAAAGGAGAGGGAGAAGCCAGAGCACCACTCTGGCATATCCGGTGCCAGGGATCAACCAGGAAGCTCCCGCATGGGATTCTAACGCTCTACCAATTCAGTCACCTCTCGAGCGCAGGGCTGGGGTAGGTGCCCAGCTTATAATATAAGATGGGTTTTCCCCAGCAGGACCCAGGAACCTGGTAGATCTTGCCTGGGCAGGGGTTCCTGAGGTCCTCCTCCTACCCAAGAACGGGGGAGGGGGGTCCCCTCTTCCCTTGCTCAGGAGCTGCAGACTCGCCAGTCTGGAGCCCCTAGTGCAGCCTCCTTCCCCATCACCCCACCCACATTCAGAGGTTGACTGCTCCTTGGCTTCATCTCCTAGGAAACAGCAAGGTCAGTTTTTGCCAGGATTGCAGCCATCCTCAGGAGACCCTATTCCTGAAGGTTCCATCTCTACTCCTCCCCAAGGTGGAGCCAGTCCGGAGCCCAGATGGTCTGTTTTTTTTTTTTTTTTTTTTTTTTGTGGATACAGCATTGCCATAAAGGCAGCTGCCTGGGAAATATCATTAGAGGGGAAGTGACTGAGACTGGCTGTTGCTGATGTGAGGAGGCAGGGGTGGGGGTGTGTGTGCTAAGTAGGCCTGGCAGAGCCATACTCTGCCATCCACAGGGCAGTGTCAGCCTGGAATGCGAACAGCTTAGGCCCCTCTGCCTTGCAGGCTTTTCAGTCTTTGGCTCCAGAGGCGTCTCTGATAGTTTTTCCCTCTGCTTTCGACTCAATTGTTTCTCTGCACAGGGTGGCAGGGGGAGGGGAAGGGAGGTCAGAATGGGAGACAGGGAAGAGAGAGTGGAGGTGGGAAGCTGAGCCAAAAGGGCGTGGGATCATGGCTGGGAGAGTTGGCTCCACTGCCCTGTGCCCCTCACCCCCCCAGAAGCCCAAGGGACCTTCTGCCTCCGGGACCCTGGCCATAGCATGTGGTGACTGGAGGGCGGGAGAGAGATTGGTGGAGAGACTGGGTCCCTCACAAAGACTGTCCAGGGATGATTCCCCCTGGCACGCTGCCTGTTTCCATGACAACTGGCTCCCACTCAGGGCTACAGTAACCTCCAGAGAAGAAACTTTGGAGGAGAGTCGCCTGGGCCCCCCTTCTCCTGCCTTCCCAGGGATGCCAAGGGGGAGACGGGTTGAAGAGTGGTTGTTCACACTCCCGACCCAGACCACCTGTTTCTTGTTTCCCAATTGATCCAGAGGGTTATCCATCCTTAGGCCCAGCCTGCCCAGGGTGTGCAGAACAGATCGATACCCTGAGAGTCTCAGAGCACCAATTAGACCAAACTGGTTACCTCACCAGCCCATGGTCATCTGCTCAGCCTTGTCCACTCTGGACGAAGGCCCTTGGGCCCGGCGTGTGACAACAGCCTCATGCTTTTCTGGGGAGACCCCAGGAACCTCTGGGCTACTGGCCTGGGCCCAGTGCCAGGGCTGGGGGGGGTGGGGCGCACACTCACCAGTCTCCACATCCTGCACATAGAAGTGCAGGTCATCTGTGATCTCGGTCACAAACACTGGCTTGTAGCTGGCGGATCGCTCCTTCTCCTCCAGCACGGGCACCACCTCCTCCACAGGCTGCTCCTCATAGTGGGTCCAGATCTGTACGGGGAAGAGGGTGTGAGCCAGATAAGCCAGATGGGTGCAAAGCAAGGCTCACAGTGGCACTGGGTGCAATGGCCAAGACATGGAATCAGCTCCAACACCCATTAGCAGGTGGCTAGGAGGTTGGGAGGGGGGGCTGTATATTCACTGGAATACCTAGTACCTGGCCACAATCCAAGATGATATTGTATCAGTGGAGACAAAATGGGTGGGTGGAACTGGAGTTGAGGATGCTCAGTGAAGTAAGTAAAGAGGGTGAAAGGCAACTTACTGGATGGTTTTGCTCCTATGTGGAATATAAACCATTTAAACAAACTAGCTGGGGCTGGGTGGTGGCACAGCCGGTTAAGCAGACACATTAGCATATGGAAGGACCTGGTTCAAGCTTCATGAGTGGTGAAGCAGTGCTGTAGGTCCTCCCCTCCACCCCCTTTTCATTTTCTACTGTCCTATAAAAAAGTAACCAAACTGACTTTTAGGATTCTGAAAACTATGGTTGTCATGAGAGAGAAGTGGGGGTTGGAGACAAGAGGGGATATATGGGGATTCCACTTGATGTGCTATTATTATAAAGGCTCCAGAGAAAGGGGAGCAAACTTCCAGATAAGCTCCCATGCGAATCCCCTGCACTCCAGTGTGAAGACCTGGGTCACCTCGCTGCCCCCCCCTCCCCTTTCTAGAACACTCTGCTCAGGTCACCCTCAATTCCTCAGGCCCTCCTGCTGTCACAGGGCCCCTGGAGCTCAGCACTGTGCCAGAAGGGCTCTCCTCAGCAACTTCTCTATCCTCCTCACCCCCAGTGCTGTCTGACTGAGGCCCAGCGGCGGCCTCTCCCCTGTGCCCTGCCTACCCCAGCCCTGCACTGTCAGAGCTGTGGTGGCTCAGGAGCTGATTTGAGGTGACAGCGTGTCAAGTCCAATCCTGTGGCCAGGAGATTATCCTGGTAGTGGGGCCTGTCAGAGCAGGGCAGGGAGTTGGCTCTCCTGCTGAGTGGGGAGAGGGTGTCTGGGGGGAGGAGGTACCAGACCCCCCCCCACACACACACACAATGAAAATTTGGCGGCTGTTTTAGGTGGGAGATGTGGATTAGAGCTGCTCTGCCATTTAATTTGCCACCTGACTTTGACCAGACAACATGGTCACATCCTTTGAAGACAGCAATTGGGGACACCTCTTGCAGTCTCACCGATGGCAGACTTCCTGGTGGCATCAGGAATCAGCCCACTTTGCCCTGCGCCTGCCCGGCCACCATTGCCTCAATACCAGCATGTACTGACCATGGTGCTTCCACTAACTCCAGGCCTAGCTGCCTCCCTCAGAGACAGGCAGAAGGCAGGGCTTCAGGACACAGCCGTGACTCCTGCTCAGGTGAGGGGGTCCAGGTCTCATCCCTGAAGGGTCCACCTATACTTCGAGAAGGGGGTCTCCAGCTTTCTGGCTTATTTATGGCTCTAATCACAGGTTCTCACACAGCACGGTGAGGGTACTTAGGGTGAGGGGCACTGACCAAATTATTTCCACTTCCTAGGCCTAGTCTTGTGGAAGCAGGAGTTCCTCCTATCCCCCTCCACTTGGGAAGTGACACCTCAGCCAGTCTGTCTGTCTGGGCTCTCAGTCCCTCTGAGGATCAATGAGACTTTCACTACCTCTGAGAGACAAGATTATCAGGATTATGGCATATGTGTTGGAGCTGGGCCCAGGGCCCACCCTGTCACCACCAGGGGTTCCACCGCATCAGCAGTGGGTCCCCTTGTCCCCTTCTCCTGTCAGCACCTCCCAGTCTCTCTGTAGGACCTGTACCAAAGTGGCAGCCCTTCCCTCTCCCCACTGTTCTTACCTCTGCTTCCCCCGACTCCCAGTTTGCAAGGTCAGAGACAGCATCTCCTGGGCCAGCCCGGGGGATTGGGCTGCAGGCCTAGGATCTACCTAACCCTGCATTGCTCTCCACAGCTGTGGGGGAAGAAGGCTCCTTAGCCCTGCTGATGAATTGGGAACAGACTGACAGGCTGAGAGCAGAAAGTGCTAATAACTCCTCAAGTAAAATCGCCTCAGGCAACAGCTGAGGGTTTCCTCAGGGGAGGGAGGAGGGGCTTCTCTCCCTCAGGCTCAGGTGGGTTGGGAGGCTGGGGTTGGGGACTTTCGGGCACTGGCTCTTCGCTCTAGCTTCAGCCACACAGCTAATAGGGTGGGTGGGGGGTGGGGAGTGGTGGGCAGGGAGGAATTATGTGGCAGGAAGGAATAATGAATGGGGCACATCATGCCTCCTGAGGTGAGAAGACACTAGAGGCACGAAACTAGAAAATAGAGGAAGGAAAGTTGCTCCATGGTTAATAGAACTCCACTTAAAACAATATGCAAGAGACTGAATGAGAGGAGGGAGAGTGAGAAAGACAGAGGAGAGGGAAAGAAGGAAAGAGGTAAGAACACTCCTCCTAAGATGGTGCCTGGGACTGAACCTGTGTCCTCTGGAGCCTCGAGCATGCAGGCTCGTGCTCTAGCAGGCCAAGTTAGTTCCTAGTGGGACTCTATTTTGAAAGGAGGATTGAGATGAAACCTTGGGACACCAGCCCAGGTCCCCTCTTGCCCTTGGGGGATGGAGGCCACTGACCCTCAGAGACTGTGACTTGCAGACTGTCCAGGTGCCTATCTCCTTGTGGGAAGAGTCAGTCAGTTGTGACAGGTTTGGATGCCTGAGTCTCAGCCATATGGGAAGATATTTGGCCCAAACTGACATATGCTGCTTTTCCACAGAATCAAGACAGAGAGGGGGCAGACATTAGGAAGACACCTACCAGACCTGTGCCACTTTCCACAGCCAACCTAGCCTTTCAACAGCCCAGACCCCTGACAAGCCTGTTTAGTGCAAACCCCAGGGATGGGGGGATAAGATACAACCCCAAGAAAACCCCAGAAACCCCTTCTAGAAGGATCGGTCACTGCACACAGATGTGGTGTAAGTGCCTTACAGCTCCCTCCCAGCGGTACATGGAGAGGACATTGCCTGAGTGTGGAGTGCCCTTTCTCAGTTCCTGTCTGGCTCATGCCAAGGCTTGTGGAAAGGCTGGGGACGGCATCATTCCTGCTTTAAGGCCAGGCACCAGCATGGCACTTTGTGTCATGCCAATTTCTGTCCTTCTACATCCTAGGGCCCCTAATGGTCCCCTGTTGCTGGAGCTGTCCCAGGGAAAGAGCCCACTGTGCCAGGTATGGCCTGGCTGGATGCAGAGGTTGTCTCTCCCCTCCCTTTTCCCCCACACTTCCTCTCCGGGGAGCCCCAGGCCCTCCTCCTGGCAGGAGATGCACTGTGGACTGAGGCTTCACTAGTGGGAGCCTTCCCTTTCTAAATCCTATTTAATATCGCTGCTCAGGAGGCTCTAGGGGTGGGGCTGGCACAGGGCCAGGATGGAGGAGGCCTTCAAGCCCGCAGTGGGGAAGCCAAGCTCAATAAAAGCCAATCAATGGCCAATCCGGCCCTGCTGGGGCCTGAGTGAAGAGGAGGGGACCCCATCCAGGCAGCTGCCATCTGTGGCTGCTGCCTTGGTTCCCAGACCTGCTCTGAGGGACCATTCCATGCCAGTCTTATGCAGAGGAAGGGAGGAGTTGGAAGGGCCCCTTCATGAGGACTGAGGTCCCTCTCACCACTGGGTCCTAGGAGTGAGGAACAGGGAATTGGCGGAGTTCTAGACCACTGGGTCCTAGGAGTGGGGAACAGGGAATTGGCGGGAAACCTTGAGGGGTTTCCCTCAGACAGACCCGCTCACAAACATTTGCACACAGTCACACTATAAAGCCGCCTGTGCAATTCCAGTCTCATCAAATCCCAAGGTTCCATTCCCCAGGCAGCTATAGGCACCCCTGTATTCTCTGAACATGGCCCCCAGATGTATGTGTCTCTTAGCAGCTAAGGGAGCTCATTGGGGGTCACAGTGAGGCGAGACTGGGAATCCTGGGGGCCCCTCAGCTGACTGTCCACCAGGTGGCCACCAAACCCTGAGTCTAGCCATTCTGGGAATCACTTCTGGAAGCAGCCCCAGGAAGAGGTGCTAGGTCACCCCACAGAATCTTCGAGGAGGGCAGCTGTGCAGGCAGTGGAGGGGGGGGACTTCAGGAGGTGGGCAGTTCCTTGTATGGGAGGCGAGGGGCTTGCACAATGCTCTTTAATTGGACTGGCATAAAACCACACAGCTCATGTCAGTAATTAATCACTGAAAACTCCTCAACATGAGAATACCAGTGAAAGGACAACTTGGGCCCTTTTAGGCACCAATACTGGGCTGTGAACAGTGGTGCTGAGTTCAGCACCTAGCAAGGAGCCTCCTCCCTCCCCCAGACCTGGTTCCCCCCTCTGTCCTCTGGGACTTGTATGCTTAGAGCTCAGAGCCACTCAGATCTGAAGAGGCAACTCCTAAGCTCCTGTGCTGAGCATGGGAGAAAGGGGATGGAAAGCTAGGACTGGGGGGGTTGGGGGGGACGTGCACACAGATGCTTTCAGAATCTGGGCCTTGGAGGCCGGTGCTGCCATAGCAAGGCTGCTATCTCTCAGCAAGACTCAGCCCCCTGCACACGCAGCAGCCCCCAGTGACAAGTCTCCTCCCAGCTCCCTGCAATAGGCAGGTCTGGGGGCGGCAGTCTTCAGTTCAGCTGTCACAAACAGGAA
This sequence comes from Erinaceus europaeus, assembly GCF_950295315.1. Classification (NCBI taxonomy): domain Eukaryota; kingdom Metazoa; phylum Chordata; class Mammalia; order Eulipotyphla; family Erinaceidae; genus Erinaceus; species Erinaceus europaeus. The sequence goes on along the minus strand of NC_080169.1, from coordinate 98,704,072 downwards.
ACCCAAGAGGAAGCACCCTTCCCAGAGGAGGAGCCCAGGCACGAGGACAAGGATGGTGGTCCCTGTCACAGTCATAGCTCTCGGGCCCAACTCTCTTCAGAATCCTTCTCCCACTAGTCATCTGTCCTAATCCCCAGGGGACAGGAAGAAAAACCAGAGAGATCAGAAGAGAGTCCACATGCAGTCCCAGAGGGAAGACTTAGTCCCTGCTGGCAGAAGAGTGCAAAGATGGACCAGGAGGTGGCACATCTGGTAGAGCACACCTTACCATGTGTAAGGACCTTGGTTCAAACCCTCCATTCCCACCTGTAGGGAGAAGCTTCATGAGTGGTGTAGCTCAGTGCTGCAGGTCTCTCTCTCTCCGTCTCTCTCTCTCTCTCCCCTTTTGGCCTCTCCCTTCCCTCTCAATCTTTCTGTATGTCTACTGAAAATAACTAAAAAAAAAAAAAAAAAAAAAAAATTGGGAAGAGACTGAGCAAGGGGATGCACTGCCCCCTTCCCACACCCCCACACTCTTTTTGGCAGGTGTCTGGGAGGCAACTCGTAAGCCAGACAAGCTGTCCCATGGTGGGGGGGGGGGCGCACATTTATTTCCTGACACAAATTTATGGCTCAGCACGGTCTGTCCCACAAAATCCTTCTCAAGCTATAGAAATCCTGACAAATTGGTGGCCAGCTGATTTATCCCCCATTGTCAGAGTGCACTGTAAGTCAGAGGGCGACAGGCTAAGCCCCCCCCCACCCCACCTGGCTCCCACCACCAAACCACTGGGTTCCTTAATCACCAATTTTTTTCCAAAGCCGCTTTCTGATCCACCCCCCTTGTCTCTTCTCTGCAATGTCTGCAGAGACGGAATGGGCTGTAAATCTGCCATCCTAACAGTTTTACGCCTCTCCTGGGGCGGGCTTCCAAAACGGGCTTCCCTGCAGGGCAATAGGAAGGAGACACTGATGGGATTGTGACACCCAGGCTGGCCACAGGGGCAGGGGTGAGGCTGGGGGGGGGGGGTGAATTCTCTTGTGGCTCCAAGGTTATCACCTTCCAGACAGTTGTTTCAGGCCCCCAGAGTGGGTCTGGCCCCTCCATCAAGTTCACAGCAGGTGCATGGTTGGAGATGCTTAAGCTGGCAGCCTTTCCCATTCTTGGGGGGCTCTGGTATGGGGATTGGGGTCAGCATGGACCCAGGCCACTAGTCTGAGGGCAGTGGAACCCTCCTCTATGTTTTAAGGTGGGGGCAGTAAGGAAGCAGGAACTTCCAGCTTGCCCTGTGCGCGCTCTCTCTCTCTCTCTCTCTCACACACACATACACACACACACACACACACACACACACACACACACCTACCTTCTCTTTCTTCTGCTTGGCAGCCTCCTCAGCCGACACCAGGGATTTGTAGTAGGAGCTGCGCTCAGCAGTGAAATGGACCTTGGAGAGTGCGTGCTCCACCAGCAAGACGGACAGGTTGGCGCCTTCGATGTGCAGCCAGCCGATGAAGTTGCCAGCCTTGTCCATGCTCTCCACCTCCACCTCCACCTGCAGGGAGACAGACAGGGAGTGTCAGCCTTCAGGGGGCATCCCTGGGGTCGAAGGGGGAATGTGCTCACTCTAGGAGGCAACAGGCTTCAGAAGTGGGGAGAGGGGGCGGGAAGGCTGCTTCTGGTGGAAGAGGAGCTGGCTGCAGGGGTTGAGGGTGGCTGGACCTCTCCTTTTGCTTCAGTTCTGGAAGGTGAATCCTGGATCTTGAGCCAATCATACCCCAGAAGTATCCTTGGTAAGTAACAGCACCCACAAAAGTAATGGAGGGTCAGGAGTGGGGTGAGAAGCAGACATGGCTCTGGGTTCCTCCCACACCCCCTCCAGTATACACCCCCGGCTTCCCCAAGGAAGACAGGGAGCAAAGCATTCTACTCTAACATCTCTACAGAGCAATCTTCCTGGAAGAGCAGAATGAACTAGTACTGAACCAAGGTAGCAGAAGAGCCTGCAAGAAAGCCAGGGGGCCAAGGGTTGAAAGACAAGACAGTTGAAGAGCACTGACCCCAGGAAGATCATCCTCAGAAGGAGTAGCTGGAAACAAAGGTGCTACCAATACAAGCCCAGACCTTGGAGGCATTACAAGGCTGAACCCCAGAACCCTCAGGGGTCTCTAAGGCCGGCAGGCTGCTTCCTCTGAAGGCTGCTCCCCACGATCCAGGCCCCCAGACTGGGCACTGACTCTTCTGAGCCACCATGGCCTTCATGGCTGTCTGTCTGGTCCAACCTCATGAAGCCAACGACCCGGAATAAATTCTTTCTTTGAGTCTCTCCTACCTCTTTCTTTCTCAGTGAATGGAACCTCTAACAGCCTTTGCTATGAAGTGTGGGAAACTTACATTAATTTAAATGGCTCCAAGCTCGATTAAGCAAGCAAAGGGATGTCAAAAATTCTGGAAATTCTCTGAAGTCTGAGCTTTGGTGGAGGGGAGGGGAGGGCTGGGGGGAAGAGGGGACTAGGACAGAAGGTTAGAGGGTGAGGGTCTGGAGAACCCTGCCCACCCATCTGTCGGGGCTCTCACTCCACAGGGAGGTGGCAGGGGGACAAGACTTTGTGGGAAGACACAGAGGTGGCAGGTTCCTGTCGCCTTCCCATTTGTGAACATGGTCTCCCCCCACCTGAGGCCCACACTTCACCTGTCCGGTGGAAATGCAAGTTCAACAGTGCCTGAAATCACGGCGGGTTACAGAAGCCATCGGATGTGTGTGTGTGTAGAGTCTCTGCAGAGGTAAGGCAACTTGATATTGTAGGTGGGGAAACTGAGGCACAGAGAAGGGATGCATACCTAAGTCAGGGGAGAAAGACCCTCCCTTGCCATCTTTTGTCTCTTTTTCAAATTCACAGCCTTGAACCGCCTCTTCACAGTCCCAAGGAGGCCACTGCCAGTTCCCTCTACTGCCTAGGAATATGGGGGCCTTGCATCTCACTGTTAGGTCAGGGTGGAAATGTGGGGGTGGGGGAACTCTGCTGGCTGTGAAACCCCTTCCCACCACCATACCACCACACCACCACACCACCGAGGGGCGGAAAGAAGCAGGAGAACCAGCATCTAGTTAGTGCAGGTGTCAAAGTGTCTGCTTTCTTTGAAACTACCGGAAGCCCTGCATTTGTGGGCAAGCAAAACAGGTGGGCCGAATGGTGCTCGGAAAATAGGTGCCAAGAGCTCCAAGCTGCATTTATGGAGGAGTCAAGAGCTTCCTGAAGAGTCTTTTTGTATCTTCTAAATGCTCAGGCCTCTGAGCACAAGGGTATGCCTCCAGTGAGAGGACCAAGAATGAAGGCAGAGGTAGCGGTAGGAGAAGAGCAGGGATGGACAGAGGCCTGGGGGTGCCATCATGGATGGAGAGCTGGACTCTCAACCGTGAGGTCCTGAGTTCGATCGCTGGCATTAGTGTGCTGGAGTGATGCTCTGGTTCTCACTCTCCCCTACTAGTAAGTGAATCTTGAAAAGCATGTACACACACACACACACACACACACACACACACACACACGCACGACAGGGATGGGCAGAACAATACACGGGAAGGCTGTCTCTTATTTTTCACATCTTGTCAAACTTGACCAAGAAGCACTGGGTCCCAGAGAAAGAAAGCAGGAAAGTTGCTGTTTGCCTGGTGTCTGGGGAATTGTGAGTTTGTGGGGTGCTGATGCTAAGTCCCATCAGGAAACCTGTGGGCTCTGGTACGAGGGGCTCCAGAGACAAGGCTGGAAGAGTCCCTGAACAGACAGCACTGAGATGAGCCCCCTACACCCCACTCCTAGAACTCATCTTCCGCCAAGGTTACGAGCCAAGCATCCTTCCCCTAAAACTGAGAATGATGGCAGCCCAGGCCTGGGCAGCGCATGGTGGGCCTGGAAGGCTCTGCCAAGGACTCAGTGGCCACACTCATCACTCCTCCTGGCACCAAGCTGCAGGGAACCCCATGCTCGTGGATGGGAGAGCGCTGACATCTCCCTTGCCCATCTCTCCCTGTCTGAAATCAATATGCTAACTTGCACTTGACAAGTCCGTGGCTGAGGCAGCCGCTGAGGAAAGCTATTGCCAGAGCTGTGGTGGAATCCATGTCGGGCTGCAGAAGGAATAAAGCTGTCGCCTCTGGGTCCTTATCTCCCCTTTCATGACACCAGGCCCACCGCACTCATTTCTCCACCATACAAAGGTGCTAGGGGAAGGTGGGCTCAGTAGAGGGGAAAGGCCAGGCTCCTGTTCTGGTATCTCTGAACACACCCCAGCTTGGGCTGGCACCAGAGAGGGAAAAGAAGGGCACGCCAAGGCTGGTATATGTGAGCGTTCTTCACGGCGTTTCTCTATTACATTGAACCTCAATAGTGTGTAGTCTAGACTGTGTGGGTTCAAGTCTGCACAAGTTCTGGTTCTCTGTTCAATGTAGGGCTCATATCTCTGGTATTCTCCCTTATTAGGGGCCAGGCGTTGGCACACCTGGCTAAGAGTACACATTATAGTGTGCAAGGACCCAGGTTCAAGCCTCTGGTCCCCACCTGCAGGGGGAAAGCTTCACAAGCAGTGAAGCAGGTCTGCAGATGTCTCTTTGTCTCTTTCCCTCTCTATCTCCCTTCCCCTTTCAATTTCTGTCTCTAGCTAATAAATAAATATGTAATTTAAAATAAAATAAAATAAAATAAAAAGAGATATACTGGGGCTGGGTGGTGGCACAGCTGGTTGAGTGCACATGTCACCATGTATAAGGACCTGGTTCAAGCCACTGGTCTCCACCTGGAGATGGGGGTAAGCTTCATGGTGAAGCTGGGCTACAGGTGTCTCTCTTCTTCTCTAACTTCTTTACCCCTATAATAAATAAATAACAACTATGTTGTTGTACAGTGTGCAGTGTAGCAAAGCAGACAATTCTGGAAAAGGAGGGACAGAGTTGGAAGAGTGCCCTGGTGCATTGTGGTAGGAAAGGAACTCGGTTGTGCGTGTGTATGTGTGTGTGTGTGTGTGTGTGTGTGTGTGTGTGTGTGGTGTTTTGCAGACACCTATTGGGGGAGATGAGAGGCTGCATCTATGTGTCAGCAATTGAAGTGTAAACCATTACCCCCAGCCTCCAACACACACACCCATGCCTGGGTTTGAGCTCTGGCACTACATGGGAGATGCCATGGCACCAGCGGAAACTCCAGTGCTGTGGTGCCTCTGCCTCTATTTGAAACAGTGCTGTGGGTGTCTCTCATTCTCCCTCCCCTTCCTTTCTCAATTGCTTTATATCTCTGTCAGAAAGAAAAAAAGAAAGAAAGAAAGAAAGAAAGAAAGAAAGAAAGAGAAAGAAAAAACACTAGCAGTGGTAGATTTGGTGTGTAGGCACCAAGCCCCAGGAGTAAGCCTGGTGGCAGCAAAAATAACTTTTAAAAATTCCCCTTGGATAGGGCCCACTTTCCCGTATGCCTCTCCCAATCCAAACCAAATAATATTGCATCCGCCGATCACAACCTAACCAACGCAACGATTGCCACCTCAACATGCTGCACCTCAGACTGTGTTCAGAGACTTCACGTGTGGAATGACAACCCTTCAGCTTCATTACTCGGGTGAGACCTTTCCTTTTATAGTACACTCTAATTTCATCTCAGGTGGTTCACTTTCTAACAAAGTCCCATAACCTAGATATACACCAGTTTCTGTGAGAGAGAGCTTATGTTCACACGTATCCATAAACTACTGCAAAATATATACCTGAAAGCAGAAGTACACTAGAGTTTGCAGTGAGTACCTCCCTAACACTTCCTCTCCACTATTCCAAGCCTGGGATCCGTGTTTGCTCAACAATTTGTTTGGCTTCGTATGTTAACTCTCTTTTCAATCACCAGGTTCCAGATGCCACCAGGATGCTGGCCAGGCTTCCCTGGACTGAAGACCCCACTAATGTGTCCTGAAGCTCAGCTTCCCCAGAGACACACCTTACTAGGGAAAGATAGAGGCAGACTGGGAGTATGGACCGACCAGTCAACGCCCATGTTCAGCGGGAAAGCAATTACAGAAGCCAGACCTTCTACCTTCTGCAACCCTCAACGACCCTGGGTCCATGCTCCCAGAGGGCTAGAGAATGGGAAAGCTATCATGGGAGGGGGTGGGTTATGGAGATTGGGTGGTGGGAATTGTGTGGAGTTGTACCCCTCCTACCTTATGTTTTTGTTCATTAATCCTTTCTTAAATAATTAAAAAAAAAAATTAAAAAAAAAATTCTAATGTGAAGTGTGAATTTGTGGGCAAGTCCTATGGCTTCTCTGAACTTGCTATCTTGAATGTGATACAGAGAGTTCTGCGCATTACAGTCCAACTATTTCCTCTTCCTCTCAACAAAGGCTGCTCACCAGCCACCAGGATGGTGATCCCAAACTCCCAGATTTCCATGCAAACTGGGCTGGCACGGCAAGCTGGGGTTGCTAGGAAAAGCTAACATGTGACTGTTCCCCAAACCAGCCCAACAAACAGATGCCTTTCTGCTCAGTGAAAGGGGGGTCCCCCGCCAGTGTGCCAAAGGGGGAGTTCGGCCCAGGTAGCCATCCCCCATGGGAGAGCAGCTAGTGACGGTGGACTGGGCCAGTATGTGGGCTGGGCAGCCAGCAAGCCCTGCAGCCTCACAGCGGGACACGTCCTCCTGCTCCCAAGCACATTAACGTGCCACTAATGAAATTGTTCTGGCTTATTTACCAAATTAATACAAACGGCACAGGCTGTTAATCTGCATGTCTCCTAATTACAGAGGAAGAGCTCCTGTGCCCAGGCAGCACACGCACCTCAGTGCCCACCCAGCCAGGCTGTGGTCATACCATACAGTCCTGGGGAGCAGGGGACAAAGGTAGGGTGTGGAACGGAGAGGGACAAACAGCCCCTTGCTCTCCATGGCTGGGAGCAAGTGGGGGCAGCACAGTGGCAGGGACTGAGAACACCATTCATTTTCCACTTTTCTCCAAGAGGGGTGAGCTACCCACCTGTCCTCCCCCATCCTCCAACCACATCTATGGCCCCTTCTTGCCCTGGATCCTGTCCAGCTGCTGATCCCAGGAGCCACTTCTGCTCAAGCAGGCTGTGGGGCTTAGTCATTCTTTTACTCCAATCAGGGAGGCAATTATCTGCTTGTAGAGGGAAGCACTGGGTTAGGGGGTACTGGGGTTCAGGAAGGAGAGAAGCAAACTCCAGGCAGGGGCTGATGTCTTATAAGTATCACTATCTCCCAGCATGCCCTCCATCAGGAAGCTCAGGGCAGCCAAGGTGAACTGACCAGCAATGGAGGGGGATTTTGCACCCCAGGTATGTACACCCACTTTCCCCCTCCATGTGCTACAAGAAGAGGGAGTTGTGAGCATGCCCGCTCCTCTGCACTGGCCTCCCTGCACTGCTCACAGCAGCACAGGAGCTGATGGATGCCTGGAAAACAGCCTCAGGAGGCTCTCCCCAAGGGCAGGAAGCCGCCTGGGGCAGGGCAGGCAAAGCCAGTAGAGAGCAGAGGCACTGGGCACCCTTGCAGCCCCAGGGCATCTGGGAAAGAAGACTGTGTGTGTGTGTGTGTGTGTGTGTGTGTGTGTGTCCACATGCGCAAGCACTCTCTCACTTTCAGAACGCACAGTAGGAGCAGTGAGCGCTACTCTAGGGAGATGATACTAGACGCCTCCATGACTGCCAGACGCTTCCATCCTCCTCTATCCTTTCCACACTGTTTGGCCACATGCCTGCTTTCCATACCTCCTAAAGCCACCAGCAACAAGCAGAGGAAGCCTGTAGCTGGGACTGAGAGAGGAAGGAAGGAGTGTAGAAGTGGGGGTGAGGTGGGGGGAGGGAAGGAGGATGGGAGAAGGCCTAGGGCTGGAATTGGGATCCAGACACCAGCTCTGCTGTGCCCAGGTGGGCACCACCCCCCACCCTGGGGCTGTTTCTTCAAGTGTATGAGAGGCAAATAGGTCCTTAAGGTTCTCTGTGCTCTGGGACCTTCCCTCCTTCCCTTCCTACCTACCTACCTGCCTTCCTTCCCTCCCTTTTTTTTCCATCAGGATTGCTGCTGGGGCTTGGTACTTGGTACTTGCATGACTCCACTAATCCTAGTGGTCCTCCCCTCCCTTTCCTTCCTGACAGAGATAGAAGGAGAGGTAGGGGGTGGGGGTGGGGAGAGCTCAAATCTGGGTCATGCACATGGCAAAACAGAGCACCATCTAAGTGAGCTATTTCAACATTTCTCTTTCTTTCTGAGAAATGAGGAAGGAGAGACACCACAGCACTGCCGCATGATGCCTTCCCCCACTGCAGGTGCTCCCTGTGGTGACTGGGCCGCAAACCTGGCTAGTCGCATGTAGTCAAGTGCGCTCAACCAGGTGACCTGCTTCTCAGTATCCAGTCCTTCATTTTGTCACCAAGACTCTGAACTAGCATGGGGGGGGGGGGGGAAGGGGGAAAGAGGGAGAGAGAGAGAGAGAGAGAGAGAGCTGTGCCCCAGGCTTCTTGCCAGCCTACTCATTCCACCCTGAGCTCTCTGCTGGGCCTTGGGGAGCACTCCAGATTGAGCGGAGCACAGCCAAGACTCCTCCCACCAGCTGCAGAAGCACAGAGGCTGGAATGTGTCACCAAAGCCAGAGCTGCGAACGTGAAGAGACACCTGACCTTCACAGATAGTAACAGCTTCCTGCAGCCGCCCTCCCTCCACTCCTGTCCACACACGTGCACACACCCCAGTGCCTCTCAGAAACAGTGAACATTAGCACCGTGCCATTAATAATAGAAGGCTCTGAAAGCGGGCTGGCAAGGCCTGAGAGGCCTCTGTGGCAGCCGTGGGGGGGGGGCGGTGGCAGGCAGCATGCAGACACCCCCCCTACTCCTAGGCTAGTGCCTCCAGACCTCAGATGTTTGGCCTCGGCTCACGGAACCCACCAATGACTGCTCTCTGGAAACCTTCCTCCTGACACCCACACAGTGGCCTGAGCCAAAGCCCTAGAAATGCCTGGAAATGGGATCCAGTGTGGCCCAGTGGCAAGAGAGGGGGACCAAGAAGGTCCTGGAGAGCTAGGGGAGGCCTCGGGGGATGAAGTGGCTTGGCTGGAAGCTTGGGACTCCCCCACCCCCAAGCCTTTTCCCTCCCTAGGGGGTGAGGGACAGACAGAAGGACGGGGTGGGGGTGGCGGGCTTCCTGGTCCTGCCTGAGGCACAGAGGCCACAGCCAAGAGAGAGCAGCAGCAGAGTCTGCCGGGAACTGCAAACCTGCTGACGCCGAGCCTTTGCTAGCGGTAACACAGTTTACAAACTGACGCAATCTGTTCCTTTGGTACAGACAATAAGGAACGCAGACTGCCGTCTCAGGAAAATCTGGGCCTGGAGGCTAGGGGCAGCATTAACTTCCTTCCCCTCTCTCCTTGAGGTTCATGATGAATCAGAGGGTCCTACTCTCTCCTCTGAGATGCTGCCTGGGGCATCCCTTGCTGCAGGTTTCCTGGGCAGGCAGGCTGTGGGATTTCTTTTGAAAGTAGGGCACACACACACCTGAATGGTCCTGTTCCTCCTCTGGCATCCTGGCTGAAGGGGAGAAGAGAATCAGAGGATTCCAGAGAACAGTCTTTCTCTTGGCGGAGGTGGGCTTTGAGTTCCAGAACCACTTTGCTATTCAGATAGCGAGATACATAGTGCCTGAACTCCCTCTGATGTCATGCAGCCACTCTTGTGGTGCTGGGGCTTGTACCCAGGTCACATGCATGAAGTGCATCACATGCATGAAGTGCATCTACCAAATTAAGAGTTAGGAGTGGTGGCACAACCAGTTGAGTACACACGTTACCATGAGCCTCTCTTTCTCCTTCTCTTCCCTCTCAATTTTTCTTTGACTTGTCAAATAAAAAGAAGGGGGGGTGATGTCCATTAAGAGTGGTGGATTCATGCTGAAGGCAGCAACAGAAGGCAGCACATGTCCCTGGTGGCAGCATGTGTGAGATCAGTGGCACTACTTTGTCAGACCAGCAAATCTCTGACCTGCTGTGGGGGAAGCCCAGTGTTGTCTGACTGAGTCAAGTTCAAATGACTGTTACTCTCTTGAAGGCACTTTTGTTTCCATAAAGAACTCTAGGGTCCAGGATGGAGCTCAGTGACAGAACACCATGTAGGGTCTGAGGCCGTTGGTTTAGTCCCGAACCCCAAACAAAATCAACCAACCAACCAACCAACCAACCAACCAACCAACCAACCAACCAACCAACCAGCCAACCAGTAAGGGGTCCCTAGGCCTGTTCTGACAACAGGTGAGCTGTGCTTGCCTGATACCAAAGCTCTGGCTTCTTTATCTGAACTGCCGCAGGCCTGTACAGGGAGCCACCCTTGGCCTTTATAGAGGCTCCTGGTTCAATCCCCAGTGCCACATGAACTGGAGTGGTATTCTGGTTCTCTCTCTGTAGGAAACTCCCTAACTCATGTGAATAAATACAAGAGCTCTTTTTAAAATAACAATGATAATTTTAAAAAGTATTTGTGGGGAGTCGGGCTGTAGCGCAGCGGGTTAAGCACAGGTAGCGCAAAGCACAAGGACCGGCATAAGGATCCCGGTTCGAACCCCGGCTCCCCACCTGCAGGGGAGTCGCTTCACAGGCGGTGAAGCAGGTCTGCAGGTGTCTATCTTTCTCTCCTCTTCTCTGTCTTCCCCTCCTCTCTCCATTTCTCTCTGTCCTATCCAACAACGACAACAACAATAATAACTACAACAATAAAACAACAAGGGCAACAAAAGGGAATAAATAAATAAAATAAATATAAAAATAAATAATCTCTCTCTCCACACACACACACACACACACACACACACACACACACACACACACACACACACACACACACACGTGTTAACATTCATAACTTCTTTTCCTTCTATCTTAAAGAAATGAACCTGGGTTCTAGATTGCTGAGTCTCAATGATGCAAGATGAACCCACTATTCCTGGTGGCCATTTTTCCTTTATTATTATTTTTTTCTTTTTATTTGATAGGACAGAGAAATCAGAGTGGAGGGATAGATAAGAGAGACACCCACAGCACTGCTTCACCACTCATGAAGCTTCCTCCCTGCAGGTAGGGGCCAGGGATTTGAACCTGGGTCCTGTGCATATGGTAGTATGTGCACTCTACCTAGTGTGCCAGCACCCAGTCAGAAGAGCTTGCCTTGCCTTTGTACCCAATCTCACCATTTCTCTTGCCCCACAAAAAGATTTTGCATTTGCCTAAGTTCTTCTTGTCTCTCCATCCAACTGCGGACACTTCAATCTAACTGTTACTTCCAAAATTGCTCAAGACCTCTTAATTGCCATTTGAATGATTTCTTCTCAGAATTCACCATTTCTGCCCTGTTGGATGACCTGGTGAAGCTCAATACCTCATCCATCCCTTTCAAGTTGGAAACTCTCATTTCAGGCTTCTGCTTGTCCAGCTTGACTGCTTCTTCCCTGCTTGCTCTCTATTCCACTTGTGAATTCTTCTCGGACCACATGCCCCGTGCATTATAGCTGTTCCCCAGAGGGCTATTTTGGGCTGTTGACAGTCCCCATATTTCACTGCTCTCTGAGTTACATGACACCACAATTTCTATTTCTAGTTCTACTCTCTTCGGAATTCAACTCCTCCAGATAAATTCATAAGTAACAAGTCCAGTCCTGAGTCTACAATCTTCACCCTGCAGCCTGTTCTCTCACCTGCATTTCTTGCCCCAAAGAGCAGCAAGAAAAGCACAGTGAACATCCCGGACCCTTTGTATGGTCAGAATCCACCCCCAGGTCACACTGACTCTACTTCAAATCCTCTTTCATACCCGCGTCCCTTACATTCCCCCCAATTTCTGGCTCTAGCTTTGGTAGTGGCACCGTCATTGGGGTTCTGGTTACCAACCCTGCTTCTTCTTAACTTCACTCCAGTGCTGCACTTCGGCACAGTAGCTAGACAGAGACACTAGGGTCAGAATGCTTGAGTTAGAATCTTGCTGAACTGTATTTGCTGGCAGTGTGATCTCTCTGGGTCTAGGTTTTCCCCAAGTGTCAAGTAAGTAGCACAATAAAGGTACCCACTTTAAAGGGCTTTACTGAAGAATAAGTGAATGGGGGAGGAGGGGTTAGGAATAACACCTGGTTAAACACACATATATTACCATACATAAGAACCCAGGTTCGAGCCCCTACTCCCCACCTGCAGGGTGAAGCCTCACTAGCAGTGAAATAGGTCTGCAAGTGTCTCTCTTTCTTTCTCCCTACCCTCTCTCGATTTCACTTTATCTTATCCAATTTAAAAAAAAAAAAAAAAGGAAGAACGGCAACCAGGAGCAGTGGATTCATTATTGCCAGCACTGAGACCCAGCAACAGCCCTGGTGGCAGAAAAAGGAAAGAAAGAGTAAGTGAATGGATTAAATGGTTGCAGCCCTTGGGGGTGGTGCTGTCTGGTACAGATGCTGGAGCAATGAATTAGCAGGCATAGCTTTCTGAGTTCCATTTCTAGCATTACATCTACAAAGTGATGCTCTGGTTGTCTTTCCAGTATGACTAAATAAACAATTGTTAAAAATATTTATTTATTCTCTTGTTGCCCTGGGGTTTTTTTTTAATTGTTGTAGTTATTATTATTGTCGTCATTGTTGGATAAGACAGAGAGAAATGGAGAGAGGAGGGGAAGACAGAGAGGAGGAGAGAAAGATAGACACCCACAGACCTGCTTCACCGCCATGAAGCGACTCCCTACGGGTGGGATCCGGGGGCTTGAACCGGGATCCTTACGCTGGTCCTTGCGCTTCGCGCCACCTGCGTTTAACCTGCTGTGTTACCGCCCGACCCCCAATTTTTTTTTTAAGTTAAACAGTTGGAGGTAGCTCACCCACAGAGTACAAGCTTTGCCATGCCTGAGGTTACAAGTTCGAGCACTTACCACCCTCCATGAACTGAGGAGAGGCGCCAAGGAGTCTCCCCCATCTCCTTCTCTCTAGCTGAAATTGAACCTCCAACCTGTTTCTCCTTCTCTTTCTCTAGCTAAGATTAAAAGAGGAAAGGGGAAAAAAAAACACACCTCTACTGGGAATAGTGGAATAACATGCATGAGGTCTCGGCAGGCAAAAGAAATTAAAAAAAAAAAGAAGCAGCAGCTAAACATTTAAGAAGAGTCTGGCCTATTAGTAAGTGCTCAGTAAATGCTATTAAAAAAATTCAAATCTGGTCACATTTACTTTGTTGACCTTCTTTCCTAGTTGCCTGCTAAAGTTTAAATCCCTCACACAGGAGAGGAGTATAAGCTCCTTAGAACTGGGTCCTGCCACCAGGCATCAGCCTCGTTATTTTGTGCTTATGGTGCCAGACCACTTCCAGCTCCACACACATGACACACCGCTCCAAAGTGTTACACGTGCCAGTCCCTTTGGCTACAAAGTTCCTTCCCATCATTTCACCCACCAACTCCCACCCAACCTGTCCATTAAGAGTCTGCACAGACGGCGTGTCATGTGAGCCATTCTATTTTCTCAGGTAGTGTCTTTTGCTGTGGCACTCTGTGTATGTCACTGTTAATTACGGCAGTCGAGTGGGCATTTGTAAATGGTGACTTACTCAGGGCACAAGGGAGGTAGCCAGCAAATAGAAGACGAAGGTAAAAGACGCAGCTCTGCCAGATCACCAGCAGTGAGTTTGGAGAACAAAAGCTCCCTGGAGACAAACCTTTCTTTGGGGAAATCCAACAAACTATTTTGAGATGTCCTTTGGTGAGAGAGGGCTGTCCCCGGCTGCCCCAGCTGGAGCAGGCCCACTCACAGGAGCCCTGAGGGGCAGAAACTGGCTTGGGTCAGCGCAGTCAGCCCGATGACTCAGGCACCCAGACGTGGTGAGCAGAAGGGGCTGCTTCGCACTTGGCTTTGCCGTCACTGAATATAAGTGGAGCGAGGATAGATTCCTCTATTTATCCAGGCATGAGCGCAGGCAGCAGCTGTGTCTGCCTCCCTCTGGTCTCCTACACATTCACCACCTCCTGGCCACCAGCCCTCAACAAGGAGTGGGTGAAGAGCAAAAGCAGAGAGGGGACAGCAAGAGGAAGAGCTATGTGGACAGGACACCAGGCCACTGTCCAGAGCTCATGTCTCCAAGGACTGGTGTGTTAGGCAGGTACGGCTGCTCTAGGGAAAGGTTGAGCTATAGGAAGACCTCAGGTCTTTCCAGGAGAAGCTTCTAGAACATGACAATCTTTGAGGGGAGGTGATCTCAGAGGACTTTGTGGGATCCTTGGGGCTTAGACTGGCTCAGTTGCTAAGAGTTCTCAGAGCAGGGTGGTGGCCACAGGGGCCTTTCAGATGCTGTCAGGATGGGGCAGGGACCTTCTCATTTGGAGGAAAGGGACACGGAGTTTCTCTGGCTTCCCTATCACTTGGCCTCTTAGGGGACACAGATACTGATCCCTCTTTGCAGACACACACACCCTCTCTCTCTCTCTCTCTCTCTCTCTCTCTCTCTCACACACACACACACACACACACACACACACACACACACACACACGGTAGTGAGGCAAACCTAAACAGATAAAATACATCTCCACTTGCAACCCCAGATCAGGGAATTTGCTGGTTTCATTTCAGTGACTTTGAGAAAGTGTCAACCACTTCAGCACCAGGACCTGGGATGACCATCTGTCCTGACTAAAGGAGAGCAGCTGCATGAAGTCAGAGCTGAAGGAGGGAGGGGGATGAAGGAGCATGCCACCAGACCAGGCCACCAGACCAGGCCTCCTGCCCTCTCCTCAGATCAGCTCGGAAGTTACCACCTCCTCTGTCTCCCCATTCTCACCTATATCCTCCCTCGCATCCATCCTCCCTTGATGTGTCAATCAGGAAGCTTGGCTGGGTTTGCTTTCCCCACCAAGCTATGCTCAGCTCTCCAGGGACTCCATGCAGGGCATCCTTTTCAGTTACAGGAGGATGAGGACAGGGCTGTAGGTTAACAGCTTCCTGTGAATCTCCAGGCCTGGACAGGTCACTGAGAAAGTCCAAGCCCCACCCTCTCCAAGACCCACCAAGTTGCTATTCTCTTAGGCCCAATAGGGAGGGGATGAGGGATTTTTCTTATGCCTGATGTGTGTCACCAAGCTCTGTTTCAGACATTTCTGGATTTTCATATGCGAGAGAGATAGACAGACAGACACAGAGGAAGACACACCAGAACATTGCTTGGTCCTGGCATATGTCAGTGCCAGGAGTTGAACCTGGGATCTTTAGGGTCTCAGACATGCATATCTGGTGTGCTACTTCCCCTAGCCCTCTGTTTCAAACATATTACAATATAGTGCAGACAGGAAATGATGCTTGGAAATGCTGCAGAGTGCCTGCACCTAGAGTCCTGGAGTTTGAGCCATGGCCGTAAGTGAGGGCTGTTGTGTGTTCACCCTTCTATCTACTAGAAAGGCTGGAATCTCAGTCACTATGACCCTGGGAGGCTGATCTCTCTGGTCTCTCCAAAATGCAAACAGAAAGCTCTGGGTGACAACCACCTACTGTGAGCATGTGCTCCTGAGACTGCGCTAACTGCAAGATGTGTGAGGCCAGAGAACATGTGAATGACCTCTTCCCAGCCACTCCTCTATGGGCTGAGACTGAGCTTCCTCACTGCTGATTTTTTTTTTCCTTCTAATGACAATTAAAATGTGAACTTGCTCACTCTGTCAATCTGGAGTCCTCTCAGGCCATGAACGCTCCCAGACTCCCAAGGCCAGGCTAGAATCTACACAAAAGATGCTGGGTTATACTTTTCAGTCCTGTCTCAGTGGTCTAGGGCCACAGGGGGTGGGGAGGAATGCATTGGATCGACCTTCTCGTGGTGCATCCCGTGAGTACCCATTCATTGGGGAAACTGATGATCCTTCCTAGCCGACTGAATCCACATGGATCCCAGTCACTTTCAAAGCCAGCAACAAGCAGCTCCTGACAGCTTTCAACCTGACCTGCTGACTGGCTATGGAAGAAGGGCAAACGCTAGAAGAAGAAGGGGGTGGGGAAGGGTGCATGGACACCTGGATCCCACTGCTTCTCTGCACTGGGCTCACATACTGCCTTGCCCTCCTCTGCATCTCTCTGCTGCTCACAGCACCATTTCCTGACTCTCCGGCTGTGTGATCAGCTTCTGGAAATTCTCAAGGCCATGCGAATGTGACCAGAGGTGAAAGAATGAGGGAGAAAAATGAGCGGAAGGAAAGGACAACAGGTAGGGATGGGTCAGCAGCTCAGCTAGTGATGCAAGTCTGTCCACTGTCTTGATAGAAGCCAGGGTATCCATAAATCACAATTATCTCTCTTGTTCCAAAAGCCCCCAGTAGAATTTAACTTAATGAGGTCCCAAGAGCTAGAGGGTAACACCTTAAGTCTATGATTGGCCCAGGTTGATTGTGCCTTATTCAAGTCAGGATGTAGCTACTATGTGCTTCCTTAAGTGAGGCCAGGGTGACCTCAACTGCCCTGCTCCATCATCTCCCAATGTGGGTAAAATAAGCAGAATTCCATGGATACCTGCTTCTGGGTCCACGTGGCTCCCTCCCCCTCTACCCTCTCAGCAGGCAGGCACAAAAATGCAGACAGGAAATGAACATGCTCAGTGTCTCTGCTAAGATTTCCCAGAAGTCACAATTAAGCTTTTAAAGATAATCCCTTTGACTTTGGAGGAAGCACAGTAAACCTGACCCCTGTATTATGCCCCTCTGCCTGTTCAAGGCCCTCTGGATGGCAGCCTCCATTCGGGCTTTTAGCGAGTGTAGCTCTTCCACCCCAGGCTTCCCGCCACCACCCTGCAACTCAGTGTAAATATCATTTAGGCAGGTTGATTTCTTCTAGTGCTGTTTGGAGATGCTCTCAATTGCCTGCTGCTCCTGAGCTGCTGCCTGGAGCCAAGAGGCAGGAAAACAGAGTGTGAGGGTCAGGGGCTGTGCTGGGAGGGAGGGGAGGGCCGGTCTGTCTTCTGGTGTGAGCAAGGACTCATGGGGATACTCTGCACAGGACAGAAAGGAGAGGGAAGGCTGCTAGGTACATCTCTGAATCTTGCAGCTTCTTAAAGAGAAGTCTGAGATGGTGATTACATCTCACCGTTATTTTCTCTGATCCTCTTGGGGACCTGCTTGTTCCCTGAACTGCCCAGTTTGCCTCTGGCAGCCCTGTCCTGTCCCCAAGGCCACTATAGTTATAAAGCCAAGACAAGTGGCAGTCCTTGCAATGCCCTGGAGGCAGAGGGAACAGAGTCCACTCAGAGATGTCAGTTCACAAACCACTCAAGGAATGCTCAGGAATCCCCACCACCACCAAAAAAAATGTTTCTAACCATGAGGTAGAAAAGTCCCACCCTAGCAAGCCTTGTCTTCCAAGAAGGCTTTCTGATTTCTTTTCCTTTTCCTTCTCTTAACAAAGGACACCATCTCAGTGTTCAAATTCTGTACTGAGTCAGCCTGCTCTTCTTGTTCACCCATTATTTTTCTGCTACACCCTCAGAATGAGGCTGCTGTCCTATTTCTTTTGAACCCACACCCTGTCTCCACAATTGCACATGAACAATAAGATCTTCAGCCAGTAAGATCTCCATGGAGGTGGATCCTGGACTCCTGGAAGCAAGTGGTTGTAGGGGTTCTTCACATCTCTGAGAAGCACCCTGCCCAAAGCTATCTATGTCCAGTTGCTATCCTGTGTCTCCCTAACAAGGGCAGCTCTGATGGCCTGGCAGGCATTGGTACAGGCAGGTTCAAGTTAGAACAGAGCATAAAGCAACAGGGGAGATGGTTCTGGATCATCCTTGCATCTCTGGAAAGACAGAGCTGGCTGGAGAAGGACCAGGGATGCCTACTTAAGCAGATGAAGGAGATGTGAATATCTAAAAATGATTAGGAGTCTTTAAAATGGGAAGACAAATGCTGAAGGGGGTGAAATGTATAAAAAAATAATTAAGGAACTGTAAAGTAACCTAGGACTTATCATAATCAGCCAACCAAGAAAATTATTTGGCATCCACTAAGTAGAGAGGCATTGTGTTAAACACTGCAGTAGATCCAAATGAGGGGGAAAGGAAGAAACCTGAAAAACTGCTCTCAGAAAGCTTAAGACTGACTAGAGGAGACATGGTAAAGGCAGGTCATGCCAACTAGTGACAAAATGCCACATGGCACACGTGCTTGCTACTCAGTGGGAGAACAGACAGTGAGAATGGGTGGGGCTCAAGAGAACCAGCTCTGAGACGAGAAAGTCAGAAGTGTTGGGGGGTTGGGAGGAGACACACAGTAAGTTGAGGGTACACATACAGCAGCATGTGCAAGGACCAGAGTCCAAGTCTCTGGCCCCCACCTGCAGAGGGGAAGTGTCACAAGCATTGAAGCTGCAGGTCTCTCTCTGCCTTGCTATTCTCCCCAGCCCTTGTCAATTTGTCTCTATCAAATAATAATAAAAAAAAGATTTACATAGATTTAAAAAAATGAAGGAACATTCAGAGAGGGGACTGGGCATAAGGATAAGTGGTCAGGGCCCAGGAGGTGACTCAATCGTGGGGCCTCCACCTTGCACATCCGAGGCCCTGAGTTTGATCTCTGGTACCAGGCAACAGTACCAAAGACAACAGAAGTGAAACTCCACAGAGGGAGGAGAAAGCAAGGTTGTGCTTGCTCTGTCTTTCATAAAAAATGAATAAATGAACTGTTGAGGTGGCTTGGTGGTATTCTCACATGTGTGAGAATCTTGTCTTCAAGCTCCAGAACAGATTTAAAAAAATAAAAAATAGGGGGGTTGGCAGGTGGCTTACTCAGTTAAGCATATACCTTACCATGTGTTAGGACTTGGGTTCAAGCTCTGGGCTAGCACATGAGAGCATCTGCAGGAGGGAAGCTTCATGAGTGGTGGAGCAGTGCCGCAGTGTCTCCCCATCTCTCTCTCATCCTCTATCTAGAGGAAAGGGTAAATGCATTCTGAGAAACAGAAGGCCTTGGGCTACACTGCAGAAATAATGCCTCACAAGTAGAGGAGCAGGAACTGGGGTATAATTAAAGGACAGAAAGGAGGCTGAGGTCAGGGGAGAGACAAGCAGCTGAGAATCAACATTCAAGAGAGATGATCTTGAGGAATTAAATGACCTGACATGTCACACTCGCTCCCCTGATCCAGACCTGGGAAAAACGAGTTAAGGTATGGATTCTCTACATTCAGAAGAAAGCAGGAAGGAAAGGAACTTTAAAAAGACCTGCTTTTGGGAGTCGGGCAGTAGCGCAGTGGGTTAAGCACACGTGGCGCAAAGCACAAGGACCGGGCTCAAGGATCCTGGTTCAAGCCTCCGGCTCCCCACCTGCAGGGGAGTTGCTTTACAGGCTGTGAAACAGGTCTGCAGGTGTCTATCTTTCTCTCCCCCCTCTGTCTTCCCCTCCTCTCTCCATTTCTCTCTGTCCTATCTAACAACAACATAAATAACAACAACAATAATAACTACAACAACAATAAAAAACAAGGGCAACAAAAGGGAAAATAAATAAATAAATAAATAAATATAAAAAAAAATGAAAAAGTCTTAAAAAAAAAAAGACCCGCTTTTGTTGTTGTTGTTTTGTTTTGTTTATTAACTAGGTTTGGGGAATTTTCACTCCTGCCCTGCATAGAAGACAGGCAAAATGCTTTGTGTTGCATTCCTTCATCCACCTGCCTCTCCCCACAGCTTTCCTCCTGATTATGGGGACCTCAGTCATTACTGGGACTGCACAGAGAAGACCAGTGAGAAGCCTGGAGGCAACCTACTTGGGTTCAGGGTTGGTCTCTGGCATTCAGTCATCTTGGGTGAGTTATTTTAAGTCATTGCTTTAATTTCTGCAACTGTACCAGGGGAGTAATATAGTTGACTATTTCTCGCATAAGGAAAAATGTGAGGTGCATGAGTTAATACACACAAAGCTTTCAGAACAACGTCTGGTCACAATAAGCGCTTCGTAAATGTTGGCTTTTCTTACTGGGTTAAGCACATACAGTGAAAGCAGAAGTGTGCTTTGAGTGTACCCAGCTCACAAGCTGATAAACTAGTTTCTAAGGGGAAAGAGGTAGGCCTTTGGACAATACACAGCCCAGCTTCCTTAGTTCCAGTCTGGGCAGAAGGCAAGTCCTATGTGACTTCTAGATATACTTGGAATTTCAGAGAGAGAGAGGGAGGGAGAGAGAGAGAGAGAGGAAAAAAGAAAAAGGGGGGAGAAGGGTCAGTTGGAGATGCTGAACTCTGGCCTAGCACTGGCCATCACACCACTTAGTGAAAGGGCTAGAGTTTTCAATACCTAGAGGAAAACGAGAGTTCCTTCGTTCCTTTCTATTTATTTTATTGGGTAGAGACAGAAATTGGGAGGTAAGTAGGAGACATAGGGGGCAAAAGAGACACCTGCAGTACTGCTTCAATGCTACAAAGCTTTTCCACTTGCAGGTGGGTACTGGGGGCTTGAATCCAGGTCCTTGTGACGCTCGGAAAAGAAAATGAGAGAATGTTAAGACAAAGAAAGAGTTAACTAACCAAATTGTTAGGAATAAGAGAAGCCCTAGATAACAGGTGACCTTTGCAAAGGTGTGTCGTTCCCCCTACCTGCCCTCCATGGTATATCTTACCCTGACAGGTCTTAAAACTTCTAAGTTCTGAGGCTAAACCCTTTCCCAGACACAGCTATGCAGGGAAAAGATAACAGCAACTAAGGCAACCAGACCTTGAGCAATGGGTCCAAGTCCCACCCCCTTAACCTTGTAGCCTCTACTTCTGTGGGGATGCTTTCTGCTCTCAGTCCCCTATATAGGCTGTACCTTCCCTTTGTTTAGGGTCTAGAATTTTTTTTAACTTTTTAATATATTTTATTTATTTTCTCTTTTGTTGCCCTTGTTGTTTGTTATTGTTGTTGATGTCGTTGTTGGATAGGACAGAGAGAAACGGAGAGAGGAGGGGAAGACAGAGAGGGGGAGAGAAAGACAGACACCTGCAGACCTGCTTCGCCACCTGTGAAGCAACTCCCCTGCAGCTGGGGAGCCGGGGGCTAGAACCAGGACCCTTATGCTGGTCCTTGCGCTTTGCACCACATGCGCTTTACCTGAGTCTAGAAATTCTTAAGAGAGCAAACTCTTTCTGTGGCCCATTAGTAAAATTCTTCCTTGTTGACTCCATCTGATTCTTGAACCTGCAACATTTGCACACTATAACGGTGCACTCAGTTGGGTGTGCCACCACCTGACCCCAAACGTTTCTTAGTCTCATTTCCTTATGCTAACTATGTGGCTTCTCTGACCTAGGCAGACTAAATGACATGTTCCCTGGATCTTTTAATTTTCCTTCCTCCCCTCTTAGTAACAGGCATAGGTGTCAGGAGCTAGAAGACTGTCTCTTCTGTCATTGCTCATGCCACTGAGTCTTAGCCAAGATCTGGAGTGGGACTTCTGGAAAAGAAGGTATTTGCTATCACTAGGAAGGAAGACATGAACTGGGGGAGTTTCACAGGCATCTCAGATCTTGAGGATGGACTCTGCATAGCTGAGCAGTGCCGGGCTAGCATGGGGGTGCCTCTTCTCTTCTTGGGCGCGTACTCTCTGGGTTGGAGAGATCAAGATCAGAGCCAGCCTGGGCTGCTACTCACTCAGCAACACGAGAGAGATGACTCAGGAACAGAGCTGGTGGTGGCAAGGCGATTCAATCCTTTATTCATCAGAGAGCCAAGGCTTTTAAGAGTCAGACCCGGAAGTGGCAAGTCGGAAATGGAAATGGCTTGACATGGTTTAGAAAGGGGGTGAAGAAAGGCAAAAGGGGACTGGGAAAGGTAGGAACTTCCTTAGCAACTGTTGCGAGGGTTTTAACTGGTAGGATTAATAATACCCTGCAGGCAGGGAGGGTCTTGAGAGTAGAAAGAAGATAGATAAAAGGAATGGAATGGGTGGGGATTATGTAGATAATAAGGAAGCAGGTCATAGTATCAGGAATGCAGGGTGCTTTGTGAGGCAGGGAGTCTGATAAGATGAGGCAAGCCTTGGGGGGGGGGGGGGTTTGTCCCTCCTTGCTTGACCTCTCAGTAGAGAGAGAGAGAGACTGACAGGATGGATGTCCCCTCAAGTTAAGCCCTGCCAAGCTCAACCACATCCTCACAAAGGAGAATAAAGGGGTTGGATGCCCATGGTAGTGGGAGGCACTGCCTCCCTATGGGCTTTTTTCATGAGAAAGGCACAGGTTTAATCTTGTTTAAGCAACTGCTGTGTGGGTCTATAGCAACAACTGTATGTAATGCCTCACTATAGCTAAGATCTCTCTGGAATGTATGTCCTTCCTCTAATCCAGGCTAATGACTCATTCTTAACAGCTCAACCCAATTTGTAATCACCCAAACTTGGAAGTAACCCAGACTCCCGACAACAGTGAATAACTAAAAAAAATTGTGGCATATAGATACAATGGAATACTATGCACCTGTAAAAAAATGACAAAGTCATCTCCTTTGTCATAGATTGAACAGAGCTTGCCATAGATTGAACTGGTACTGTGTTGAGAGAGGTAAACCAGAAAGGTAAGTCAAATACTGGATGATCTCACTTGTAGGTGGGACTAAGAAGCAAGGGCATTAAGGGAGAATGTAATGTGAAACTTGGACTGGGTGTGGTGTATTGCACCAAAGCAAAGGACTCTGGGTAAGGCGAGAAAGAGATGGGATGGAGAGACTCTGGGGTCCTGGTGTATGATGGGGGGAGGGGACCCAGGTTAGAGTGAATGTCTTGCAGGCACCTAGACACTGATCATAGGGAGTTGAGGGGTTGTTACTTCTGTGTCAATAACTGTAGTATAAGCTTTTAACTTCCTAATAAAGTACATGTACAAAAATTGTCAAAAGAAACTGTAAAAGTAATGAGTACTAATAATAAAAATAACAGTAATAATAACTCAGCCCAAGCAGGACCTCCCTCCAGCAGGTCTTTTCTGGACCTCTCAGCTGTGGTCTGAGAGGAGGCTTTGTGTCCCAGAGCACAGCTCACTCTCCACTTCGGTTGCTAATGAGAACCTTCTCGAGCATGCCAATTCCTTGATGGTGGAACACATAGCTTAACTTGACTTTCTGGTCCCAACTCTTAGCATGTCATCTGACTTCCAGTGCAAGGTCAATACATGTTTGTTAAATGAATTGAATGAACAGAAAATCCAGATGTCAATCACCAGCACTTATCTATTGATTTGTCTTTGCTTTGAACAACGTGGGATACAAAGAACATAAAGGGAAGACAATCTCAGAGAAACAAGGCCCTTTATTCTTTCATCATGGAGCTAAACATAGTTCCTGGCATATACTTCTTGGGTCAAAGGCCTGCTTTGAGGAGCGGCCACATTGTAGCTATGCTGGGCAGGGGATGGATCATAAATACTCTCTGTAAGAAGGATCTGCAGTTTCCATTTCCAACTCTGAAGGAAAGATCACTGGCTCTTTAATACAGGGATGAGGAGCCGGGAATTAACATTTGGGCACCCGCTGTGTGCCACACGCTGAATTAGGTTCACAGGCATGCACGCTGCCTTAGCTAATCCTTACAACCATTTCATGAAGTGGCTATTTTTAGTCTTCCCTTTACTGGAGGAGGAAGTGGAGGGAGGCTCAGAGAGGTTAGAGAACGCACCCAAGACTGTTTGGCAAGTAGGGGAGTCAGATTCTGAACTCAGCCTTGCTTCACTGCAGAGATGGGCTCCAACCCCTCACCAGTGGGCAGAAGGATTCTGCTGATATCTGAGAGATTCCCTCTCCAAGATGTCTAGGACTTTTCTGAACCTCAGATCCAGAGACTAAGAAGTCTTCCAAGGTGGGAGCAGCGGGTGAAGGCGTGTGAGAAAAGTCAGGAAGTGGATCTGAGGGTAAGCCCTCTTTCTCCCTGCTGGTCCTGACCACTCTGTTCTTGGGCCAAGAGTGATTTGCCAGTGGGAAAGGAAAATCATTAAGACGGCTGTGATTCCCCTCCCTGCAGATTTGCCAGTTTCTCCAACGATCCCATGCTGAACACTCCTGTTAGCAGTGTTCTGGGTTCATTACCCTCGGGGACTCGGTGCATCTATTCTCTGGTGGTTGCTCAGCAGGAGCCTAGCCCTGGGTTCATCACCCGTTCCTGATGGCCTGGGTGAGCCACAGGCTGCAGCCCTCTCCCTTGGGCTTGCCTGAGCTCGTGCCCTGGCTGGGAGAGCAGGAGGATCCACTGCCTGTGTCTCAATCCATCCTGTTGTTCTGGACTCTCAGAGGAATGTTCTAGAGACTCCCAGGGGTGGACGTTTAGCCTCAAAAGCCACAGATCCCCACAGAGAGGACACCAGCCACACACAGTGCAATGACAAGAACAAGGGAAACCGTGGCCCTCCAGCACTGTACAGAAGGTGGAGATGAAGGATGAGTCGCTGAGTTCACCTGCCCTTTTAGGCCTTGGGCTCAAACAAGATCCTTTCAGCTTCCCCAACAGAAAGTCACATTTATAATTGAAAAGCCCAGAGAATTTATTGCTGTGGAGATGGGGGAAGTTTAAAGCTCATAACTATCCTGCGAGGCCCAACAGATCAGGCACAGCTACCCTGTTAGAATAACCACACTGCAGATGTCACTCTTGTTAAAGAGAACAGCTGAGGGAGGCTCTCCCTGCGCCATGGAGGGGCTGCGTGTATGCCCTGCTGCTTCACCTCTCTGAGTACATCCATCAGCCCATTTGGTCTCCCCTAGTTGAAACCGGCCTCAGAATTACAAGCTGCTGAGCGGTAGCAGAAGTTTTAAATTAAGCATTCATGGGCGTAGGTGAGCTTGGGAAATGATGTCGGGTCCAGAGGCAGGCAGGCAAGATTTAGTGCCTCGGGTGGGGGTGGAAAAGCCGAGGCCCATCAACAAGTCCAGTTTGAGCCTTGGAGGGTGAGAGGAGATAAGGGGGAAGGGGGGCAGGGGGCTAGACAGGAGGAATTTAAAAGCTCTCTGGTCAAAGGGCCAGACACACCGCATGACAAAACAAGAATTATTAGAGACTGAACCACCACTAATGCCACCCCCTCTGTGCAGGGCATAAATATCTCTGCCCAGAACCGTGTATGTTGGGGTGGGAGGGGGGCATGATAGGAGGGAGACACTGGGAAGACCGTCAGCCAGGTGCCTCTGCTCTGTCCACAAGGCCATTTATAGGTCCATGATTTCACTCTTCCAGATCCTCTGTGCTGCCCAGACACTGACCCCAGCAGAACCTGAACTAAAACAGCTTGACTGGAGGTCAGTGCAGAGCAGAAGGTCTTTCCACCCAGTCAGGTTTGGAGGAGGAGGTGCAAGGGTCTCTCTTCTGGGTCTCACTGCCCTGGAGGTTGGGAGAGGGCCTCAAGCCTCTGGTCCAGGGAGCACAGAACACGAACGCTTCTTGTGTACTTATATGTATATGCTGCAGCATTATGTATGTGTGTTACGTACACACTACTGCCACTGCAGCCACAACATCTTGACCCCTGCCTGGGCCACTCACTCAGCCCCAGAAAGGAGGCCCAGGAGTCCACAGATGACTTACTAGCAGGGCTCAGCAGTGTGGGGAAGCTCTCAGGGCTCTCACTCCCTACCCCAGCCAGTCCCTTTACCTTGGCT
Source organism: Erinaceus europaeus (assembly GCF_950295315.1). NCBI lineage: Eukaryota > Metazoa > Chordata > Mammalia > Eulipotyphla > Erinaceidae > Erinaceus > Erinaceus europaeus. The sequence goes on along the minus strand of NC_080169.1, from coordinate 98,678,454 downwards.
TCATTTTCTTTGCAGCAGCTTCGGTGTGTGGACAAGAAAGTTCTGACTGCCGCAACTCCCCACAAGTTTGGGAGGAACTAGGCTTGCAGATGTGCCAAGGCAAGGCTGGGCAAGGCCTCTCAGGGGCACCCTCAGGAGAGCAGTAGAATCCTCCTCGAGATTCTGAAAGGCCCTTTGAGACCCAGCAGAAGGAAGAGGGGCTCTGAGAAAAAAATGTCTGTTCTCTACTTTTCAAACCCCCACCCTCTGTAAGTTTTGCCGAGTCCTATTCATGCTCCCTCAAAAACAAAACAACAACAACAAAAGAATACCTCATTCCACTCAAGAGCTAAGTTCTTCCTTGTTGCTCCTGGGGTGACTCCTCCGTATCTCCATAGATATAGCATCTCTGTCTTTGGAGTCAATTTCATGTTCCACAGCAGGGAGAGGGAGATATCACCTGCTAGAGTGACTGGCCTCCTACAGCATTTTTCTCTGCTGCCTGTGAATCACCCAGACCCTTCTGGGAGGAAAGCACGCCAAGGGGAGCGAATTATTGGCTGGGCCACTGACTGAGGTAGGCAGTAAGGGAGCTTTCTTCATTTAAGAGCCTGTGCTGCTGGGGAATGGAAGTGCTGGAGTGGCTGAGGGTTAGAGAGGGTCTTCCTGAAGATTCAGGTATAGGCATGTATGGGATGAGAGAGGATTTTGGGAGAGGAGGGAGCAGCAGCGAGCTGGCTTCTTGCCAGGACACAGGGTGACAAGAGCTGCTCAAAGCCCCAAATGGTTTACAAGCACAGACTCTTTGCCAAAGCGTATTCCTGTCCATCTGAAAGCCCCCAAATCCCAAACATAAGTGCCTGTCAAATAAGAACTTCACAGAGCCCCTTCCCCAGCCTTTCCTACTTCTTTAATCTAGTCATGCTCTAAGGTCACATACTTGCCCAAAGTTTTGAATTAAATGCACTCTGATTTGTATTCTATTTGATACTGATCAATCTGCAAGAATGATGTGCTGGCTCTCTAAGTATTAGGTCTGTGCTGTCCACACAGCAGTTACGTTCTCAAATGGGTAGGGGGCTGAGATTGGTCTTTTCCTATTATTTCACTGATTCTAACTCTCTAGGCCCAGGGGGAAACCCACCTATGCAAGACTGAAATCCCATCAGGAATGGTATTCAGGGCACAGAAATGTAGGGTGGGGTATAAAAATGGCATTCCAGACACAGCCTGTTGGGCCAGGCTTTGGACAAGGAGATGGATTTCGTCTGATTTCCCTTGATGGACGAGCTGTGTTCAGCAAACAGCCCGGCGTGCGGCTGTCACTCTGATGCTGAGCTCTGACAGGCATCGATCAGGCTGTGGAGTGAGCATGCAGATACACTCAGGGGCCTCGTCAACATCCTTGCTCCAGAGACAGTTCTGTCTGGGGCTGGGCAGGCGACCCTGCACCTGCTGCTGTAAACGCTGGCAGGAAGGAGATTGGAGCAAAGGGGAAAGGAGAGGGGCTGGAGCCTGCTGGGTGGAGAGACAGCTGTGGCCATGAGCTGCAGCCACTTGGGGGGCCTTGAAAGACAGGCCGCCAAGATGACCACTTGTTCAGGGCACTGAGACAAGCAAAGGGGGCCAGCGGGCTGAGGCTCTGGTCCTGAGCTGGCAGTGTTGCCTTCCCCCTTGCCAGCCCACAGCTCTCCAGGGCCTGATGATAGTCCCTGCGAACCAAAGAACACTCAGCTGAACCAAAGGTCACCTTGGTCTCTCTGAGCAAATGCAGATCCTACTAGAACCTTCTATAATCTGGAGACTTCTTCCAGAACAGTTCCTTTGGTTGGGAGGGCAGCCCTCCAGTCCAGCAACCTGGATACTGGCCCCACGGTCCAAGTTTTGTCATCTTGAGCAAAACTCTCCAAGCTTTATAGCCTGGGAACAAACATGGATCTCCTTTCCTTTATTCATTTATTTTTAATAATTAATCTTGAATAGAGATAGAGAAAAACTGAGGGGGCTGGGCAGTGGCACATCTGGTTGAGGACACATGTAAAAATGCACGAGGACCCAGGTTTGAGCCCATGGTCCCCACCTGTAGCGGCAAAGCTTTGTGAGTGGTGAAGCAGGGCTACAGGTGTCTCGCTCCTTCTCTATCTCTCCCTTCCCTCTCGATTTCTGTCTTTATCCAATAAATAAACGAGTAAAGGTAATTAAAACATTTAAAAAACAGTGAGAAACTGAGAGGGAAGGATAGAATAGAGAGGGCGAGACACATCTAGTACTGCTTCACTGCTCAGGAAACTTCCCCCCTGCAGGCTTGGCCCCTAGCCCCCTTTTCTTACTGACCAGTGGGCACTATGTAAAGTTTTCTGAGCCTAAATATCCCTAAGCACAGTGGGCGGCTCTGAAGATTACTCAGAGAAAGCATTCCTTCATGGACAGCCAGCGGTAAGCAATAGCAAGTCCACAGAAAGTGTTTGTTCTCTGCCTCCTTGTAACAACAGCTACTGGCATTATTAATGTTTACTCTGTCCGTTCTCTCTATCCCCAGTGGCTCCCATTATTCACTGGACCTGCATCCATGATCTAACCATCCCTTCCACAGAATCTTTCTCCATTCATCAAGAACCACCACCTCCCTCCGCCCGCCTCATATCAGTGCTGAGAACTGAGCACAGTAGCCTCGATGTTGCTTAAGCAGAGCAGAATAATTGCCTCCTTTGATCTATACTATTTCTCTATTAATGCAATTTTTATCAGTCACTTCGCACTGCTGCTAATGTACAGTTTGTAGTAAACAGAACCCCCCTGGGGTAATTTCTAAATAAACTGCCGTCAAGCTAGGTCACCTTCGTCTTGTAATTGTGCAACTGATTTTTTGAACTTAAACACAAGACTTGCCATTTGTTACAACTTGTAAATTACATTTCACATTGTAAGTTGCAACCTGTCTCTCTCTATACTTGTAGAACTTTGATCTTCTCATCTAATAGAATAGCAGAGCTCATCTCAAATGTAGTATGTCTTTCTGTCCGAAGTCTCTCCTACCCCCTAATCTTAGGAAGGGCAGAAACTTTAACTATAAATTTAAACTGTGGCTCCAGAACCAGAGAAGGAGAAGGTCTGGATTGCTTTAGAGATGCAAGGGAGAAAGAGAGACATCTGCACCGTTACTTTAGTGCTCTGAAGCTTTCCCCCTGCAGGTGGGGGGAATCAGGGTCTTGAACCTGGGCCCTTGCACACTGTAATGTTTGTGCTCAACTGGGTGCACCACTGCCTAGCCACAAGGTCTGAACTCTATCCCTGGAAATCCAGATCCCTCCTTCCTTCATGTTCACTGGATCTACTGGTTTCAGAAGACAAGTGCAAGTATTACCATTCACCGGGACCCACAGAAGAGTTTGGGAGAAGTGTCTACATGAAAAATGGAGATGAGGCAGAGAGGAGCTTTGGATACCTAGGAAATGATGCTCTTCCTCGGCTCGAGAGAGCTGACTTGGCTCTGTCCCCTCCCAGAGCCCCTCATCAGGGCAGCTCTGCCTATCTTCTTGGAACAATGGTTCCCTCAAATAATTACAGACACTCTCTGGGGAAGGCTGGCTGGGTCACAGGTAGATGCTGTGGGAATGCAGAGAAGGATCTTGGCAGCAGCACAGAAAGTGGATTTGCAGGCGACATGATAAATGGAAGAGGGATTTGGGCCTGAAGACCAGGGGGAATGGCTTTGAGGGAGGACTAAAAATTAGCCAGGAACCCGAAGCTGAAGCCAGCTTTTTCTCTGAGGCTGCTCCAATGGCCAAAGCTCTGGGCATCTGAGGGGCATGTGAAACTCTCCTGGGGGTCCACTTCCCTGCATGTTCCTTGGAAACAAGGGACCTTTTCTGGATGATTCAGCAGCAACAACCTCCTGACTAAGATCCAATAATGGAATTGTTCAAGTCAAGGTAGCAAGACCTGCACACTGCCCGCCCAACCCCCAACCTCCTGGCCTTGGGCTGAGACAATTGGGGCTGTGAAGGTAGGCTATCTAGGGGGGAGGGGGGAGGAAGTATGGATGCTCCCCACATTTTTCTCTTCAGGACCAGTTAGTTCACACTGACATGGTTTGTTTATAAATAAAATAGAAATGCAGTTACTATCACCAGAAAAATGATGTTTTTGTGGTTTCCGCAATTTTTTTTGTCTCCATAGGGACATTCACATAGAAAAACCTTCTTTATTCATTCACATAGAAGAACCTTCCATATCCAAAGAAGGGAGGCAAAGGGGCAAAGGCAAAGTGGGTAAACACTTCTTTCTGGTAACTCTCTTTAGATATGTTAGCATGAGTGTGTATATACACACATCCTGTTCCCAGCTCTGAGGCTCAGCCTTCTCAGGAAAACAGAGCAGGCTCAATTGCACGGCAACTGAGGCTGGCTGCCTGGGACAGATGATGTTCCAGAAGTTAGTGCTTTCTTTAATGTGGTGTTTGGAATGAACTGAGGGCCTCATATATGCACAAAAATGCTGAACAGCCCCACTGATCCAATTGCATTAACACTAAATGAAAGGGGAGGAGACATACCAAAGGACAGCTTAAGTTGCTATGAAGTACCCTTGGCGCTGTCCATGGTGCTGAGGCTCAAACCTAGGGCCTTGTACACAGAAAAGTGTGCGCTCCATCCACTAAACCATCTCCTAAGCCTCCCCGAGATCAGCTCTTGACACAGAAGGCAGCATTCTGGGAAACCTTCCCTCTGTGTGTCTATCCTGACTTTCTTGGTTCAGCCAAGTCTCTATATAATGAATCTAAGATATCAGTCCATCCAGACCTCTTTCACCTTCATATCCTCCACACCTACAGTCCCTGACCTCATTGTTTTATACCTTCTTGCACTATGGGCTGCTCCTCTCACCCCACTTACTAATCCCATCCTACGTCATGGCTGAGGCACTGGAGGGTCAAGAGTTAAGTGTCTCAGGTCTAAAACCAGGTTTTGAAAGCAGGCCCCTGTCCCCAAGGTCACAATGTTGTCGGTCATGCCATCCTGTTGCATTGTCATGACTTAGACCCTTAAGTTCCTCCAGTCTCCTGGACTCATCAATGAGTAGAAAGGGTTCACAGTCAGAATTATGATGGGCCCTGTTTAGATGACATGTAAAGAGAAGACTGTCTTTGGCAGGCCTTGGAAGGAAGGGGCAAGCTGGGCAAAAGAGCAGACATGAGGAGTTTAGGCCCAGAAAGAAGGGCCAGGGGATTGTTATTTTAATCTAGGATCAAAAGAGAAGAACCTCCTGGGAACGTGGCAGAACAACAATAATGGAGCCCTCCAAGGGGTTGTGAAAGTCAGATGATAGAAAGGAAAAAAGACAAATCCTAGGGGTTGATATGATGCTGGATTTACTACTGTTGGGAGAGAGAAGAAAACCCGGGAGGGAGCAGACTGACTGCTAAAGATTGCAGCTCCACACCTATAGGACCAAAAATAGGCGACACTGCTGAAAAGAAGTTCTGGAAGGCTCTGCAGTGTTGCTGGTCTTCCCCAAAAGTCCTGCTCCCCGATAGATAAGAGGCAAGACGTACACTCATGTGGACAGTTGGAAGAAGAAACTGCAAACCAGAGAACATTCTCTCTCTCCAGACTGCAAGCACACTGTGCCAGGGGCTGGAGGTGGCACGCAGCGGAGTGATTAATATTTTACACAGCAACTGATGATCTCTTTCAGCAGCCGGTTTCATACGCATACATTCTGCACCGACTGAGAATGTGATGCTGTTCCTCTCTTGACAGCTTTCTGCTGTCTTGCCGTTCATGCAACACTGGCACTGCCCCGCCCCACTGTTCCCCCGGCAGCTGGCCAGGCTCTCCCCCCACTTGAAGCTGTTTTCAGCAGTAACTACACCTTCCCTTCTTTCCTCTCTCTGTTCCCAGGCTGTTACCAAACAGGCTGCGTGTTTCCCCAGTTCATCCCACTCTTTCCAATCAGTGCTAATTGAACCACTTAAATCAAAGACAATAACATTTGTCATTTCAAACCACAAAAGAATAGCATCTCAGCTGAGGCGTTCTGCTGTGGGGCAGGGGTGTGTGTGTGTGTGTGTGTGGGGGGGGGGTTATGGCAGATACACGCACAAACAAACGTGCCCACAAGGCACACTCAAGAGTATAAACACACACCTCAAGGGAAGGCGCAAGGAGAAATTTTGAGGAAGCATACTCAGTAAGCATCAGGATGTCTTTCTCAGCAGGCTTTCCAGATTTTTTTTTTTTTTAAGGAAAAAAAAATCAGGGTTGGCTCTGACTCAGGGTCTGGAAATTGCAGGTGTGGGCACATCCTTCTCATCTGGGAGAGGTGGGGGAGTGTCCCAGTAGACTCCATGGGAGGAGGAGGAGAAGAGAGGAAGAGGTATCTCCTGAAACTCTCCAGGAGGTCCCCCCTCACCTCCCCAGTCATTAAATGCTGCCTGGAAGAAACACCACTACCTGATGAGGTCCATGGGGCACAGAGGTGCACAGCACCAGGTGGAACCGCCTCTCCTACAGCTTCCACAGTGTTCGGAAAGAACAGAGGACGCAGACAAGCAGAGCTCCAGGCAAAGATGAGGACCTGGAAAGTGTTGCTCCACCCACAGGGAGTTGGCCAGGAAAAGCCAAAGCAAAGGAGTGAAACAATGAGGAGGGAGAAAGGGGCCAGAGAGTGACTCTGAGCAAAGAGAGCCGTGACTGGACATACTGAGTGGAGACAGTGCAGGCAGGGCTCAGGCCCCCTGTTCGTAGCTTTGCCACTGCTTTAAGTTGACTTGAAGAAAGCTAAGTCACTCGATTTCCCTGAGTGTGTGTGTTCTCATCTCTAGACAGGGATTCGATGTCTGAGCTTCCTTCTTGATGGCAAACACTGTCACCCAAACCCTTGGCTCCTTAAAGCTGCTCTTTCAGCTCAATTCTCTCTGGCTGGGGCCAGGCTGGAACTGCACTGGTGGAGCCCTTGTCCTCTGACTGAGAGCCTCTGCTCATATAGTCTGCTTCTGTCCGGGGACTGTGCCATCAAGGTTTGCCTCCTCTGCCAGAGGGTTCTAACACAGATGTCTCCTCCCCTTAAAGTCCCACTGAGTAACGTCAAGCTTTATCAATTAACTAATCGTTGCTGAAAGGCAGTCTGTTTTTTATTGCTGCCAGGGTTATCACTGGGGCTCAGTGCTTGTGGGGCGAATCCACTACTCCTGGCAGCCTTTAGGACAGAGAAATTGAGGAGAGGGAAAGAAGAGAGGGAGAGAGACACCTATAGTGCCTGTTACACTTCTTGCAAAGGTTCTCCCCTGCAGGTGGGGAGCGGGAGCTCACACATGATGACGTGTGCGCTTAACCAGGTGCACCACCACCCAACCCTGAATGGCAGTTTGTATGCTTCCAGAGGTCACAGTCTATGGTAGAGATGACGCTAGGATAGAGATAGGCAGGTGGCAAAACGAGAATATAAGTCTGTCTGACCTTTGGAGAAAATAATGGAACCACGGAAAGGAAGAGAGAGTGAATTCCATGAACCACACAGCTAAGAGAGTTTAGTCTGTCCTGTACCAAATCACAGAACTGGTTTGTGGAAATGTAGTTTGTGAGCTCTTAGAAGGCAGTAATTAGTACTGGCGTAAGGATCCCAGTTCAAGCCCCGGCTCCCCACCTGCAAGGGAATCGCTTCACAAGCGGTGAAGCAGGTCTGCAGGTGTCTCTTTCTCTCCCCTGTCTTCCCCTCCTCTCTCCATTTCTCTCTGTCCTATCCAACAACAATGACATCAACAACAATAGCTACAACAATAAAACAAGGACAACAAAAAGGAATAAATAAATAAAAATTACTTAAAAAAAAAAAAGAAAGCAGTAATTGTCCAGAGGTGGTATAAGTACATGGACGTTAACCCAGGCTAACCTCACTTCTCCTGGGGTGAGGGAACGACACTGGTGTAAAAGATCAGAAACTGGCTTTCCCAAAGGGACTGGATTCTTTTAGGTAGGTCACTACAGGGCATGAAATGATAACCGTGATGACTGGGTTAGTCTCTTTTCAACTAGGTCCTGACTCCTCTGATCAAGTTAAGGAGAAAAGGCTAAGCTTACTGCTAATCTGTCTAGAAAAAAAAAAAAAGGCAGGCCTCAGGCTGAATCTTACAGGTCAACACAATTGAGTAACATTATTATTCGGCATTCTCTGTATTTATTTTCCTTTTATTTATAGTATGGGATATGCTTCCATTTAAGTAACTTACCTTTAAAAAACTTTTTTTATTAATGAATTACAGAACATTTGTCTACACAAGTATATGATTTCTGGTTCTGCATAACAGGTGTTTGCTACATACTTTCAACCCCACCCCCCATCAAGGACCCCAGTCCCACTCTCCCCTCAGTCTCCCATTCCCTGCCCTCCCCAGAGTCCCTTGCTTTGGTGCAGTACACCATCCCCAGTCAGAGTTCCATCCTGTATTCTCCCTTTCTGATTCTGACTCCCAAGTCTCATCTACATGTGGATTCCTCAAGTATTCCTCCCTGTCTCCTGATCTATCCTTCCCAACACTTTTCCTTCAAGTTCCAGCAAAGGTGAGGCAGAGACTGAGATTTGAAAGTTTCTGTTCTGATGTCCAGGTCTTTGGTAGCTAGCTGGCCTTGGTTCACCGACACTGGTCATATCACTCTGTCTCCATTTTCTTCTATGTTTGCTCCATTCATCGCTATTGGTTGAGTTCCTCTTTCTATTCTACCACAGATTACCTCATATAGAGCTAGAGTTCCTTTACTTTTTTCGTTTAAGGAACTTAGCTTTATATTAAAGGGAAACCAGAATAGGGAACCAACTGCACGTAGTAAGGGGCACCTGAAACAGGGAAGACCCTGCTGTTGACTAAAAGTAGCTGGGCAGTGGCCCCTTGCTGGCATTGCAGCCTTCCTGCATCAGTGGATGCTCATGGTGGAATACCCACTCGGCTGCCCACTCAATAGTCATTGCCCCTTCTCGCTAAGGGGCATCTCTCTCTCTGTCTTCTTTGTGAAATCTGCATGTGCCTTGGGAAATACTGACTGGCCTATGCTACTTACCACACCAGTGACCTCTCTGACAACTGAAGGAAATATAGGAGTCCTGGGGGCTGGGCAGTGGCACACCCAGTTAAGCACAAGGACCCACGCAAGGATCCAGGTTCGAGCCCCTGGATCCCCACCTATAGGGGGAAGCTTCACAAGCAGTGAAGTAGGGCTGCAGGTGTTTATCTTCTTCCCCTTCCCTCTTCTCACAATTTCTCTCTGTCCTATCCAAGTTTAAAAAAATGGCCACCAGGAGCAGTGGATTCGTAGTGTCCACACAAAGCTCCAGCAATAACCGCTTGGAGATAAAAAGGAAAAAAAAAAAGTAAATACAGGAGCTCCCACCCTCCTTTCAGAGAATAGTATTTTTTTTTTTTTTTTTTGCACACATAAAGACTGAAGTCAGAGTACTGCAAAGGAAATGATACTGAAAAAATTACTTTTAAAGAAACTTACTGAAGTCAGGCTATAGTAAGTATGTGTTTTGCTCTGCCACCAGGGTTACTGCTGGGGTTAAGTGCCTACACCACAAATCCACTGCTTGTGGTGGCTGTTGTTGTTGTTTTTTCTCTGTATTTATTTTTTTAATATTTCTGATAGGACAGAGAGAAACTGAGGAGGATAGGGAGGTACAGAGACAGAGACACCTGCAGACCTGCCTCTCCACCTGTGAAGAGGCACTTTCCACCTTTGCAGGTGGGGACTGGAGATTTCGCAAATGGTGATGTGTGTGTTCAACCAGTTGTACCACTAGCTCCCTTTACGGCCCCCTTCTTTTAAAAATACACCAAGTATCAAGATCTAGCCGTAGATTTAAAGTTATAATCTGGAGGCCAGAAAGAGAACTCACCGGGGAGAGCACATGCCTTGCCACCAACAAGACACCTACACCCTTAGCTCGTGAGGCCCTGCAGACAAAACGATAATCACAAAGTAGGAGTACGAGTAAATCACACTTTAGAATTTCTATACTTTCTGGAAGGCGATGTGAAAATATCTGTGACGCCATTTAAATTCATATTCAAAGGGAAAGCTAAATTTGAGTTAGAGGACAATAAAGATATTTTTTCCTATTCCGACTCATAAACACTATGACTCAGCCTACCACTGGGGCTGGGGTGGAGAGCTCTTCTTGGTCCCACATGAATGGTTGGGGGAATTCAAATGTGCACACAAGATGGAGCTGAAAGTGTCCTGAAGCTGCCTTAATTAGGGATAGAATTTTTTTCTTTTCTTTTCTTTTACCAGAGCACTGCTCAGCTCTGGGTTATGGTGGTACTGGGGAGTGAACCTGGGATCTTTGGTGCCTCAGGCATGAGTTTTTTTTATTTGTTTTTTTTTTTTTAATGTGAGATGATACATTTCTTGCTTGGATGGTTTTTATTAAGTCATAGTTTGAAATACTTATAGCCTAAAGTGACCCCAGAGTCCTACACACACACACACACACACACACACACACACACACACACACACACTTTAATTTCCCAAAACAAAAGTAGGTGGTTAGACTCCTTAATAATTCTGAGTCATAGGGGTTTTTCTATGTCCCAAGTCCATCACTGCTTTCTCCCTCCTCCCTTTTCATCCTCTTGCGCTCCTCAGTGTCAAGCAGAATTGACTGTCTAATCAGAGCTGACAGGATGGAGGCTATCGGGACTGCTGATGGCATGGGAACTCTTAGCAAATAATGCCACTGAAGTATGGGCTTTGTTCTGGGGACAGGGAGTAGAAGTGGGGAGAAAGATTAGCTGGGTTCATAAGAAGTCGACCCAGCAAGAGGGTACAAACTGCCCTGAAGAGTTCGTGAAGTCAAGAGGTTGTCAGTTCCAGGTCCTTATAGTTGGTTTTGATCCAAACATCAAGGCTTCTTCCCACCACTCAAGATTCTTTAGAAGTGATCCTTTCCCTTTACTCCCCAGCTGTCCGTATCTGCCTCTAGTTTCCATCCCATTAATGTACAAATTTCCCCAATTCGTAGCCATAAATCTGATAAAAAGCTTGGAGACGACATCAGACAGGCCCTATAATCTCTGCTAATCCTGTAAATCGGGAGCTAAACTCTGACACAAGTGGATTTGCAAAATACGGATTTTAGAAACTCAAATGGCATTAGCAGGCCACAGAGACACATGCACACAATGGCTGAATGAGACCCATCAATACAGACACAGACACATTCTACCTTCTCCATGTGTGCAGTGTAGAAGGAGAAAATGGGCGGAATGGGAAAAGGTGATTCTACCTTGAGGATGAGAGTGAACATAACTATCTCAGTTCCTTCTGGAGGGTTCAGTAGATTATTTTTGGGAGCTAGAGAGGAGGAATAAAGAGTGGGAGAGTAGAAGAGAAAAGGAGAGTCAAGTCCTTTATCTGAAATCCCATTTCTTTTGGGTGCAGCAATCAACAAATGGCTTCAGCAAGGAAGAGTCTTTAAAATAAGGATGTTGGGACCAAGTGGCAGCTCACCTGGTAGAGTGTATGTGTTATCACATGTTCATGCCCCTGGTCCCCAAGTGGAGGGTGGGAAGCCTCACAAGTGGTGGTGTCTCTGCTTTTCTTTATCTGTCTCTTATCCTCTATCAAAAATAAACAGGAGGGGGGAAAGGCTGCTGGGAACAGTGGGGACTTGTAGACACTGAATCCCAGTGATAACCCTGGCAAACGCTAGAAGAAGTGATAACCCTGGAAGTAAAAAAAAAAAAAAAAAAAAAAAAGGCAGCACTGGGTGGGGATGTGAATGACACACAAACTCACAAACTCAAGTGTGGTAGCAGGGAGCTAAAGCCAGGAGGTGGGCGTGGGGAAACTCTCCTATAGCAGAAGGAAACAGTCGCTGGGCTTCCATCTCCAACCAACATTCGGGCATGACGGCACAGAGTGCATGGGTTTGTCTCAGAGCTGGGCAACAGCTCTGTGCCTTTGGGGGACCAGATGCTCCTTTGGAGAAGCTAGTGCAGGAGCACCTGCTCTGAGGGCTTCTGGTCCCAGACAGCCCTGCTCAAGCCCACAGAACCCCTGCTGGAGGCTTCCGGGGAAAAAACTGAAGAAGTGAAGGATTTGTCTGGCTACACTGTGTATGTAATGCTCAAGCTTTAGAAAAATGGTGCAGTGATTATAGGCCTGTTATTTATGATGGACTAAATATGGGCAAACTAGCATTTAAATTGAATTTCTGTTCAAAGAGCGAAGCATCAGATCCTTAATAATATGTATTAAAGGGGGGGCACAAAGAGACAGAGGGGGTTAGTATTTAATTCTAGCAAAGTCCCTATGATAATCTCAATACCACAAAAATATGAGGGGACAGGGAGAATGGTGTCACCTTAGAGATTGGCCATACCATGGGATAACAGAAATAGTAGTTAACCCGTATCTGTGACCTTGGGAGAACTGCCACAGTTTTTCAATGGAGGGGATGGGGGCACAGAACTCCAGTGGTGGGGATGGTGTAGCATTTATTTATTTTGTAAATCAATATGAAATAACTAATACAAAATTTAAAAAACCCCAGCTGTCATTTTGTCACATACAACCTAAAATGGACAGTGGCACTGCACTCAAGTTTACACGTGAGGCATTATTATTTAAAAGATGTAGCTATTTCATATGAGGTACAGAGTTTCACATGAAAAGGGGGGGGGGGAGGATGAGGGAGAGAAAGCCAGACCACCAGACTGGCACATGCAGTGCCAAAGATAAAACCAGGAACCTCAGACATGCAAACCCTGTGCTCTCCCAGCTGAGCTATCTCCCTGGCCACACACATGTGAAGCTTTAGAAAAAAAATCAACACCTACCTTTAATTCTTCTTTGTAGAAAATAGTACTTAATGAGAATGGTCTTACTCAAGGTTATATGCTGAAGAAACTCATCACTAACAAATAATAATCTTCCATTGTTCCCGGAGGCCATCCCCACCCACACCCCCTTTTGTTGCCCTTGTTGTTATTGTTGTTGGATAGGACAGAGAGAAATTGAGAGTGGAAAGGAAGACAGAGTTGGGGAGAGAAAGACATAGACACCTGCAGACTTGTTTCATTGCTTGTGAAGTGACAGCCCTGTAGGTGGGGAACCAGGAGCTCGAACCGAACCGGGATCCTTACTCTGGCCCTTGTGCTTCACACACAGTGCACTTAACCTGCTGTGCTACCACCCAGGCCCCACAACAATCTTAAAGAGACAGACACAGCCTGAGATAGGAGTTGTGGGGGGGGGGGGAGGGTCCTGGGGGGGACACACGCAGCTCCTTATGAGGCACTGAGAGTGGGGTGAGGTTGTCGACGGTGGTGCTAAAGGCCAGGGTGGGGACTGCCCACTCTGATGGTCAGTGGTCCTCGTGGTCTCAATCTGAGAGAGCCTCTTACTCTGTAATTGCCAGATGCAAAGGAGCAAAAAACCACTTTAATTGGTAGAGACAGAACAGGCTGGGGTCCACATCACATGGGGTCCTGTTGGCTGAGTGAAAAGGGAAGTGAGTATTGAAGACATGGTTTACTAGCCCTGGAATAGAGTATGACTTTTTCTGAGGTTTGCCCTAAATAAAAGTTAGAATGTTCTCAGTTTCTTGGTGGGTCTTTTCAAATGCACCTTTCTCCCTTTCACTTACTGTTTGTCTCTTGTGCACCAGACAGACAGACAGACAGACAGACAGACAGACATACCCTTGACTAGCTTCCATGGCCTGGTGTTTGGAGGCATACTGCCAGAAATCAGGGCAGGAAGGATGGAGATGAAGCTGTCCTCTGTGTCTGGGATCCCAAGATGCTCTCCTCTTGGGGAGGGATCCCCCAAAGGCCTGGTGCCAGCTCCAAAACACCACTAAGTCACTGGGCCACAGAGGCCAGTTGTTGGGGGACGGGGCAGGGAGGGGTAGCCCTTGCCCAGCCCAGAGATTGCTCCTTATACAAAGAATCCCTTCAGAATGGCTGGCTGGCTGGCAGGGCTCCTCACAGACTTTCCTTCCCCCAAGATTTGTGCACTGAATAAAAATCAAGTAGCCTAACTGGGCTGTTACACAACTGGTGCCAGTTACCAAGGAAGTGACCACAGAGCCAGGGCACCTCTAGCTGGGTGTGCCAGTGTCCAGTCACCATGGCTAGCTGGGAACCAGATTCCCAGCTAGCAACCCCATAAGATGGGGGCTTCTGCACCCCCATCAAAAAGCACAGTAGTCCAGTCTGAAGTCCTGCAGAGAAAGAGCTGAAAGTTCACACTCAAAGGGTCTATCCTGCATTCCTGTGGATAGGGAGACCTACATGGAAAGATGGGGGGCTGTTTCATGGTGAGGAGTTCATGTTTTGGGGTGGAGGGGAGTCAGGCTCAAGATAGCCCTGCTACCCTTGTTTAAAAACAAACCAGTGTGCCTGCATCACTTTGGGCCAAATTTAGAACTGTTTACCAGAGAGATAGTAAGTGTAAGAAAGAATAAGAACAAACCAACCTATAAGCACACTAGGGGGTCCTCACTCACATACCCTAAATTCTTCTATTCCCTTCTGGAAGCTTCTGCAGGTGGAGATGCATCTAGAAACCTAGAGCAAAAGCAAGCTGAAGGCTGGACGTCAGAATGAACAAAGGAATGTGGCAGGAACCTGGAGGTCAGCCTGCCACATGAATTCCCTATGCTGTCTTCCCTCCACTCCCAGGGGGTCTTACCCTGTCCTTTTGCTCAAGGACAGGCAGTGACAGAGCCCATACTTCTGATCTGGGGCCTCCATTTCTTCCTCTGAAAGTCCTTCAATGAGACTCATGAGCTAGATTCCCACGCCAGTGCTGGGCAGTGAACTGAGGTCACACCAACTGGAGGCAAGAAAATGCCTGCCATAGCTGAAGCCGGCAGCATTGGATTGAAAACAATTAACAAGTTGTGAGAGGCGGTGTGATAGCTGCAGACTCTGATCTAGTGAATGACGGATCAGGAAGATCAGGGAAGGAAGGCAGTGCCAACATAGCATGGCTCTGCAGACGCAGGGAGCAGACTGGCTGGGAGGCTAAAGGAGAGATGAGAAGCGAAGCTGCAGGGAAGGACACAGTAGGTTCTAAGCCAGCTGAGCAGCTTAAGAACCATGGACAAAGTTCCAGGTTGAGTATTCTGCTTGCCTTCCACCAGAAATTCCCTGAGGTAAAAATGAAAAGCATATTCCCAGGGCCTGGGGGAGACAGCATAATGGTTCTGTAAAAAGACTTTCATACCTGAGGCTCTGAGATCCCAGGTTCAATCCTGTGTACAGCATAAACCAATTGTGGTCTCCCCCCCCCCCACACACAAACACATTTTTAAAGTAAAAGAAGAAAATGCCCCCACATTCTAAATAGTGAGCTATTATCTCCCCTCCCCCAGGAGAGTTTTAGCTCAAAGAGGGGTACTAGAATATCCCCCACAATAGTCTTAAGCCTTGTGACCATTGAGGAAGAAAAAAAAATCTGCAACATATTCATGCGTGAGGAAAATGGAGTCACAATAGGAAGAAGCATCCTCATCAAGGCTGGCTAACTAACTAAATGGAAAAGAAAGCCAATGCCAAAGCTGTGGGAGGACCCAGGTGGCCTAGCTCCTAGTCAGACTCACCACACAGCTGCCTGCTTCCTCCCCCCCCCCACCCAGTGTTTTAAATTAAGACTTTTCTGATGGAACCATTTGTTCTTCAAGTGAAAGTTGGAGACTGGGCGCTAATAGGGATGGGGAGCCTGGTCAGACACTCTGGGCCCCTGTGGCGGCCCTGCCTGGCGCCTACCACTGTGCTGCAGCTTAAGAGCTCAGTGGGATATTTGGAACTGCCTTGAAATCACCCCAGCTCTCCATAAAGCCAGGGAGTGGGGCACCCTTTACTGCTGCTAGTGGTGATTGTCCTAACATTCTTTAATTAGCAGAAACGCGTTGGCACAGCCACTTGCAAAGCATTTGATCTCACTGTTCCAGTGTTCCCAGGTTTGGGGTTCAACACTTTCCACTCCCTTTGGAGAAAATGCAGGTTAGCAAATTTGAAAATGACAGGCAGGTGCAGACAAGTGTGTCTGTGTGTCTCTCTGCTCCTTCCTCATATTCCCACCACTGCCAGAACCTGCGAGTGCTTATGCTCCCTCCATCAACACTCACTCATACACTGGTCAGGAAGGGGCTGGAACTCTAAAACCCGAGAGCGAGAGAAACTTAAGGAGTCTCAGCTTTCCTAGAGGTTACAAATAATAATTATAATAAAGTTGGTGGATCCCCCCTCCTCAAAGATTTATAGAGTAGGCCCAGGGCTATTTTTTTTTAAATATTTATTTTTATTTATTTATTCCCTTTGTTGCCCTTGTTGTTTTATTGTTGTAGTTATTATTGTTGTTGTCGTTGTTGGATAGGACAGAGAGAAATGGAGAGAAGAGGGGAAGACAGAGAGGAGGAGAGAAAGATAGACAGCTGCAGACCTGCTTCACCGCCTGTGAAGCGACTCCCCTGCAGGTGGGGAGCCGGGGCTCGAACCTGGATCCTTATGCCGGTCCTTGTGCTTTGCGCCACCTGCGCTTAACCCTCTGCTCTACAGCCCGACTCCCCAACCCCCAGGGCTATTGATATGCCATTGGGGAGGCCGAGTTCCTGTTTACATGGACCAGACAATGGTAATCCTCTTTCCTCTGAAATTCACTGCTGTCTTTGGACACAAGAGGAGAAAGGCTTTTGCTTTGGAGGGTGAAGCTTATAATCCACAAGTACACAGAGACATCAACAAGTTAATGTTAGCTAGTGGCAAGTAAGAAAACAAAATAGTGAGGTGACTGTGGCTGGTGGGTGAGTAGCTGGGGCTGGGCAGTCATTGAAAGTCCCTCTGAACAGACCTGCTTAAGCTAACACATTACATTACACAAGGACCAGGACTCAAACCCTGGTCCCCACCGTCAGGGGGGAAGCTTCACAAGTGGTGAAGCAGTGCTGCAGGTGTCTCCCACCTCCTCCACTGTTGCTTTTTGTTTTTCCTCCACCAGGGTTATTGCTGGGGCTTGGTACTTCCTCTGTCTCTCCCCCTTCCCTCTTAAGGGAGATGTGGGGGAAAATGTTCTAGATAGAGCAAAAGCCCAAATGAGGAAGAACCAGCATAGAGCATCCAGGAGGAGAGAGAAGCATACTACTGAGGTCTGCAGTGACAATTCTGTGGCTACAAGAATTATGAAGAGAAGACACTGGAGCATTTTAAGCAGATCAGTAACACAATCTGAAACAATGTCACAGAGGTCACACTGTTGGCTGAAAAGAATAGATTGTAGAGTGCTAAAGTAAAAGTCTATGCCTTGGATAGGTTAATTTTGGTTCCATACAAATGTTTTGTATTTATATAAGATGTGAACAGATGGGGAAGCTGAGAGAAGAGACTATGAGAACTCATTCTGACCTACCTGTAGTTTTGAAATTATCTCAACATTAAAAAAAAAAATTAACTGTTAAAAAACAACAATGAAAAGCAGCTTGTATTTTGAATGAAGAGCTACACTAGGTGTTAAGAACAATTGAGTACGAAGCAAAAGATAAGAAATGTAGTCTCTTAAGAATTGAATTTGGATAAGATAGTTCCTTTCAACACTAGTTTCCATGTTAGGAGACAGAAGCTGCTGAAACCATTGCCATTTGCTACAACTGACTGATTCTCCTTACTTACTTTTTGTTTGGTATAATGAAAGAAGCACAAGTATTAGTCCACTTCCCACATAAAGAATCTGAGCCTTAAAGAAACTGATGTACATGGTATGCAAGAGGTTGAACCAGGTTTATTTTTAAAGGGTTAACTCAAGTCTTTTTAAGAGAGAAAGGAAGAGAGAAACCAGAGTGGCACTTGGCGCTAGTATATTTGATGCCAAGATCAAACTTGGAGCCTTGGGCATGCAAGTCCTGTACTCCATCACTAACCTATACCACCACCACCACCACCCCCACCCACCCCACCCCTCCGGCTGCAAACCAAGACTTAAACCAAGATCTATGTCTTATACCAGAATTCCATCATAAACACCACTATGGTAGAATGTTCACTGGTGCAGGTGTTTGATTTTGCCCACATACACATTTTGCTCACTTCACTCTTGTAACAATATGGGAAACAATATCTGGATTCTCCCTACCAAAGTTATGACTAAATGCACACATTGTTTCACAGGTGTCTGCTAAAAGGCTAATTACAGGAACTGAGCATCAATTAAGGACTGAATTTATGTGTGAGACACTCAAAAAGTTGCTCCAGTCCCACGCTTAGTCCCACGTCTACCTGCTGGGCTCGGACCTTGGGATGTTGTCCTGTAGTCTCCAGTAAGAAACTCAACATTTCTGTGGCTTAGTGACAGTTGAGTCAAGTTCTGTAGCAGTGCTAAGAGGTACTTCTGGTGTTACTGGTAAAGTAAATACTTAAATGTTCCAGGGCTTCTGGGATAAAATCTAGAGACCACGGACAGAAAGTGAGTGAATTATCAAAGAAAGCAGGAGAGAAAAACAGAGTAAGAGGCAGATTCCTCAAGTTTGTCGTGTCAAGCTGCCCCCTTCTCCTGGATCACTTGATGCTCTACCACTGGCTGAGTGAAGATACCCACCATTCCCAAGGGGCACTTCCAATGGCTGCTATGCTCACACAGGCTCATCTTTACCCCCTCTCAAAGTCAGATTCATGGAGGAGTCACCAGCTGGTTTGAGCATTTTATGTTCCTGTGTTCTTTCTTTTCAATTTTTGCTTGTCATTGACAGGGTTTCATCGTTTTAAGTCAATTATTATTATTATCATTTTTTCAGATAGAAAGACAGAGAGAACAATGTCACAGCAATGAAGCTTCCTCCAATGTGGTGGGAGCTGGGCTTGAACCTGGTTCATGGCCATGACAAAGCAGGTGCACTATCCAAGTGAGCTCTCTTGTTGGCCTTTTCCTGTTTTCTTTTTAAGTGGCACATTGGAGTGGCTTTGAATTTGGGTGCTGGTCAGAGACACAAATCTGGCTGTTACTATAGTGACTGAATGAGTCCAGGAAGATAATTACCATGTTTTTGTGATACAATCAAGTCATGGGCCTTGTGATGAGATAATCTATGCCTATATTATTCGGGGGGGGGGCTTTTACACCAAGAAATGGGGGCAGACAGGGAGATGGCTCAGTGGTAAAAGCACGTCTTAAATGAATAGTCTTGGATTCAAGCCCTGGCACAATATGGAAGCACCACAGCACTGACAGACACTCCACTGATGGTGAAGTGGTGCTCTGGCGTCCCTCCCGATCACTTCTCCTATTTGGGGGAGCTGGGCAGTGGTGCACCCAGTTAAGGCACATACCACTTCTCCTGTTCAACCTAAGATTACAAACAAACTGGTATGTACATGTGTAAGACCTTAGCACTGCATCGCAAAATAAATAAATAACTAGTCTCAGGGGCAAGGGCGAAGCTCTTCCATGCGACAGCCCTTTGCCACTTTTATTAAGCAACTTGTCTTGTCTTTGTTTAGATTTCATAAAAATTGTTCTGGATGGGGCCTGCAGGGAGAGTGTCTTTTTGGTTTACTTCCTTCTAATTTCCTTAAAAAGTGAAGTTTGGGGAGGGGGGGCTGGGGAATAAAGAACTGTAGATTCTTAGGCCACTCAGAAGAGCAGGTAATTCTGGAACAGCAGCTGTGTGGCCTTGAATTATGGGGCTCAAGGAATAGAATACACTCTCTTTACCAATGTGGGTTATAATGGTATAGTGGCAGCCTCACTAAGGGATCAGTCAGGAGAAAGAACCCTGCTTTACTTGGTATTACGATGACTTTATCCATTTGAAACCCCACAACCAGTTGCCCTTGGAGAAATATCTGCACACATGGGCAGCAGTGATAGACACACTCGTGTACAAACACACATTCAAGGATGTTCATCACCTTCTGTAGGGAGCAGGTTAATTCTATTACTATCTGGACTGTTTGTTACACTGCTTGGCATTACAAATTCACCTGTCAATCAGTGTATTCACTTAGCTTATGGAGGGAAATTCCCATATTATTTTTCTTTCTCTGGCCTCCTGTTTCTCCAACCCCCTTTCTCTCCTTTGCTCTGATTTTGTTCTAAGCATGAGTGGCAGCACAAAAAATTTAAACATGGCAGGCTGGGGAGACAGCAAGCACAATGGTTATGCAGAGACTGTCATACCTGAGGCTCCAAGGCCCCAGGTTCAACTCCCCACACCACCAGACAGTAGAGCTTGAACACTGCTGTGTGTGTGTGTGTGTGTGTGTGTGTGTGTGTGTGTGTGTGTGTGTGTGTAGCCTAAATAAAATTATTAAACACAAGAGTGTAAACATGCTTGGGTGGGGTTTGGCTGCCAACAGTTTGGCAGATAGGAATTCTAGAGTATGTGATCGCCCAGTCACTAATGGACTTATGTTAAGTGGCCAGAAAGTCTACTGGAGGTCAAACAGTACCCCCAGAAGATTGTTCCTTTCTGGCGAACCCTATGATGCATTATGGACACCTAGTGGCTGCTTGAGATAATGCCTAAGGGATGTAGGTCTGGGTGGGGAGTAGTCCAATCTTGGGTTTTGGCAGGATACCAATTTTTGGAATAGGACAGAGTCCTGGATTCTCTCAAAGTTAGTTTTCTGATAACCATTCCTCTCCACTTCTTGTTATAGATCCAAAATCACTCAAAAAACAAAACAAAAACAAAAAATCAGTAGACTACTTCCATTCAAACCTATCTCCAGCCCAGTCCAGTCAAGTTCCACCATAGCACCTGCATGTAAGACCACAGAAATCAAACATCTGGGATGATCTCCAAGCCCTCAGTTTAAGTACCAATTAACAAGGACTGGGTGGTAATGCAGTGGGTTGAGTGCACATGGCGCAAAGCGCAAGAGCCAGCGTTAAGGATCCCGGCTTGAGCCCTGCAGGAGGGTCGGTTCACAAGGGGTGAAGCAGATCTGCAGGTGTCTTTCTCTCCTCCTCTGTCTTCCCATCCTCTCTTGATTTCTCTCTGTCCTATGCAACAACAATGACGGCAATAACAACAATGATAAACAAGGGCAACAAAAGGGAAAAAATAGCCTCCAGGAGCAGTGGATTTGTAATGCAGGCACCAAGCACCAGCAATAATCCTGGATGCATAAATAAATAAATAAACAAATAAATACCAATTAGCCACACACTTTAACTGAGGGGCTGGGCTTAGAAGGGGCAGATTCTGGTCTCAATGCATCATGTGGCTATACATCAACCTCTCTGAACTTTATTACATTTGTAAAATGAAAGGTTTAGTCTTCATGTTCTCTAAGGTCCCCTTTTGCCTTAACATTCAGTGATCTATGAGCTCTTTTTAGTATCTGGAAAAACACAGTCTGATCTTCTCTGCTCCAGCACTGTGGATCTCTAGATTAACTGAAGGAAGCATTCTCTTCCACTTCGTGGCTTATTTCCAAGACAGTCTACAGTCTCTAAGGTTCAACCTTCTTCACAGAGCTCCATATCAGAGAAGAGTCAGGCATCACAGGGTAGGAGAACTGGAAGGAACTTTCTACTCCATTTCCTGAATTTCACAAATGAAGCAACCAAGCTTTGAGGATTTGTCACAGAGCTGATCAGTGGCAGAAAGGGGAGGAGACCTTGTGTAGCCTGAGGTTAACACATGTAGCAGGTTGCTAACATAGGCCTTGCCCAGTCACTGGTGGTTTCTTTAGTTCTGTCTGGCGTCTGCACAGTAGTCTCTGTTGGTGAAGCTGCAAGGAAAAACATTCTTGACCCAATGCCTCTTCTTCTCCAAGTGTAAGCCACCTGCTTTTTTTGTTATGATTTGGTGGCACTATTCCAGACTGAGGAAGCAGTCAGAACCAGGAGCTACAGCAGCAGACTATGGCTAGAGCATACACTGGCTACAGGATTAGAGGTTCTGGGCCACTCTCAGCTCACAAACGTAGAAGCACCCTGTCCTGTGATGCCCCCAGAGCACTCCTGGTCTAGTCTGCAACTTCACTTTTTTTTTTTTTCTTTTCTCCCTTTCCCTTATGTGGTTCTAGGGATCAAACCCAAAGCTTCACATCTGGGAGGCATGTGTCCTGTCACTAAGCTACCTTCCTGGCTCTTTTTTTTTTTTTTTTTTTTTTTGTAGCTTCTGTGCTATAAACTCTCAGTCCTAGCTGACTTACAGGGGGCAAATCTCAACCTCATTACTAAAGTCTTGGTTCAATCCAAGGCAGCCTACCCCTTCCATCCACCTACACAGTATGAGAGCAGAACCTTTCCTTTGCTGGCCCCTCCTGTACCTGAACAGATGGGCCTTAAAGAAGGAGGGGGGAGGCATACTCCATTGCCATCTGGGGTCTCCTCTGGCACCCCATCAGCTCCAAGCCAGATGAGGTCAGGGGAGGAAGTTCTCAAGTCTCCACAGACTCCTGTTGGAAACTGCTCACATGTCTCTGGTCTGTGAGACAGCCATGGAGAGCCTGGAGCTAAGGATGTGCCAACAGAGCTTCCATCAAAAATGCAAAGAGTTGCCAGAGCCCAGATGGAAAGAGGCCCTAGTAGCAGGGTTCGACGCCTCCCTCTCTCGCTCATTCTTTCTCTTGATTAGTCACTGTGAGTGAAACAAGTCAACTAAAGGCTCTTATTTTTCTCAGTTCCTCCTCTCCTAGCCTTTGTTCTATTTATCCTCTCCTGTACCCAGCACTGAACTTTTAAAATCAGCCACCACCACCACCCACCCACTGGGCCTCAGCTTGCCCTCACCATGCATTCTATGTGGAGTAGGCAGGCACATCAGAAGGTTGTGTTCCAATGACAGTTACCGCCACACTCAGGGTCTGAAGACTGGATTGAAATGCTAGTTCTGTTGCCTCCTGAGTGTGTAACCTTGAGCACATTATCCACCTGCCTTAGCTCAGTACCTTCTTTGTGAAAACGGAGACAACTGTTGGCAATCAACAACTGTTGGCATAAACAAAGATTAAACAAGAACACATCATCTATTGATCAGAAGTATAACTACATATATACTGATAGGTGCAGCTCTACAGATCCATTCATTCGCCTCTCTATTCTTAGCAGAGTGGAGAGCACTTAACAAACATCCCTTGAAATGACTGTTGAAGTGAACAAGTGCAACTCGATTTCTCATCCATCCGGGGAGAAAACCCCAGGGAATCTCCTCCACGCCCAAGTTCCTAGACATCTGAGCTCTGCCGGGGTTCAAGCTCTGGCTCCACCACTTACTATGTGACCGGAGGCAACAATAACTATTAATGCTGCTGCTCTGTGACAGCAGATGCATAATAAAAAGGTCTGGGTAAACACGGGGTGATGCTGCCTGCAAAGGGAGGGTTTCCAGGACTTCCTGGCTTGTGTGAGGAGGCTCCGGTGACGGTGACTGACTAGTAGGGCAGCAGGCGGTTTCGGAGATGGGTGTGGTGGGATCCGGACTGCTGAGAAACCCAGCATCTCCGGCTTAGGCGTGGGCCCACATGCAAGTGATGAGGGTTTAGCCGGCGAGTGCGCCAAGGGGGAAGTGGGCGGGAGCCCCCGGGAGGAAGCAAGACCGCAGGCGCCTAGGTTGCAGGGCTCGGCCGCACCTTGCGGGCGGGAAAGGGTGACCCAGCCCCGCTCGGGTCGCGCGGACGCCCCGGGGGCTTCCCGACCACGGTCCCGACAGGTCGCCGCGCAGCTCTTCTCCGGGAGTCCCGGGCAGAGAGCGGGGAGGCAGGAGCTGCCGGGGCAGCGGGCGCGGGGCTTCGGAGTGAGGAGCCACGCTGCTCCACGGAAGAACCGGCGGCGCCGAGGTGCCCGGAGCTTTCCATCCCGTCTCCCTCCCCGCTGCTCCGCTGCCCCGCGCGGCGCCGTCCCGGGACGCCGTCCCCCCGCAGCCCTCGCTCGGCGAACTAGCCTTGGAAGGCTGGGAGGGGGCGAGGAAGGAGGGCCCGGCGGTGCCGCCCCCGCCGCCCCGGCCAGGCGCCCGGTCAGCAGTCGGCGGGGGTGCGGATGACGCAGGCCGTGCGGGAGCCGGCCGATTGCAACAGCCCGGGAGCCCACCGCGCCCGGGAGCCGGCCCGAGGGGCCCGAGGGGGGGCGCTGCCTCTCTCGCCGCAGCCCGCGCGCCCGCAGCCTATCAGCGCCGGCGGCTCCTCAGACCAAAATAGCCCGGACGCCGCCACTCGCGCGCGGCCCCTCACTCGACGCGAACCCCGGCGGCTCGTCCGCCCGCCCGCTCGGCCCGGCCGGCTCCCTCGTGCAGAGGGGGCGGGGAGCCAACGGCCTGGGGAGGGGGGTGGGGGGTGGGGGAGAGAGCGAGCGAGCGGGCGAGCGGGGAAGGCGGGCGGCCGGGTGGGGAGGAGGGAGGCGGCCGGCCGGAGGCGCGGGGCCCGGGGCACGCGCGGCGCTGGAAGGCGCCGCCGTTAACCCCTCGAGGGCGGCGGCGGCGGCGGCGGGGGAGCGGTGCTAATACATAAGAGCACTGCATCACGCTAATCTTCTCCCCAGAACAGTATGCGTCAGCAGTACATTCACGTTCTGACTGAAGGACAAAAGGATGAGAGAGCAGTCTGCGTGGCTGCTGCCTGCAACACCGCAAGCCGGGCGCGAGGAGGAGACGGTGGGCGCCGCGCGCGCGGTCTCCGCTGCTGCTGCTGCTGCCGCCGCCGCCGCCGCTAACCAGCGGGGACCATGTTCCCGGGCTCCGGAGCGCTCCCCGCAGCCTCGACCCCCGCTGCTCACGCCGCCGCCGCCGCCGCCGCCGCCGCTGCCGCCAGCGCTCGGGCCGCTGCTGCAGTGCGCGGGCAGCGCGGCTACTGAAGGAGGCGCCCGGCGCCCCGGCCCCGAACGCCGCCCCCGGACTCCGAGAGGGGGCCTGCGCTGCGGGCGCGACCCCGGCCGCGGGCCCGCGGACCCCGCGCTGCCTCCACGCCGTGGCCCCTCGGGGGGGCCGGACGGATTACCGCTCCCGGCGCCGGCAGCCGGCGGACTGGGCTCCGGAGCAGCCGGGCTTCGGTCTTTTTAACCCCTAAGCGGAGAGGCGAGGGAAAAAGGGGGTGTGTGCCCGGGGAGGGCCCGGCGCCGCCAGCACCGCCGCTTAACTCTCGCGGCCCCGCGAAGAGCGCGGACTGCATCGCCGCCGCCCGCAGAGGGGCAGCGCAGCGGCCTGGGCGCCCCCTCACTCCCCGCCGGGGGGCGGCCCCGGGGAGCGCTCGGGCTGGGGCCGCCGCAGCCACACGCCAGCGATGAGGCGGCTTCGCCCGCGGCTGGTGGGAGCCGGTGCCAGGGTCCAAGGACAAAGCCGGGAAGCGCTGGTGGCGCGGCTCCTGCTCCTCGGGCTGGCGGGGGGGCATGCACCTGCATAGCCCGCCGGGCCTCGCTCTCCCCGGCGCGCCTCAACTCCGCCGCTCCGCCGCCGCCAGCTCCGGATTTACTAGAAGCCATTTTGCCTCCCCCTCCCCTCCCCTTCCCCTCTGCCCTCCCCGCCCCCTCGACTTCCCCCCTTTTGTTAATTAAAACTAAGAAGTAAGAATGGGGACGAGGTGGCCGGCTCCCGTGGAGAACGCTTAAGGACACCACGCCAATTCTTTCCTCCCTTCCGAGGTAGGCGACAGCCACTCACCGGGTGGGGAGGGCTGCGGGGTAGGGTGGGGGGTGAAGAGAAAGTCTTGGCTTCCCTAGGACCGGCCTGGGGTGGGGAGTGGGGGAGAGTGGGGGGGTCGCTGGTGGGCGAAGGACCAGTCTCGAGTTTCGCATGATGCCCCCCCCCCCACCGGCCGATCTGCTCCATCTCGCTAATCGCCCCCTCCCCACCTCCTTCTCCAGATGGAAAGAGGAGCTCCTAGCTCACTTAAGCCGGGGTAGGGCTGGTTCTCCTTTGCGAGCCAAAATCCCAGGCGATGGTGAATTATGAACGTGCCACACCATGAAGCTCTTGTGGCAGGTAACTGTGCACCACACCTGGAATGCCGTCCTGCTCCCCGTCGTCTACCTCACGGCGCAAGTGTGGATTCTGTGTGCAGCCATCGCTGCCGCCGCCTCGGCAGGGCCCCAGAACTGCCCGTCCGTCTGCTCGTGCAGTAACCAGTTCAGCAAGGTGGTGTGCACCCGCAGGGGCCTCTCCGAGGTCCCCCAGGGGATCCCCTCCAACACCCGGTACCTCAACCTTATGGAAAACAATATCCAGATGATCCAGGCCGACACCTTCCGCCACCTCCACCACCTGGAGGTCCTGCAGCTGGGCCGGAACTCCATCAGGCAGATCGAGGTGGGGGCCTTCAATGGCCTGGCCAGCCTCAACACCCTGGAGCTGTTTGACAACTGGCTGACAGTTATCCCCAGTGGGGCCTTCGAGTATCTGTCCAAGCTGAGGGAGCTCTGGCTTCGCAACAATCCCATAGAGAGCATTCCCTCCTATGCCTTCAACCGGGTGCCCTCCCTCATGCGCCTGGACTTGGGGGAGCTCAAGAAACTGGAGTACATCTCCGAGGGAGCCTTTGAGGGACTCTTCAATCTCAAGTACCTGAACCTGGGCATGTGCAACATCAAAGACATGCCCAACCTCACCCCCCTGGTGGGCCTGGAGGAGCTGGAGATGTCAGGGAACCATTTCCCTGAGATCAGGCCTGGCTCCTTCCATGGCCTCAGCTCCCTCAAGAAGCTGTGGGTCATGAACTCACAGGTCAGCTTGATAGAGCGGAATGCTTTTGACGGGCTGGCCTCACTGGTGGAGCTCAACCTGGCCCACAATAACCTCTCTTCGCTGCCCCACGACCTCTTCACCCCGCTGAGGTACCTGGTGGAGTTGCACCTGCACCACAACCCCTGGAACTGCGATTGTGACATCCTGTGGCTAGCCTGGTGGCTCCGGGAATACATCCCTACCAACTCCACCTGCTGTGGCCGCTGTCACGCTCCTCTGCACATGCGGGGCCGCTACCTGGTGGAGATGGACCAGACCTCCTTCCAGTGCTCTGCCCCTTTCATTATGGATGCACCCCGGGACCTCAATATTTCCGAGGACCGCATGGCGGAGCTCAAGTGTCGGACTCCCCCTATGTCCTCCGTGAAGTGGCTGCTGCCCAATGGGACAGTGCTCAGCCACGCCTCCCGCCACCCGAGGATCTCGGTCCTCAATGACGGCACCTTGAACTTCTCCCACGTGCTGCGCTCCGACACTGGGGTCTACACGTGCATGGTGACCAATGTGGCGGGCAACTCCAACGCCTCGGCCTACCTCAACGTGAGCGCGGCCGAGCTCAACACCTCCAACTACAGCTTCTTCACCACAGTCACGGTGGAGACCACGGAGATCTCGCCGGAGGACACGACGCGCAAGTACAAACCTGCTCCCACCACATCCACAGGTTACCAGCCGGCCTACACCACCTCCACCACAGTGCTCATCCAGACCACCCGGGTGCCCAAGCAGGTGGTGGTGCCCGCTACAGACACCAACGACAAGATGCAGACCAGCCTGGATGAGGTCATGAAGACCACCAAGATCATCATCGGCTGCTTCGTGGCTGTGACGCTGCTTGCTGCCGCCATGTTGATTGTCTTCTACAAACTTCGCAAGCGACACCAGCAGAGGAGCACAGTCACAGCCGCCCGGACAGTTGAGATCATCCAGGTGGATGAAGACATCCCCACGGCGTCCACAGCGGGCACCGGAGCTCCGTCTGGTGTATCAGGTGAGGGGGCAGTTGTGCTGCCCACAATTCATGACCATATTAACTATAACACCTACAAACCAGCACATGGGGCCCACTGGACAGAAAACAGCCTGGGGAACTCTTTGCACCCCACGGTCACCACTATCTCTGAACCTTATATAATTCAGACCCATACCAAGGACAAGGTACAGGAAACTCAAATATGACTCCCCTTTACCCCGACCCCAGAAAAAAAAAAACTTATAAAATGCAATAGAATGCACACACACACAAAAAGACAGCAACTTTTGTACAGAGTGGGGAGAGACTTTTTCTTGTATATGCTTATATATTAAAATCTATGGGCTGGTAAAAGAAACAGATTATATTAAAATTTAAAAAGAAAAAAATCAAAACAAAACTATTTTCTAACTTGTAAATTCTATTTAAAGGGGAGGGGAGGAATCTTGGGAGCGTTGTGGGGAGAAGCCACAAGTCAGCTTGCTTTGCTGCCAGAAGGGGTTTTCTGGAGTGAGGGTGAAACTGCTCAGATAAAGCGAATTAAAACGGTCAACAAAGGTCCTCGAAGAGGTAGGGAACTGATGCTGGGGGATGGGGAGGGGGTGGGGGGGGGTGGCTTCAGCTGAGTCTTGTCGTTTTTTTTTTTTTTAAACGATGCTTCATAGGACACAGGAACACCTATTTCTAGACATCTTTCTTAAACCGAGAGCTGTCTTTGCAGATTTATTAAAAACAAAAAATATACAAAAAAGCACCAAGAATTTGTACTGTGCTCAAAATGTTGAGAGGCAATAAATTGTTTTCTTCCCCTGCTGAGGCCAAGGGGAAGATAGATCTGGAAATGTTTTTTAAAAAGGAGAACCACCAACAATTCCTAAAGAAACCTTACAAGGGTGAGTCTGGAGGACTGTCCCCGTGCACAAGTCTCCTTGGTTTGTGCACCAGGACACACGTGTATGGCACCTGACAGAGCTGCGGGCAGGAGCAGAGAAGGAAATGACTGGCGTAGCTCTCAGTCAAATGCTTGCACAATGCACCAGATTCCTGCAGTTGGGATTAACCCATTCTCTGTTACCTATTTGGGTTTCCCTGTGAAAAGGAGGCCACCCCCCCTGCCCCGGGGGTGCGGCAACAGGGTGGTGGTGGTGGTGGTGGTGGTGGGTGGGTGGGCAGAGAGAGCAGAGGCAGAGATAATGTATTCACGGGGGGCCATAAATTAGCGTTGTGCCACGTCCACCTGTTGTTCCAGTATCTGACACATGATTGGAGACAATGATGGCATTTTTCTGATTTTTGAAAAGGGGTTTGTGTGTGTTAAAAGCCGGGAGTGGGGGAGCTTGGGGGAGTGGAAGCTTTTCTCATGGCTTGTGATTTGGTGCCTATTCTAAATGCTGATTCATTAGGGGTTATTCCAGCTGATGTCAACTGGTTTGCTGTGATGGGGTGGGGGCTGAGTGTGAGCTGGGAAGAAAGCGAAAAGGCGAAAAGGGCACAGGCTCCTTTAAAGTCATGGAGTCTTTCCCAACCAGGAGGGTTTCCTCTCAAAAAAGAGATGCGGAAGCCAGTTTAAGCGAGGCACACATGGGCACCTGTACACACACACACACACACACACACACACACACACACACACACACACACACACAAATATGACCAAGTCCTGCACAAAGTCCTGTTGAATGTAGCACAGTGAGGGAAGGCTTCCCTCTCCCAGGCCTACCTCAGGAGGAGGTGGGGGAGAGAGGGCGGGTGTGGGTGGGAAGGCAGAGATCTCTGTTATTCTGGTCCATTCAATGATGTAACTATTTTCATTTATTTCAGCTTTAAAAGGAAATAAAAGGGTTCAGATTTGAAAGTGGGGGGGTGGGGTGGGGGGAGATACCAACAAAAGAACACTGATTGTAATGTGAGAAAAGTGTATTTTTGTATTTTAATAAATATTGTTCACTTTTTAATTCCATGTCCCCAAAGGGCTAAATTGACTGAGGTCCTGAACCTGTAGATGCTGAATATCGAGTCCTTTCCACTTACAGGCAAATGGGAGGGGAGAGGCAAGGTGGGAGAAGAAGGCTGTGCTTAGTCTCTCCGAAGTGTGGGAGACTGCTGGAGCTGTCAGCCACCTTCCCTTTAGCTTAAATAAAAGCACTGGTTCCCGTGCACCTTCCACAAGCTCAGTGTCTTGGTCCCTGGCTTGGTGGAGGGTAGAAGCGGATTTCTCTCTGCCCTGGAAAAGCCGGGGAAATGGGTCAGCCTCAGCTCCTGGGACCTGGCCAGAAGTTAAATGCCACCTCAGCAGAAGCTGCTGGTTGGGCAGCACCAGCTCCACCAAGGACCCCCTGGGGACCTGGATTTCAGAGGTCTGCAAGAATGGTGCTTAGCTCAAATCCAACCCCGGCCCCTCACATGCAGTGCTGCTTTTCTGTGCTCTGGGTGCTAAAGAGTCAAACGTGGTGTGGTAGTGGTGGTGGTGGTGGTGGTGGGTGTCTGTCTCCTGATGCTTACTGAGTAATGACGTCCAGGGAGACTGCCAGAACAGGGACCCTGCGTCTCTCCAGCGCTAGTATTTATACTAATGCAGGCAGTTGGGGACTGAGTGGGCGTGAGCTCTCTGTAGTGAACAGAAGAGAGGCAGGCAGCACTTTGCAGCAGTTGGCTAAGGAAGGGCCGGCTCTCCATCCTCCTGGGTCTGTTAGACATTTTTACTGGGTTCCAGCATTTGTGTATGGACACATGCTCTGAAACAGCCGCAAGGTTTTTAGGGCTCAAGGGCCCACTCCCTCTTGCCGTGCCTTTGCCTCCCTACTCCCAATAGAGAGAAAACTGCAGCAGAGTAAAGGGTGGGACTTGGCTAGACCAGTTGCAGAAGCAAGAAATGACTCCCTCTCCTAGAGTCACAAGACACAGCTCCGGCTGTTGAGAACAGCTTCCCGGGTACACAATCAGGGGCGATTGTGGAGGAAGAAGCTATTTGGCGAAGCCAATTTTCTCATAACCCTCCTTTTAAAAAAAATTTTATTTTTGACAACACTTGGGCAGTCAGGGAATTCTGCAGTAGTTCTGGGATGACAAAGATCTGAGGGGAGAGGCAGACGGGATAAAGAAAAAAGTAAAGCCTTTAACCTTTCTAGGGAGGAATCCCAAGAGCAAATAATGTGCCCTGGGGGCTGAGCATATTCTGGTCTTGGAATCTGTCCAGATAGAACTTCAAATGAGTGCGGGAGACTGAGGCAGTGCTTCTTGGGTCTACCTATCCTTAAAGCTGCTGGGGCAATTCTGCCCTCACTGGGCCTGCTCTGGGCACTGCTTCAGCTTTTGCAGTGGTAACCCCCACCCCCACCCCCCATTTTGCTGTAATGTTGGGTATTTCCTGCTTTGCAGCAGGCACTTGGGATAGCTTTTCAGAGAGGAGTCCCATGAGCACAGAAAGTGTACCCTTTAGTGCTGTGCTGGTGACTCATCTACAGGCCTGGCCAAGCTGGAGGGTTTATCACCTGAGAGTGGAACATGGACTGGGTAGCTCTTCAGGGGGATAGTTGGAAGAACACTTTAAAGACTCTGCTGCTGACTGTATGGAGTTAGAGAATTTTCATTATAGAAGTTTTTAAAGGCCGTGAAAAATCATTTAGTCTAATCCTTTCACATGTTACAGTCAAGGAAACTGAGCCCCAGAGAAATTAAAAGATATAGCAAGGTCACACTGCTGGTTAGTGGAAGAGATGGGACTGAAAGCCAGGTCTCCTGGCTCCCAAATCAAATGTGCTTTCTCACGCAGGTTCTTACAGGATACTTCTTCCCTAGCCAATCCGCAGTGACAATAGGACCTTCCTACAGTTCCCACTCTACTGCCCTCTGAGGTCTGACACCAGGGGCCCCACAGCTGGCCCAGTGGCCATGTGAGCTCATTGACGAGTTGGATTTTCAGGACTGTACATGCATTTCCTGAATCTTGGGTTTCGTGACAGGCAGTAACCACAAGATTCCCAGGGGGTGATGGCTACCAGGGAAAGGGTGGAGTAGATAAGGCAGGGTGTTGATGGTGGGAATGACGGCCTGGGCTGCTCCCAGCCTTGCCGCTGGCAGCTGTGCCAAGCACAGGACTGAATGGTGGTCTTTAAGCACCCATCAGAGAATGCTCCGTAGTGGAGTGGTTTCTGCTTATTTGGCTCAATCGTGAGATGACGGGGGAGAAGGGGGCTTGGAGGGGGAGGGCTCCCTAACTCTTCTTGTCTAGAGTATCACACTATCTCTTTTAAGCCCGATGCTGAGGCTACCATTCCTGTAATCTGCTAGAGGGCCTTTTATTGCTTTTCAGTGTAATGCTGTGTCCTATTAGCAAGGAAGTGAGCGTCGACAGGCTAGTTCCTAAGGCCTAGAAACATTAACTTTATTATGGCTGTTTAACATGTATTGAGGCCAGCAACTTGCTGGGTGCTGGGTGGAACAATGTAGCCAAGAGTCTCTGCAAGAAGATTCCTGTTCATGGTGGGGAAGAGGTTGAGAGTCCATGGCCACTGAGAGTGGAGGACTCTGGCTTCCCAAGGTGGAGATATGGGTAGAGGGCAGGAGAAGGCTACATGGCCCTTACTCAGCCAGGCCAATACTGGGCGGGGGGTGGGGGGGAGAAGAAGGAGAGAGGTGCCTGGAGGGGACAGAGCCCACAATTAAGGCTCTAACACTTTCCTGCAACAAAGCAGCAGGGGCTTAAAATTAGAGAAGAGGAGAAAGAGAACATTTATATCCAAACATATGTCACATTTTTTATCTCTTCTGCTGGCACTCAGCACTCCATGCCATCGGCTAATGCAGGGACTGTTCACGCCATTTCTAAATCCTGCCTCAGCTAAACTGCAAGGCAGCTTTTTGGCTCAAAGGATCTTTCTTGGTTTCCATCCATTAAGAAAGCACCCCTTTCCTCCCCCCAGGGGGAGAGAGAGGACAATGGCTTGGGCAGTGGATTAAGATTGTTTTCATCTCTGCTTTAAATTAAAAAGAAGTAAATTGCTTCTTGGAGCAGGGCTAAAGGCTTGAGAAGCAGATCAGGGAGAAATACAGATCTGCAAAGTAGCATAGTGCCTGCAAACAGACGCTAGAGTCAGTCTTCCTGGGTTGAATCCCAGCTCTTGTCACTTACTTGCTGTGTGACTTTGAATGCACACTCAGTTTCTTCATCTGTAAAATGGACCTATTGGTGCCAACCTTGTGGCTTCACAGGAAGGTGTGAGAACTGGAATTGTTGTTCTGACAAATGACATAAGGTATTGCCACTCTGATTCTCAATCTCAACCATGCCCACAGGGAACTGTGCCCACTGAACCAGGGAAAAAGCCAGAGAAAAAGATGACTATCCAGATTATGTCACGGACAGCAGGGCAGTATAATCTATGAACATAAGCTCTATAGGAAAGAATGATTGTACATTTTCCCCCAGGAAAACATTGCCTTGTCTGATCTCTAGCTCAGCTCTGTAGCTTGGCCCAAGGCGCTGTCTGAATCCAACAAAAGAGTATCTTTCCTTGAGGTGAGCCATATAGAAAGGTGTTCCTGTTGGTGTTGGTGCACAAGCCTAGGGCTGGCTTTAGAAAGAAGGAAACCTTGGTCCTTTTCCAAAAGGACAAGCTTCCTGAAGTCCTCGCCCTGTTTGTCTGTCAGGGTACCATCAAAGCAACATTATTCAGGTCAGTGATGAGATCTCCCAACCATGAAGCATTACTAAGGGTGAGAGAGGGGAGGGCAGAGGAATCAGGAAGGAGAAGGTAGCACAGACAGGACTGTTGTTAAAGGAGTTCTGGAGGGTTTGTAGAAAAAGGAAAGGCAGGGGAAAGGAGAGAGAGAGAGAGAGAGAGAGAGAGAGAGAGGGAAATAGAAAAGAAAGACCATAATTTGAGTGAAAGCAGGATGGAGCTCTATGGCAGACATACAGGTTAAGGGTCTACAATTCAGTGAAGAGAGGAAAGCCAACAAGAGGCTGGCTGGACTCTGTGTTGGGGAAGCCTGTGAGTGTGACATTCATGGCAGAGAACAGAGAGAGGGGAAGGGGAGGGAGGATGATCAACTTTCCGAGACAGGCCTAAGAAGAATGCATTTGGATTTCCTAATGAGAGGGGAGAACTGGGTTGTAGGGAGACCACAGATTTTATCCTCTGGTTCACACCACCACTCTTGTCAGAGCCAGATACTGTCCTGTGTTTGAGGAAGGAACCTGGCCTTCAGGGCTGTGATCTCACTCTGACCCTCACAAGCTTGTTTAGGGGACTCCCTCTGAAACCTGTTCCCTCATTTCTATTAAGGTAAAGCCATGAGGACAGAGGAGAGAGAGCGCAGCTCAAACATTCATCCACAAGAGCAGCATTCCAGAGACAGGGGGTTATGTAAATCATTGATGGCTGTGAGTTTAGTGCACAGAGACACTGGCAGTGAGTCAGAGACCAGGCCTAGGCCTATGGGGATATCTCTCTGAGAGATGCTCTCTTGTCAGAGGAAGTTAGCATTTGGGAGGACAGCCTTGTCTTTCCTATCTTCTCCCATTACGGATATTCCCCCACCCCCTTTTTTTTAAACTTACAGCCCTCAGATGTGAAGCTCACTGTAATGCCAGGTACTGAAATTCGATGACTGAAGTGACAGGCTTTCGGCTTCCTTCATTATGTTCACCTAGGACTGTTAGAACACTGACTACAGGGAGAGTATCAGAGAGTTTACTGAGGTTCTGATGAATTATGAAACACCAAAGGAGCAGCCCTCCCCCCACTTGTTTAATACCCAACATGCACCTTCTTATGCCCCTCCGCCAGTTAGTTCTCATGAGGTATTGTCTTGCCATAGGCCCCCCACTGCAGTATTATTACCTACCATGACAGAACTGTGATTGGACAGAGACAGAGAAATAAAGAAAGGAGAAGATGGAGAGACACCTGCAGCATTGCTTCACTGCTTGAGAAGCTTTCTCCCTGTAGGTGGGAGTCTGGGGGCTTGAACCAGGGTCCTTGCGCATGGCAACATGTATGCTACTGACCACCCCAGAACTTAGGACATCCCACAAAATCCTTCTGTTCTAGGGACGGCTTTTCCTTCCTTCTAACAGTCCTCATGCTGTTTCTTCTTCTAAGAGGAAGCCTTAAGCTGTAGTCGCTTCCAGGTCCTTTAAGGTCTTAGCTCTGGTTTTCCTGTGTCTGTGCTGATTTAGTCACTAGATAAGTCACTCTACCTGCTCAGTGAGTCAGCAAGGATGACTGAGAAGAGCTCTCACACACTAACTGTTCCCTGTGCAAAGTTTGTCTTCCTGGCCTCGGGCTACTTCCCAGTCTCCCAGACCCTGGCTTCTTTGCCTACCCACTCATCCTGGTTCATTAAAACCATTCAGGAAGCCTCCCCATCTTAGATTCCACCCTGTAGGTGAACTGAAGGAGTTAGAGGCGGCTCTTCACAAAAGCAGGTCTTGGGATGGTGCAGTTGTGTTTGCAGGAATGCTCAGCACATACAACACAATAAGCCCAGAAGTGAACTGAGGACTCAGATACCAACAGCCTATTTCGGCAGCCTCCTAGCCGCAATGGTTATGAGTTATAATGTATTGCCATTACAAGAAGGACTTAATTTCTGGACTTAAAGGAAGTGGGATAATACGTTATCCTATTAGTGTCTGCCTGTGTGAATTGACAATGGTTTCCTTCTGACACGACAGCATATTCTTCCAATTTATCTCTTTAAGGGGATGAACTGGGAGAGTCTGGAGGAAGAAAGGAGCAAGGGCCAAGGAAGAGCATGTTAAAGCAACCAGTGAAAGAGAAAAAGGTTTTTTAAAAATTGGCAGTGGGGAGAAGGAAATTGGAGGTACATGGCATTATGGAGACAGCATGAAACATGCTTGCATTTCATGTTGTTTCTCTCAGGGTGGAAGTGACAGCAACCGATGGGCGCGTTGTGTACATGTGTGGAGCCACAGAAGTGTGGACACAGGAAGAGTGAGGAATTGGCTGGCTCCCTGCTCTCTGTCTAAGCCTGTTGCGCCTGCAGGATAGCTCTCCCTTTTCCTTCTACACTCCTGTTTTCAGGCCGCATCTGCTCTGCTTGCTGGGATGGTGTCAGCTGAGGGCACCTCTTCATCCTGAGGTGTTATCAAGGCCGGCCTTGGAATGGCAGTGGGCTCTGAGGACCAGATCATGGTTTAATGTGGAGTGTGGGGATGGTGAAGGGAACTTGCAGATTAATTCAGAAAATCTAGTTAAGGTTCCCCTCCACCCCACCTCATTTTATTTTTAAAGAAAAGAAAGCCCAGCTAGTTATGACTTGCTGGGTATCACATAGGATGCAGAGACCTTAAGATCTCTAGTCTCTGGATAAAGAGAAACTGAGAAGGAAGTAGAAAGAGAGGGAGGGAAGGGAGGGAGAGAGAGAGAGAGAGAGAGAGAGAGAGAGAAACAGACCTGTAGAAATGTTTCACCATTTGTTAAGCAAATGATCCCGTAGGTGGGGATCACAAGCTTGAACCAGGGTCCTTGTGCAGGGTAATGTCCACTCTACCAGATGTGCCATGGCCTGGTCTGGTCACTGCCATTCTTAACCTAGAATTGCTACTGGAAACTAGAAAAGCCACTTTGACACCTGAGTCCAGGGGGTGTCATTTACCAAAGCTGCAAAGTGACTAGTGACCTCTCAAGTGTGTGATTTGGTGCCACCCCTTATAGTCACCCTTCAGGAAGGAAAAGGAGAGGAGCAGGCTGTTCACCCCACTACTTTTATCTGTACTTAAGTGCTGCTCCCCTGCCCTCCTCTCCCAGAGCACGAGAGAGAGCTTGCAGAAGCTCAATCACATTAGAGGTGCACTCAAGGTCAAGACCACCACCGCAGGAAACACTGAAGTCTGGAATCCTGCGCCCACCTCCCTGGGGCCCTCACATGGGAGCCTCAGATAGCTGGGCCTGACTCAGGGACCTGCTCTGAAACAGGAGTCTAAGAAGCCAGTGAATGCCTCCTCCTTCCACAGCAAAACAGTCCCTCTCTTTTGGGAAAGGAAGTGCCCCTGGCTAAAATTTCATCACATACATTTAATTAGAACCTGTCTCCTTCACTGATGGTTTCATGCAAAATCCCAGTAGCAACATTCCAAGAGAGCAGCCGCTTTCAGCCAGGGATCTCTTTTAACCAAGTTAATTTAGCAGAAATTTGCCATCTTGGATTGGGTGGAGTTACCTCTCTTTTGTAACTTCAAAGCTGGGAAGGGAAGGGAATGGAAGGGAGGTGGGGAATACAGAGACATAAAGAGGAGGGCGGGGGGGGGGGGGGCTTCAAGCAAATGAGTTTTCATGTATTAAGGAGCAGTAATTTCTGCCAGCTCCCCTAGAGACCAGTCCCCTTCAATAATGGCCAGCCTCTAATGATTCCCACTCCTAAGCAACAGCCTGTGTTCTGCTGGTGTTGAGACAAACTGTGCCAGAGAAATTCCCTTTCTCTCGGAGGTGCTGCTATCATTACACAGGAGGGATTAGCCAGCCAGCCAGGAGGCTGTGTGCTCTTGGTGGTGGGGGGAGGGGGGAGGGAGGGATGGTAACCAAAGAGAAAGTTCTTTTCTAGAAGCCATAGTGATGGTGACCTACAGCATCAAGGGCTATGTGACAAACTAGAGGCTGAGGATAAGATGCAAGGGCAGATGCTGGGCGGAGGGGAAAGATCAGAGAAAGTGAACACCTAGGTGCCTGAGAGGAGTTCAACTCAAATCCCCAATCAAGCAGGGAGATGGGGGGGGGGGGTATCTGGAGTATGGGCTAAGCTCAGGCAGAATGGGCAAAGACTGATGAGCAGTTGAGATCTGAGAGATGAAGCAAGATAATAAGTTCACTGAAAGCCTGGGCAGGGGAATCAATGCCAGATCTTCAACTATGATCATTCCAGGGCAGCTGGGGGTTGGGGGAGTAGAACTGATGCAGGAATTGGGGTGATAGCTGTTACTGAGTCCTATCACTCTGCCCCCTCCCCCCTGTAGGTCCCAAACTTGTGGGCAGAGCTAACTGTGTGGTTCCAGTTACCGTTGAGGATGCTGCCAACAGGCCTTGAGCAGAGTGGAGGCCAGGGAGGGGAGGGGGAAGGTCCCCTCATTTTGTCCTCTCGCCCTCCCTGGGATGGAAACGGACCGGCTTTCAGAGGCTGCTTTGCCAGATGTGCCAGCAGGCAGGCTGGCCAGAGGGCCTGCAGTGCAGACAGATGCCCTGGACCATATTCAGGATGGAGAGACCCTTTATGGCCTGTGCTCTGGGGCAGTACCGGAGCAGCAGGCTAATGTTCCTCGGCCAGATTCATTTCCCCCAAACCTCTTCAAATATGTGGGCCATAGAGGGAGGCGAATTTAATTAAATTACTGTGTCGTGGGCCGCCCTTCCTGGGCCAGGGCTAAAAATGGGCTCCTGCTGACACGAGAGCCCTTCTGCACACACGGAGCATGCGTGGCCTGGCACTCGGCTGTCAGCAGCTGGGTGGTGCCGGCAGTGCCCAGCTCTGGCACTGTAGTCACAGCAAGGCAGAGTCAACAATAGTCCAGCCCTGGCCCCACATGGCTCTGGTGACCTTTTCCTTTCTACCGAAAAGATGACTGAGTGGCGCTTTCCCTTTCCTGCACAGGTTCCTCACCACTCAACCACCTCCCTTGCTGGCACCCCGGGACTTTCCCTTAAGGTGGTAGTGTTCTGTGCTGAGCCTGGGGAGAAAGAAGGAAGCTGCCATGTTGGGGTATGATTTGCAATCAGGCTGAGCAGGGTGCGATTTAGCTTGGCTGGAGCTGGAGGGGTCTCCCCATGGGTCTCTAGAATGAACTGTTAGCACCTCCACAACTACATCTCCCAGCACTCTCAGTACAGCAGCCAAGCACCCTCCCTGCCACATGGATACAGAGCCTGACCTTCTCACAGAGTTAGGACAGCTCAGTTCCATCTAGAAGCATCTCTTGCATGAGAACCAACCAACACACACACACTAGCTGTGTTGTGCCTGTCACCCCCACAAAACCTCTCATTTCTGCTCCAGAAGTTCAGGCCTTGGGTGCCAGTTTATAAAATCCCAGGAGACTAGAGGCTGTACCCTGGCCCCAGGAGCACTGATGCTGGAGCTTTGAGAAAGGGCTTCCCACTACTGGTGTGAAAAGGCCTGGCAGGGAGGCAGGGGTGGGCTGGGGTGTGGCAGCTGAGGCTTGGGAAGTCCACTGGGGAAATCTTTTCCCAATTTGTCTGCAGAGAAGTAGTCTTTCAAGTCCTAACACTTTAGTGAGCACAGCCCGGGAAGCCCGAGAAGTAGCCTCTTCTGGGGCTAGGACAGCAGGAAGATCCTTCCTAGAGCGTGGCACGTGTACTCTTGGAGGGGCAGAGCATGCTGACATGGGGAGACACGCAGGGGATGAGCAGGTGGGCACCTCTGGTGGTAACACAGGGGGTACAGAGGACAGATGATGGGGGGAAACCTTCCCACTGCCAGTCTCCAATCCTCTGAACTACTCTTGTGACATAAGGGGCTTGCCAGGACTGGGGGTGGGGTGGAGTGGGCAGAGTCTCCCTGGAGCTGTCTGTCTGTCTGCTGGACAGTGCTGAGTAACCCCAAGGTCACTCTCTTGTGCCATGTATCTGCCATAGATTTGGGCTAGCTAAAGATGATGGCTGTAGAGGGCTGAGTGGTGGTGCTGCTAGCAGGATCCTGGGTTCAAGTCCTGGGTGCTCACCTACAGGGGAGAAGCTTCATGAGCAGGGAAGTGGTGCTGCAGGTGTCTGTTTTCCCCCCTCTCTAATTCCTCATTCCCTCTCATTTTCTCAGTCTCTATTAAAAAAATGAAAATAACATAATAACCCTTAGAAACAGTGGGTTCAAATATAGGCACCAAGCCACAGTGATAACCTTGGTAGCATAAAAAAAAAAAAAAAAGTGTGGCTGTACATCTGGTAATCACTTTATTAATGCATTTACCTCCAGAACCAGGCCCTCATGCACATGCAATTTCACTGCTCCTGAGCTCCCCCCCCCCCCCCCAGTTGGATAGAAAAAGGGAAAGATATAATACCAGATACCTAAAGCCCTTCCCCACCCCCACCCCCAGCACCACAGTACTTCCATGAAGTTTTGGGGCTTAAAACTTGGACTGCATGTGACAATCAGGTGCCGTGACTCAGTGCACCACCTCTCTGGCTCCCTTATAGCTACTTGAAGGGTTAAGGCAATATTGTCAGTCCCGATCTTTGGGACCTAACCTCAAGAACGTGAACTGTGCCTGCTGGTGCCAGCAGTCCACAGACTAGCATCTGTGGGTGAGCTGCTTGCTAATAATGTGGTCAGACACTCAGAGAAGAGAATGGCTCCAAGAGACCATGTTTCCCTTGGTTCAAAGGTCAAGTGACAAGTGTAGCAGGATGAGAGAGCAATATCCAATTCCTGACAGATGTTTGTGAGGGCAGGTTCGGTGTGCAGAACTTGACACTGACTCTTGTGCGGATCTGTCATGTGACTGGAGAGGAAAAAAAAAGTTCCACTATGGCAGAGGATCTTTTCTTCCATATTTAATCAGACAGGAGAGAGGACCCCACCCATAGGTAGGGTCACAGTGATAGCTGGGGGCACAAGCCACCCTCGCCCCACCCCTAATGGCTTCAGGCTCACTGGGACATGAGCCAGCTAGAGAAGCAGGTATTTGGGGTAGCCTGTCTTCTGCACTCAGTGTGTTATTAGTCCTTGGGTGCCAATAGAGACACTTTTATCATTATCAAGGAGTAAAAATATCCTTGTCCTGAATTGAACACCTCAGGTCTTAAAGAGACTATATAACAGAAGTGTAATATTCCACTAGAAGGGCTGGTCATGACTAGGCAAGTTTTCTCTATAGGGAAGGAGAGAGAAACAAACAAAAAAAAAAATCACTCTTGAAATAATACATCTAACAGGTAGCTGAGTCTCGGGAATTGATGTGGATTATGGGGTTGTACCAACGGCACTCCACTAGCACCCACATGAGCCTGTATGCTTGTGGTGACCATGGGGGTACAGGTGGAGCAGACTGGTCA
This sequence comes from Erinaceus europaeus, assembly GCF_950295315.1. Lineage (NCBI taxonomy): Eukaryota > Metazoa > Chordata > Mammalia > Eulipotyphla > Erinaceidae > Erinaceus > Erinaceus europaeus. Next base: position 98,637,792 of record NC_080169.1, on the reverse strand, counting down.
CAGCTACAGGCTGCTGCCAGAGGCTGGGGGCAGGGGCTGAGCCCACTAGATGGGTCCCCCTGAATTTCTGCCTTTCCTATAGTTTGGCAGTGAGCAAGCACGAAAAGCAGAAAGGCCCCGGGGCTTCTACACTGTCATGTGTGGAAGGTCACCCCTGATCCCTTTCACATCTGCTACCTGTTACCTCCTTTCTCTGGTAGAGGGACATAGGAAGGAAGCTAATGGGCTCCAATGGTGGGTGGAGGGCACTGCCTTTCAACATCTTGAACCAGGTTGAGAAACTGAGGAGCAGAACTTTGAGAAGTTGCCAAAGTCTGCATCAGAGAAAGGACAGGGGAGGGCAATAAGGGAAGGTGGCTTCTGACAACTGCGTGTCTCTCTTGGTTCCCGTCTCACAGGAAGCAGAGCGGGTGGGACTGAAGTAGGCTGGTTCTGACGAAGGCTGGAGGGCGGTTTTCAGTACAATGTGAACTGAGATCTGGCTACACCCTCATCCTATATGGCTCAGCTCATTCTTTTATTCATTAGAATTGATCTTGGCTTCATGTGCCAGAGCAGGCACTAAAAGTGGGCTCCCTCTTTGCCTCTGACTGACCTGCAGGCCATGGTCTGGAGTGGTGGCCGTTGCTGGATGAGAGTGGGGCCATCTGCACCACTGTGAATCAAGGTTGGCTCAGACAGAAGGCGCGAGGGAGGAGGTACAGCTGCTGATGGCTCAGACAGCCTGGACCTGTCCAGGCAAACAAGCCTCTCAAGTGCAACAATAGCCAGCCAAGTAGGCAGAGGACGGATAAGGACTTAGAGCCTGAAATATCTGATATGGAGGGAGGGTAGGGCGCCGTCTGGATTTCAACTGGTATCTGACTTGGCCTCTCATCTCTGTACTCTCCTGTTACCAAAGGTTTTTTGGTGGGGGTGGGGGGAAGGCCTGGACACAGGCTAGCATTCTCTTAGCAAGTATTAAAAGGAAACCAAAAAGCTCTATCTCAACAAGCTACAGAGGGCTGGGTGGTGGTGTGCTTTGTGCAGGGGGTGGGGGTGGGGTCACTTCACAAGTGGTGAAGCAGTTCCGTAAGTCTTTCTCCCTATCTCCCCCTGTCCTCTCAATTTATGGCCTATCCAATAACATAGAAAAAGAAGAAAAAAGAAGAAGAAAAAGAAAATGGCCTGCAGAGAGAGGTGGATTGTTAGTGGGGCAACAAACACCAGCTAGCGATAACCCTGGTGGCAGTAAAAACAAATTGCCAAGGCAGCTCTGCTCATTCTCCCTTCCTGATGCCCTTCAGAACACTGAACTACTGCTCAGAGATCTCTATCTCTCTTCTACTCACCTGCCCAAGGTCAGGAAGCAGTGGGCTGTGTGCATACTGGGGCTAGGAGGAAGGGCTAGTCATACCATTGATCACATAGTCTACAAGCTGTGTCTCAGAACCAGCTGGGGATGGTGACACGTGGTGAGGCTGGGGGCGTCCAGGAGGCAAACACATACTCTCTGCAAGCTGTGTCTCAGAACTAGCTGGGGATGGTGACACGTGGTGAGGCTGGGGGCGTCCAGGAGGCAAACACATACTCTGCCTGTCTGCCCCCCCCCCCCCCGAAGGAGCAGAGGCCAGTGGTGAGCGGGCTGTTCAAGTGCCATCACAGCTCCTTCTACTGAAGACTCTCTGAGCTAGTGGTTCTTGGGCCCAAGTATATGTTGCTATCACTGAGGAAGTTGTTAAAAATACCAACATCTGGACACCTGATCAAACAGATTCTCTAGGGGCGGGGAAAGGTGATTCAAGGTTGCCCAGGATTAGAGTTCCAGTGTCGTGGCAGCTTCCCCTTTCTGTCTCTCTAGCTGAATGAAAAGCTGAGTCCGGGAATGGTGAAACTGTTCATGAATGAGGCCCCTGACTGTATCAGATCAAATCGACCAACAGAAACTAAACAGATTCTCTTTTATTGCAAAGGAGAGAAGGGTGAGGATCGTGCTTCTCTTTAGCCATCACCAGCCAGACTTTGCTGGCCATGGGTGGTTCTGTAAGCCCAAGGAGGCAGGGCCCAACATCACCACCACACAAGCAGCTCCACAAGCCTAACGAATGAGAGACCTCTTTTTAAACTGTAAGCTCTCTGACTCTCCACCTGCTAACATCCTCCTTTTAGTTCACTTCATCTGGTGGAGGACAGTGAGGAGCACTGCCAGGGTGCTGGGAACACTGGAGTGGGAAAACTTGGTCCTTGTCTTTGGCTCAGTACAATGGGGGAGCCATTCTAATGAAGAGTCTCAGAGTGACGACTGAGGAGAGGTGTACTGGGGTGCAGAGACAGAGAACGCTGGGGCTTCCTATTCAAACAGCTCTGTGCGGACATGTGGAGAAGGCCACGTAGCTTCAAGCTTGAGATGTCAACATCTCCAGGGCTATGTACGAGTGGGCTGAGGCCTGATGCCTGCATGTAGGTGCTGGGCAGGAGGGCCAGTGCTGACCACTTGCTGAAGGGATGGCAGAGATGTTGTGACCGATGCTCCCGTACATGTAGGCACAAAGGAGTGACTTTTCCACCTCCCTCAAAAGCTAGCACTTGCTGAAGTGATGGTCTCTAGGTTTCTCCAGGAAATGGGCAACAGGGCACCCAAGGTTGCTGTAAATACCACTGACAGCAGAGCTCTGGGCTGGTGGGTGACCCGCGTAGCCCACAGTTGCTCTCTGCTTTAGCCGACTACACAACACGCAGACTCATTTAATCTAGGTTGAAACCACAAAGCCCTTGGAATGAAGAAGGGCCAACAGTTTTGTGCCCCACCACACCCCAAATTAAGAAGTATCAGGCCAGGGGCCTACACGGTTACTTAGGAAGCATGGAAGCATCTAACCTCAGCTCCAGAGCTCCATTTAGTCTGGCTGCAGTGAGCTATTTGGCCCACCTGCTGAGCAGCCACAGCAAAAGATGGCCTGGGAGTTGGAACAGGCCCTGAGGATATAAAGGGCCCTCACACACATGCACACAGAGCTGAGCGGCCACCCCTCCAAACCCCCCCTTAGCAAAATCCTACTTGGCAGAGTGTTGAGCCCTGAGTAAATCAGGGTGCTCCTGTAGCCATGTGTTGCAGTGCAGCTGGCTTCCCTCCTTCTCTCTGCTCGATGTGAGAAGAGAGGTCCTCGGGGCAGTGTGGGGAGTGCAGGCAGGTGATAGGCAGGTACACTAGCAGGCGCACTTACCTTCAGGCCAGGTGGGACTGAGGCCATTCAGTGGGAGACAAGCTACCTCATTATCCACACTGAGGTCAGAATCCAGATACAAGTCTGTCTGTCCTTGTGCCCATCCTGCTCCCTGTATACCCTCAGGTTTAAGGTCCTGATTACTCATGGGGATTTCTTCCACAAGGCCAGCCTTCCGTGGCCAGCAGTTCCAACTCAACTGATCTTCTAGAATTGTGGGGATCCAAATTTAACCTCCTAAAGCACTAGCTCTTAACCTTAGTCACATATTAAAATTACTTAAGAAGTGTTTAAATTATATAGATATATGCCTGTGTGGATGACCAGAGATCTTTTTTGACTTGAAGAGTCTGTAAACCGGAAATAGAGAATGGTCATGAATTCACATGCACTGACATCCCGACTCAAGAATGATCCAAATTGTCACATTTGCTTCAGCCACCCCTCCCTTTTTTACTTAAGTATTTTAAAGCACAGCCCAGACATGATGTCACTTTAGCAGCACACACTTTAGTATGCTTCCCTGAAAACAAAACACAACGGCCATTCTCTTACCTAACTGCAATGCTATTATCACACCTAGCACCATCAATGAAATGATTCCTCAGACTAACCTAATGTAGTTGAGGAACTTAACGTGCTCCTGTTTGATGAAGCCACTCCTTGGAAGGAGGTCAGGGTAGCCCATGATTCCTACTGCGATTGAGAACCCTTGCCTCTGTGTATCTAGGACCCTGCTATCGTTTTCTGCCACAAGCCCCCTCCTATGTCTTTTAACCCCTAACCACACAGGACACACCCAAGAAAGTGAAGGAAAAGGTAACCAAAACCAAGAAGAGCAGGAAGAGAAGGAAAATATAAATGCTAAGAAGTCACTAAGCCACCGAAGTGAAGCCCTTGTAACCTACAACACTTGTGCCTCCTTCCAGGAGTGGAGGTGTGTCCCCCACCCCGGCCCTCCAGCCCATCACAGGCCTGGCAGGTGTCTGCCCACCGCCTGGGCTACTCACAGGGCTCCCAGTACCTCATGCCAAGGCCGGCCTGCATCATTGCTACCCTCTCTATTTCTGGCATTTCTTGCTTCTGCACATGGTATCTCTCTGGCCTAATAGTCTGGCAAACTGAGCTTTAGCACCTGGTCTGAGAGAAGATTGATGACATTGGCTTCTAGTGGGGGGTGGGGAGGAAGAGGAGATATGCCCAAAGTTGTTGGGTGTTGGGACTGAGGTTCTAGGCCACAGCCTTCAAGTTTACTTATTTGTTTCATTTAAAAAAGAACCAAACAAAACATCCTGTAAAAGGATGAGGCTGTATCATTGCAGCTAAAAATACCTTCACTGAGGGCGGCCGCTCACCAGCTCCTCAATTAGAGATGCTACAGGGCCCTTTGTGAGCTGTGCAGTGCTGGCAGCTCCGCAGGGGCCCTGGGCGGCTGGGGACAATCCCTGGATCGGTGAATAGTGACTGCTGGGGACGGGGGCGGGGGTGGGTGCTGGCAAACAAGCCCAAGAGGTAAAGACACCCAGTCTGATTTGGGGTATGTCTGTGGTGCCGGATAACTTCCAGGTGTGTGACTACAACAACTAGGCACAGATGAAGCCTCTTGGTCTCAGGGAAGGGGTGTTGGAAATGACATTGGAAGCAGGAAAGTCAGTGGAGGTACAGGGCTCTGTGACAATTCAGGTCTCTTTCTGTGGGTCTCTTTTCTAAGTTCTTTCAGCACCAAGAGATCATTTCATTAAGCAAACTCAATTTGAAGTGTGGGTGGGGAGGAGTTGAAGACTTGATTTTGTCCAGGTCACAGAGGTCACCATTAGTGAGTGGCCCCTGCCAAGTCAGTGGAGGAGCTGGGACTTACATGCAGGTGGCTGACAACCAGAGAGGGCTTTCTTCCACTTTACTGGCTCATCGTGGTGGGTGGGTGCATGGGTGTGTCCACTCCGCACATTCAACAAGTACTGGGAAGGGCTGGCTTTAGCCTAGGTGCCCAGGGGGACAGAGAGTGCTCCCTGGGTGACCTGGGGAATCCAAGGATGAGACTCAGGAGAACCAGATGCTCAGTGAGGATAGATGCTACACATCTGGGGTCTGCAGTGACAGCCAGAGCCATGCCCTTCTTTTACAGCCTGCCCCCCACCCCCGCCCTGTGGGAAATGGCTATTAGCTTGCCTGGGGACTGTCAAAGAAGATAAAGGCCTTTCAAAGAGGCACTGGTTGGTGGCACTGTGTGGGACCCTCACTCAATGAGAGAAACTGGAAGCTTAAGTCATGAACCTAAGAGGACTGGGACAAACAAACAAACAAAAAGAATTACTGAGGAAAAACTAGCAAACAAAAAGCAGGGGCCATTTACTTTAGTTCAGGAAAAGTGCAGGACTTAGACGAGATTGGGTGTGTTCAGGGTGGTATAGCCATAGACAAATGCAGGACTTAGATACCTAAGGCCTTGAGTTCAATTCCCAGCACTACCTATACCACAGTGATTTTCTGTTTCTCTCACAGAATAAATTCAGTCAGTCATCATCATCATCATCACACTGCAGGTTTAACATCTCCTGAGTGCTTAGTTGGGTGAAAGGCTATTTATTAAGAGTCCTGCATTATCCACTATGGCGACTACTAGTGTCTACTTCAATGGGGGCTGAGGAAATGCCTTATAGTACTAATCACATATCAAGTGTTCACTGTGTATGTGCCTAGCGAGTGCCAATCCAGTGGACAGCAAAGACAAACATTTCTATCGCCTCTGAAAGTTCTACCACACAGCGTAGATTCTGTCAGGCTGTCTTCTCTCTTGTTGGCTACACGAGCAGCTTCTGAGATGCCTTTTTGGAGAAAAAACAACACTGGAGGAAGTTAAGAGGATTATTCTATCCCTCACTCTATGGTAGCCTTGCTCAACCTGGGACTCCCAAAAAGCTAAAAGCAAGTAGGAGCCCAATTCTACCCAGTGTTCTAGGCTCACCAGGCCCTAGCCTCTCTCCCTGGGGCCTCGTCTGCATGTTCACAGCCACTCTGACCTTTGCAATATTTTATTCAGTTTCTATTTTACGCTGTTTTAATTGATATTTAATATAGCTTAACTCTGCGTGGTGTTCCAAGCCCCTCACCAGGGGGCCGCTCACAGGCAGAAGCACAATTAATAACAATCCCCAGAAAATTATGCCCTGTATCAAAGTTGTCATTGCACCGTATAAATGCTTATTATTACTATTGAATTCTCCAGCCCCGACACCTCCCTGTGTTTACTAGGTAGCAGATAAACCTCTGTTTGTGCCTTCTCTACTCTACCACACCATCGGGGCTAAATATAACCCTTGTGTGTATGTTTAGCTCCATTTAGCTGTGCTTTAGAAAAGTGGGGGGGGGGGAAATCAGAGTTAATAAAATTTAATTGCTGGAAAATGTGATTTGTTCCTCCCCCCACTAGACAACCCTTTGGAAGACAAATAGACATGTCTGACATGATGGGTAGCTACAAAGGGTGCTAGTAGCGGGTAGCAGTGAGGCCTAGATCCTGGTAATATGGCAAGCTTTGCATACCAGGCTCCTGGGAGTATGGACAGGGTCTTGGGGGCAAGGGATGGTGTCCTAGGGGTTTGCCCTTTACCTGGAATCAAGTGCATAAACTAGATAGAGGGCACTGACTGGAGGTCACTCCAGCAGGGAGACCTGTTACCTCTTCCCAGTTGTCAGCAGCAACAACAACAACAACAAAAAGCCAAAGCAAAACACCACCCTGGTCCCACAGCATGCATAGGCATAGGCACAGGCACATGCATACTCACACACGCGCACAAATGCGCACACACGGAATCAAACAATGGTGACTTACAAGTTTAATACTCCTTGGTTGCTTCTTTGGGGCACTTCTGAAGCTTAGCTTTTTGGCATGAAAAGGCAGCAGCCTTTCTAGGCCTGCATGTGAGAAGAAGCAATGGAAAATTCCAGGCCTGTCAGACACCTGCACCTATCTCTCTCTGGCATGCCTCCTCATCCTGTGTGTGGGTCCCTGCATCCCAGTCTAGCAAGAAACTTCTTTAGAGAACACGGAGGGCCTGGTGGACTCCCTCAACACTTCGCCTGTGGAGTCCTTTTAGACTCTGAAAGAATGCAGTTTGGAGCACATGCATGTGTATGTACCGCATATGTCTGTCTCTGTTACAGACACCTACTTCCTCTTATATGCCACCGCCATGGTCTCCACTTAATACTTGAGGCTGGCATCTGGGAGACACTGTGCATGCAGGCATGCGTGCCTGTGTATGCATGTGCGCACGAAGAGTAGGTGTTGAGAGCAGGTAAGAACACAAGAACCTTCAAGACTTCAGCTCTGCTGTCAATGTGTTCAAGTGATCGACTTCTCAGTGCCTCACTTTTTTCAACTACTGTGAACTGTCTGGATTGGACTATATACAACCTCTGGAGTCCTACTAGCTATAAAAACACTCCAATTCAGTATTCTGAAAGCTGTATGCTCAAGTCCTTGGGAATGGAATGGGTCACGCTTATTTCTATTTATAATCCATTTCTTATTTTTGCACTCAATGCTCTATGGAGAAATGCAGATTGCTATTCTAAATTCTTCTCCCCTAACAAAGGAGAAGAAGCTCTATTTTAGCTTGTCTGACATGGAAGAGTTCATAACTTGATTGAGGTTTTCATATTCTATTTGCTTTGCCTTCTCCTGTCTTTGCTGCCCCCAACCCCCCCCCCCCCCACCTTAAGAGAGAGAGAGAGGTGTCTAAAAGACCAGAAATGCTCTCTGTACTCAGGAATGGCAGGCGTGAAGCTGCCTTGGCTGGAGAAAGAAGACAGTGCTGATCTTGGGGCCCCAGTGGAGCAGGACTATTTGCCATCTGCTGCACTAGTTGCCTCGTCTCCAAATCGGCCAGGTCTGTGGTTTGCTGCAAATATTAGGAGCTGAGCCATAAGCACTTCCCACCCAGGGCAAGCCTTACGCCCTCTGTACTCTGCCAGGACCATCTCGAAGTGGGGGGGCTACTTTCCAGCTTAGGAGAAAAGACATGTGCATTCAGTGGAAAGAGCCTCTCTCTCCCTCCCTCTGGCCATTTTGAAACCTTTGGATTGAAAGAGGGTGGAGACTTGTTGGACCAAGCTGAGGAAGGTGATGGAATTGCAAGCCCTCCGTAAAACACCACCACGCCCCCCCCCCCCCCCCCAGCACACATACACATGGGTCAGAATGGTGTATTAATGATCCATGGGAAAAAAAGCAATCACCCTGCTGGCAGCTTCACATGTAATTAACCAGCTTCACAGAGAGCTGGCTGCCTCACTCCAGGTCTGGCATTTGCAGACCGCAGAGCGACCTGACACAGTGGCACTGGGTTTCTCGTGTAATCTCTCTACTGGGAGAGGGGCATTCAAAAAAGTGATTTCAACCCACTGGATGCTCAGGCACCATGGCTGTGATGGCAGTGCTCCTCTTGAGAAGGCTGGCCACGTGCCAGGACTGGCACCCAAGGCACCAAGCTCCCTAATAGCAGCAAGGAGTTCTGGGCAGTACTCTACCCATGGTCACCTGTTAACTGCCCACTCAGGTAAGTGGCTCTCTCTGCGGAATGTCAGGGGAAAAGGAAAGTGTCCTCTTCCTGGTACCGCTTCCACCCCCAAGTTTTGGGGGAACTGGTTCATGCTGCATAAGGCAACCAGCTTCAGTTCTGTCAGAGGGGTGAGAGAGTTTTAACAGTCTTGCTGGGCACAGGAAAAGAGTTACTTCTGTGTCGGTGGGCGTATTAAAGAATCAACACAATTCGAACAACAACACATAAAGAGAAAAGCAATGGGGTCAACCACGTGTTGTCATTCTAGTCGGAGCTGACTTCTCTTTGAAGAGCCCTGGGATTCAAAGAGCCTTGGCCATCCACCAGGTAAGTGAAATAACAATCAGGTGCTAGCTGAGATGCAGAAATGAGCACTCCAGAATATGGTACCTGAAATACCTTGACATGGAGGTGTGGGAAGTCCTCTATCACCTTTCCCAAATGAGTGTTAAAAGGAGAACAGAAACAGATATTTCTCTCCCTCCCTCTCCCTCTCCCTGTTCTGGTGGGTACAGCTAAATGCAAACTCTCTCCATTCACTTGCTGCCTCAACCCCAGGTGCCCCAGATCTCCGTCAGGGTGAACTGAAGGTATGACCTGAAGGCAATGACAAGTCTTGCACCTTCAGCAAAAAAAAAAAAAGAAAAGAAAAAGAAAAAAGCCAGTTCATGGGGTGTCAAAAGTTTCCTGACTTACCAAACTCAATGTGCATTCAGTGGAAAAAGAGAGAAGAAAAGCAGGCCGTGGCCTTTAGAAAAATGGGGGGAGGGAGTCGGGCGGTAGCACAGCGGATTATGTGCAGGCACAAAGCACAAGGACCGGTGTAAGGATTCCGGTTTGAGCCCCCGGCTCCCCACCTGCAGAGGAGTCGCTTCAAAGGGACTGAAGCAGGTCTGCAGGTGTCTATCTCTCCCCCCCCCCCCGTCTTCCCCTACTCTCTCCATTTCTCTGTCCTATCCAACAACAACAATAATAATAATTACTATAACAATAAGAAAACAACAAGGGCAACAAAAAGAAACAAATAAAAATTATTTTAAAAAATGGGGGGAAAGGGAGGCTGGGAGAGGCAGCAGTGCCTGGCAGCTCAGGCCAAACTGTTCTTAAGTCGTCAGCATAGGTGCTGAACACTTCCAATAAAACCAGAATCAAACAACAGGCGCCACAGTGATGTTCTTGCTTGCTACCTGCAGTCTCTTTTCTCACCTGGCTCTGACTATAGGAGCCAAACACCTTGGTTCTCTCCCTGCTACAAAAGCAGTCTGGACACAGGAGGCAGCCCAGCTGGGGGTCAGTGATATCAGAGGCAGATGGAGAGGTTACTGGTGGCCCAGGAGGAAATGGCTAGCTCGTGATAAATGAATTGGTACTGCCTGCCATTTTTAACTCGCCGTCACTTTAATCAATATGGGAAAAGGTGAATTGCTATTGATCTCTTCAACACCTCTCAACGATACTGTACAAATTACAGAAACACAGGGGGAGGGTGGACAAATGAAAGAGGAAGGAAAGATGAAAGAGGGCCGGGCAGAGCGAGGAGGCTGTCTCCCCAGCGTCAGCCTCCCTGTCATGGGGCGTTAGGCATGCTTGGGTGCATGTGTAAATGTGTCACTGAGAGTCCATCCTCACACCTCCAAGGGTGGCCACAGAAAGCTGTGTCAGGCTCCCTCTGTACCTCATGTGCTCAGTATGACTCACCAGGGCACTGGGGTCTGTGAAGCCATATGGCCTCTCTCGGTACAAGGCTAGAAGTCTGTGTGTCAGAGGTGCCACAGAGCCCAAGGCCTTGTGAATTTCTGAAGTTGCCACACTTCCGTGGTGTTTGGCTGGCACAATAACTGACTATAATTCTAGACAGGGAAGCAAGAATCAAAGGCTTCAAGGGCAATCTCTAGCGTCGCCTTACTAACCCCAGCATTGGGTCAACTGTCAAAAGCAGCTAGACAGGCAATGGGTAAGGAGACCATGCATCATGCTTGATAATGACAAAGATCATGGCTTTAGGAGTTGAAGCTGGTCCTGAGAAACCTTCTGAGCTGAAAGACATGTCACAGAGATCAGAGGCTGGAGTCAAAGTGTGAGAGGTCTCATCAGGCTCTCAGGGAGAAAAGGACACTAAACGACACATAGAAGGGAGGATGAAAAACTGTATACAGAAATACAGCCTTACCCACCCAGAGAGCCAAGAAACAGGAAGCAGTGTAATGCCAGATGGGCATAATGACCCACACCAGGGAGACACACACTCAGTGTTTGATTTTCAGTTTTGATTTACAGGGCTTGGTCCAACTGGTTGGCTATAAGACAGAGAGAACACCTTGGTTCTCTGGGACTGCTTCTGTTCAGGATATACTGCATATATGAGCCAATGTCATGGCAAGAACAAGGCTGTGGAACAGATTCAATGGCAGAGAAGAAAGGGAAAATTGGCCCATGTTAAGCACAGTGAGGAAAAGGATAGTCAAAATCTCAGGGTCCTGGACCAAATGCCTCCTCTTTTACCAGGTGGGTTTAATTGTTTAAATGCATGTGACAGAAAAAAAAAAAAGTATGTATCTGTATCTATCTACCTGGTCACACATACCTTTGGCTTGTGCCTGGTTAATTGTCACCTGGGGCCTGGCAGCCCTTTTTCCACAAAGAGGGAATTCCTGGAGGTTCCTCAGGTTTCTCCCCACCACACCTTTAGCATTCTCCAGGCAGAATAGGGCATTGTGCTCCCATTTTGCAGATGGTGAAACCAAGACAGGTAGTCAGATATAAAATTAGGAAACTAAAACTGTCCTGGGAGAGGTGGCGCTGAGCATAAAGCATTGGCCTCTCCAGCATGAGGTCCTGAGTTCAGTCCCTAGCATCACATGTGCCAGAGTGATGCTCAGGATAGCATACACACCCTCTCTCACAGAAGTAAATAAGTCTTTAAAAGCAATTCACCAGTGAGAGCCTCATGGGGTGCTTTGGGCACTCTTGCTGAAATGATTCTGGGGGTGCAATCATTTAATTCTGAAACCAGTGGCAATACAGCTTGCTAGTCTCCCCACTTTCCTCCTGAAGGGCCAATGCTTACAGCAAAATCAAATGCAGGTTGTAAAGCTGCTGATGTGTTTGGAGTGGAAATGCTGAGATTAGAAGGGGGAAGTGCTTAAAGTGTACCCTGGGCACCAGGAAAGGGCCACGTCTGCAGCCCTGTGAGCTGGTGAAGGATGAGCCCTGGCACTCTCTGCCAGGCAGGCACAGAGACTGGTGCTGCACTTAGGAGGTGGGGAGCATAGCTGGAGAGGGCAGGAGATAAGAAACAACCATTTAGCAAAAGTAAGTACCCACCTACAAGGAATCTTCCTATTCCAAATATGACCCTATTCTAAAATTACCAGGTGGCAAGTGGCCAGGCCAAAAATCCATATCCAATCAGTGGTAATGGACTATTTGTTGCATCTCCTCATATAAGGTTGCAGCACTGTTACAGAAACTGGAGAGCCAGGGGCATTCCAACACTGAAGGGAAGTGGCCCATGCAGATCATGCTAGGGGTGGTGGGACCTGTTGGTCTCATTCTCTTGAACTGCTTGCTACCTCTCGACCTCTCGCTGTACATCCAATGTCAAGATCCTTTTCTGGTAACCATTACGTAGAATTCCACTGCATCAAGAGAAGGGAAAGGCAGAAGAGGAAAGCCTTTTGCTAACCTGGGAAGGAAAATGGCACAGTGACGCAGTTTCCAGTTTGACTTCCCACTCCTGGTACAAAAAGATAGCTTTTGTTCCTGCTGGAGTAACTGTCCCAAAGGATTCTTCTTGGGGGGTCTTTTTTCTTTAGCATCCAGATCTTTCTTTAGAGCTCGTGCCTGGCATTTCACTATCTTTTAACCTTTTGATGTACAAAAAACTCACAGCAACTTCTGTGGTCATGGACAGGTGACTCGGGAACCAAAATGAACACTGCCTCGCTCTCTGGCACAGGACAATGAAACCTGGGACAGCCAGGTTCCAGGTAAGTCATCCCTGTACTTCAGGTTATGGTGACACTGGAAAACATGCCAGGTCAAAAGCTCTATGTAAACAGAAAGAAAGAGCATGGAGGCTTTGGGATTGGCAGATCAACCTGCAGATGTCTGAGTAAGGTTATCAGAGCGACTGCAATCATTAGTTATCTGTGGCCTTCTTGGTGAGGCTCTGTCTACTACCTTACTGAACAGAACAGAGATGGGCAGACCCGGATGGCTCTTAAACATTCTTTTGAGAACTCAGCCCAAAGATGGTGACTAGGTATCAATGAAACTGCTAAATCCATTCAATTTGTAATAGCTCCTAGTGGCCATTTTTGGAGCAGGTTCTGAGCCCCAAACCAAAGCAGTGTTAAGTCTCTATATGCCATTGCTGGCTTAAATGGACACATTTGGGGAGTAAAGAGCACCAGCCGCTGTTCTCTGCCCCGTCTATTCCCCCCTAAGAATAGTGGTTTGTCCACACTGAAGTTCTAATCCTAGACTGTACCCAAAACCCAGGGGAATTTTCATTGGTAGTCATAATGATAGCACAGGCTGTTGCTCACTGAGTGAAATACATGTTTCCTATTTACCAGGGCACCATTTCTGGGCTCTTCCTGCATATACATCACTTCCACAATAATCCTCTGATGAAGGTACCTTTATTATAGCCAAAGATGGTAGAGTTAATGCACTGCTCACCCCCCCCAGGGGCCTCCTACACACTGGATTCTACCATGCATAAAGACTGCTGTGGGGCTGTATTCAGTATCACACAATAAAGAGTTAAGCTGGAATGAGAACCAAGAGCTGGTTCTACACATGCCACTAACAGAGATATTACTAAGTGACCAGGAAGGGGAAGATGCCCTTAAGTATTCTGGAGATGGGTCAAAGAATGAGCTTATCCTTCCAGAATATGTGACACTCATTGTTCAGACCAGGTGAGGGTATCTTTGCTGTTAATTCTTGAGGTTGCTCATAATCTTATTTCATGCATCACAGCATTTCATAACAGACCATTGGTCACTTTCATTTTCCAAAATCCATTTCAGTTCAGCTGACCAGAAACTGTCACGGGTGATGAGGCAGGTGGGAAGTTCATCAATAAAGTCCAGTCTGGAATGCAGGGGATCTTGCCTGGTCCTTGGCATCAGATACAGGGAGTGGGCATGTTAATGCCAAGAGGGCAAGGGAAAGGTCTGCTCACCTGCCAGAACACTCACTCCTGTGTCCTTGGGGGAGTCAGATGTGAAAGACCAGAGTGTTGGAGTTACCTGGAGAGCAAACACCATCCACAATCTGCTTACTTTTTTTTTTTTTAAAGATTTTTAAAAATATTTATTTATTCCCTTTTGTTGCCCTTATTATTTTCTTATTGTTGTTGTAGTTATCGATGTTGTCATTGTTGGATAGGACAGAGACAAATGGAGGGGAGGGAGACAGAGAGGGGGAGAGAAAGACAGATGCCTGCAGACTTGCTTCAACACCTGTGAAGAGACTCCCCTGCAGGTGGGGAGCCGGGGGCTCAAACCGGGATCCTTACACTGGTCCTTGTGCTTGGCGCCATGTGAGCTTAACTCAGCGTGCTACCGCCCGACTCCCAATCTGCTTACTTTATGCGGGCAGTTCAGGCAGCCCTGAGACTGTAATATTAAAAACAGGCTATCAGTTGAGTAAGCTAATTCTAAGGGAGAAATTATTAACATTCAGGCAGTGGGGGTTTATGGGAGTGATTAAAATAAGAGAGTAGGGGGCATGAGGCCTGACGACCCCCCGAACATGCCAGTGTGAAAGCTCACACTCATGTCCACATGAGTGGTGGCCAATGAATTGGGGTTCTGGGCAAAGAGCTTCTTCTGGAAACAGTAGGCAAGATTGTATGAGGTCATCTTCAGTTTGGAAAGTAAATATGATCTGCTTGTCAGGGAATATTAATGAAACAGAGAACTACTTTCCAAATTAGGCTTCCAGAAGGAAGTTGGATAGACTTCATAATAAGGCATTTCACCTGAAAAACAAAATTGAGCTGCTTTTTCCCCCCTAGTCCTTTGTTATTATATTAAGAAAATTAGCTTCCTTTTCAAATTTTTTTTTTAAGAGAACCTTAACCAAAGCTCAAGAAGCAGTAAATATTCAGGATAATTAAAGAGGCAAGAGACACCAAAATGAGCCGTTACTCAGGGCATCTGATCCATCTAAATGAAAATAAATGGTGCTCAGCTATTCTAGCACAATCCTTATGTTTGAGCAACCTCTTACCTCCTAATAGCATTTCTGGTTTTGTTCTAGGTCTAGTATAGAGAAGGTAGACCAGGAGTCTGAATGTGCATGGCAATAACTGTGTTCCACAGAGATGGCTCATACAGAACACTGTCTAATGTCAGGCTGTACTGAATACCATAGGTGGCAAGGGTTCTGTTTAGCAAATTTCTGTGTGAAGGATTTTCATGACTTTGTATTTGTAATGATAATCTTGTAGTGAACCAGTAAATGGATTCTCCAATAATGACAATCACTGTCCACTATACTCCGTCCCTCCAGACCTCAATTTAGATGAGGGCCAAAGTAAATACTGTGGGTCATTCTAGTATAAAGATGCAAGAGGAAACTGTGTTTAAACCTTTCACATTTTTACTCTGGAACAGATGTGGGCTGGGACTAAAGAGGGAGAGGAAAAATAAGTGCCAGGCACTGCCTTGGCATTGCCAAGGTTTCTATTTGGGAAAGAAACTGGCTTTGTCAGGTCTAAGGATTATACCTCTCATTTCCTTCGCAGGAACGGTAAGAAAAACAAATTGAACTGGCAGGAAAAACATGAATGTCTCTCAAGGCAGAGTTCACAATTCTAGGCACCAATTCTCCAGGGAAAGGAATAAATAGTTCTGCTGAAAAGGATTTTCTTCCCTTGGATAGAAAGAACTAAATCCTTGAGGCCTTTTCCAGGTTCCAGACCAAATCTCTTATGATCCTAAACATTATTCCACCTTATTTCTACCTCAACCCCAAAAGCCAGACTAGGGTATGAACATTAGCCTCTGGAGGGCAGTGAGGCCTATCAAACCTATACCAATCAACCTGTATGACATAATTACAAGTAATAAGATCTTGTTGGCCAAGCCAATGAAAAACTAGGCCCAACAGCGGTTTACAAAGAATGGATGTAATTCTATGCTTGACTGGCTATGAAAATCCAAGCAGAAGAATAGGGAAACAGAAAGCAGCCTAGCTGAGCCAGCAGCTTTGTACAGAGAAGTCCCACTGGAGCCGGCACACTACTGGCACCACCAGCACATACTGCTCTCTGGGGGAGATCACTGATGATGGGAGGCCAGGCTTCCCAAGGAGCCTGTGAAGGCAGAGCGGGGAGACCCCCAGCAGTTACAGGAAGAGGAAAAAGGGCAACATGGCTCTGCTTCCCCCTTTTTGCACTTTTATCTCATTTCTTCTTGTCATGCTGTCATTTTCATCTAGGGGATTGGAATGGGTTTTGAGGGCCCTTGTTCTGCCTCCCCCTTTCTGCACTTTTGTCTCATTTCTTCTTGTCATGGTGCCATTTTCATTTAGGGGATTAGAATGGGTTTTGAGGGCCCTCACTCTTGAGCTTTTAGAGATACTTGACAAGGGTTAGGAGCCCAGCAAGGAGGGGCTGGAAGTGGGCAGATGACAGTCTGGTATTCATATGGTACCTATCAAAATAACAGGAATTGTTGACTTGAACTTCAAAATAAATTGATCACCCTATTCAACAGTTGGATTGACAATAGGGAAGAGAATAGAAGTCTATATTAAGAATGACAAAGGGATACTAATACTTATAACTTGAACATTGGAATCTTATGAAAATAATCACATATCATCTCAGTATCTTTAGTACTCTGGATGGGCAGAGAGACCCAGAGAGGTCAGGTCTTGGAAATGGACTTTCTAATGAGAAATTCCTGAATTAGTAGCAGTATGTCCATCACCATTACTTCAAAGGCTTCCTGCTTTGCAGCTTTTCCCAAAAGAACTTTTCCAAAGAGAATTCTACTAAAGAACTATAAAGGACAATGGGCTTTCTTCCCAATCTCTCAAATTAGGCCATAGAGAATCAATCAGTTGGCTGAACAATTATCTCTATTGAGTAACTCATATAGATGAGGCAAAGTAGAAAGAACATAAAGACTGAAAGCTTGAAAAATTAACAATCCAGTAAGAAAGTAGCACTTCCACAGATTTTTTTTTCACCACCATGGGTCACCTCTCATAAGAGAGCTGTCCCCAGACCGGGGAGGGAACAGCTCAGCATCACAGCATAGGACTTCTTATCTATCCCAGATATCACCATATGCCAGAGCTGAGTGCTGTGCTAGCCTCTCTCTCTCTCAAAGAATACATAGACACTGGGAGTCGGGCGGTAGCGCAGCGGGATAAGCGCAGGTGGCACAAAGCACAAGGACTGGCATAAGGATCCTGGTTCAAACCCCGGCTCCCCACCTGCAGGGGAGTCGCTTCACAGGCGGTGAAGCAGGTCTGCAGGTGTCTATCTTTCTCTCCTCCTCTCTGTCTTCCCCTCCTCTCTCCATTTCTCTCTGTCCTATCCAACAACAACAAAAACAATAACTACAACAATAAAACAACAAAGGCAACAAAAGGGAATAAATAAAATAAATATAAAAAAATTAAAAAAAAAAAGAATACATAGACACTTTAGAGAGAGAGATAGCTAGCTGATCTTACTCCATTACTTCTGTACTGGGTGTGGTGAAGAGCATTCAGAAATAAAATTTTCTTTGTAAAAAGAAAAGAAAATGCTATTGGACAGTGGCATGCTTTGCCTGCAGCTTATTAGTTGTGGTTCAGTGAGGGCCACCAAGGGGCAGGGTGCCACTGGCCTCTCCCACACAAGGTGTCCTTCAATCTCCTGGCTTTCCCTGGGGCTTGAATGACTTTCTTCACTTTGATGTAGAGAAACATCTTGCTACTTCCTCCCGCTGTTGTCTATCTCCAGGCCAGAAAAGGACCCACACAGACAGGGCCTCAAGGGGAGAGACCACATGTGCCACAGCACGTGTGGGGACTCCTGGGGGGAAAGACAGAGGGCATGGGGATGGGCTGGGGGGTAGCAGATTTGGATCCATGTTAATCTGCACAGGCCAGTTTATCTTCTTCAGTCAAGATGTAGCTCACTTGGTGCTAAAACAAAGGAGAAGGAGCTGTTTTCCTTTCCTATTCTATATTTTCTTTCCCAAACACAAACCTATCTATATATATATTTTCACAGTCCAGTTCATATTTCCCTGAAACATAAATATATGCTATTCAAACAGCAACAGTTGCTTGTAGTGTCTTTATGCTTCTGTTTCTGAGAGTCTCGTTCTCTACCAACTGAGCAAGCCTGGCATTCAGGATTCTGTATCTGAAGAAGCATGGGGTAGTGGGATCGAGGGAATCCGGGACTGTGGCCTGGCCACTGCAACCTGCAGAATGAGCTCCCCAGGGGGACATCTTCCCTTTTGATGCCAGCAGGAAGAAGGGAAATAGGTCAGGGCTGCAGCAGAGTTTCCAGGATGAGGACATCATCTTTCAGGCAGCAGCAAAGGGCAATTTCTGAGATGGCAGAGAAGACAAAGGGTCACCGAGAAAGGCCTGGGAAATGATAGCCAAACTTCCTTAGGTCTTGCCCCTGGCTCTGGGGGACTGCTCCTCCTGCAGCTTGGAACTATGAGAAGAGTGAAGCTGTAGCATTTATCTCTTAGTGATACCTTACAGCCCGGCCCTTCTTTAGAAATGCAGGCTTTCCTAATAGCACCACAGTGCTGCCCAGTGCACAGCTGGTCACTGAACTGCTGGCTAGCTGGCCGCCTAGGGAGATGGTGTGAAGAGATCTCAGGTGGTTTTTATTCACAAGAAGGATCCCAAAAGGGACAGGCTGGCTTAGGTCTGCTAGACCAATGTTTTAGACAGGAGTATCAAGGCAGGGGAGAACCACTTACTCAGGACCATATGACAGAAGGAGTGTGAAAACCTAGGTGTTTGTACTTTTAAGACACTTATCTGCCCATTAGCTAAAGCTAGCTCTCACCACTACTTCTGGGAAGACACTAGCAGTGAGCTAAGGCCCCACTGGGAAATTACACCAGATCTTTCTGTCCTTGGTAGCCTGGCAGAGAATTGCCTGAAAGAGGAAGCTGTATTTGCAACTGGGAGAAGTTAGGGTACAGGGCAACTAACATTCCCTAGGCTAACATATGAGAGAAAAATATTGACACTATAAAAGGAAATGATTGAACTGCTGGCAAAATAAAAACCTACAGTGACCAGGAGATAGTCTTCACCAAGCACATGCCAACCACAGAGACAAAGTATTCCTAGCTCATGGTCCAGGGTTTAGCAATGGACACAATGAGCTCACATTGTGGGGTTCAACAGCCCGACTTCAAAGCCAGGAGACATGAGAGCAAATGTATTTTCAGGGCTATAACAAGCCAGTTAAGCCCAACTCAGAATACCCTATAGCAAATGTTTCTGATAAAGGGACAGAGAGTAAATATTTTAGGCTTTGTGGGCACAGAGTCTCTCAACTCTGTTGGAGCTACTCAACTTTGCCATTAGAGCCTGAAAGCAGACAGAGATAGTACAAAGAAGAATGAGTGTGACTACGTGTCAATAAAACTTTATTTACAACAACAACAACAAAATCAGTCATGGGCCAGCTGTGCCCACTCTTGAAATAGACAGCTACTGAATCGGGCTGGGAAGAACCATTGCGCTTACCAGATTTTCTTTTAAGCTCAGAAAATTCCTAGGCTGCTTTGGCCCTCAAGGTCACAGAGACTCAGAGCATCTAACATAATGCTAGTCTTACCTGGGTGCACAAGGATGCCAGGTGGCTGAACTTCTAGTTCCCAACTTAGAAACAGGGACCAATGGCCAAGAAGAGGATCATGTCGAACGATAGAGGAAAATGAACAAATGAGTGTGGTGAGGGCACACAAGAAGATGGGGCTGAGTGGTGGGCAGAATCAGTAGCAACAAGGCTAGAGTCACTAGGAAGTATATTTAAGGAAAGCAAGGGCTCTCAAGTCTCCAGATGGAGGCTTTGGGAGTATAAAGAAAAACTGATTTGAGACTCTACCTGAGCAGAGGATCTGGAAGGGAAGGACTATAATTTATAATTCTCTCTTTACTCCAAACAGAGGAAGATAAAAGCACTGTCTTACATGGGCTACTTGAAGCCAAGAATGCCCTTCAAGAACAGGGAGTCAGCTAGGGCCAGGCACCTTGCTTACTTCCCTGCCCACTAATCACTAATCATTCTTTTCCCACCCCCAGCCTTCTAATGTCAACTTAAGAATTCCTCAACAACAACATCAATAACAACAACAGTAATAACCACAACAATAAAACAACCAGGGCAACAAAAGGGAATACATAAATAAATATTTTTTTAAAATTAAAAAAAAAAAAGAATTCCTGTGTGTAATTCTAACTAGATAGTCATGCCTCTGTGGGATCACACAGGAAGCCCAGGAGGAGCTGTGAAATATGTGTGCTTCTCTTATATGATATTGCAATTCTGTAGGAACTGGGGAAAGCCTGCAGGGGATAGAGAAATCTGGGCCAAATATAAGATAATTAAAAGGCAACTTTAAAGGGGTGGGTTAGGGGTGGGGTCAAGGCCAATTGTATCTTCGGAATATCTGATTATCTGAGCTAAATCTGATTAGCAAGGGAGTAGGTTCAAGGTGCAAAAAGCTACTTCAGCTGGGGCCATCACAGCAGCAGCTCAGAGCCTAAAGTTGCTGGACTGGAAGACAACATGAGAAGTAGGGGGTGGGGTTCCCTGAAGGCAAGCTCCCTGAAGTGGGAGGCAGTGGCTCTCAGCACTTCCTCCTAAGGGTGGGGAGGACCTCAGAGTGATGAAGAATTCAGGCATCAGGCTTTACTAGATTCTTGTTGGAAGGAGGGGGGAGGGCAAAGAGAAACGTCCCCCAGGACAAAATTAGGTAAAAATGATGGTACTACAGAGACAAAAGCAAATGAGTAAACTAACCAGACAAAAGCCTCTTTTCACTCCCACATCATTCAGCAAGCAATTTTCACATTTATATGAAAGGAAAGGCCAAAGAGTTGTAACTGGTTCTTTTTATCAAAATCCCATGTTTTCCTGAGTTCAGACCATACTCATTTTTCTACAGGACAAAGACTTTTCAAAAATAGTAACTCAAGCAATCGTAAGTTATTAATGGCAATGTATGTAAGGGTTCTTTATCAAGAGACACTCCCCCCCCCCCCAAAATCAGGAAAGTGAAAGACTGAGACAGCAGAACCAAAGAAGATTAGTGTCAATTTTGGATTAGATCAAAAACCTGTTCATAGAAACTCATATGCCAGAGGCATCAAAGAGGATGGGAGAAAAAAAATGTGTCTTTTCCAACAGTCAAATACTAGCAAATATACAGACAAGCATAAAGTCATAGTAAGTATGAGAGAATAAAAGAGCTTTCTCACACCTTTTATTGGTAGGTATTCTCTTTGACCCCCCTTGTATTTTTGGGTGTTACCAGCGGGCCAGAAACATGATTGGGAAGAAAATATGACTGGGGAAACAAGAGTTGAAAAAGAAAGGGAAAGAGACTTTAGGAGAGGTAAAATAACAGGAAGATGACAGCTACGGGGAGGAAGGGGAGGCAAAACAGAATTCTGGCTTAGTGATAAGAAAACCGCTAACAAATATCTCAGTTAGATTTGGGGATCTCTTCCATCTATCCAGATAGACAGAATTGGTTGCTCCTTTCTCTGCAATTGAGCCATGACCTTGACTGGACTCACCTGCTTTTTCCAGCTATAGAAACTTGAACTGTTCTGTGGTTTATTATCCAAATGGAACACACAGAGGGAAGTGCTAAAATATCTACCCCTTCTACCCAGTCCCTGTTACATGACAAAAACTTCCACCACTACTGATGACACCATTGAAGTACATGGATTCTTGAACAACTTCCCTAACCAACCAAATTTCAAGCTGTAGCTGCATAATTGCAAAACAGGAGAAATGAGGGAGGTAGCTTGCATGCTGACATACGAATTTCTTCATTACACACATAAATGCATCTCACTAAGAACAAAACAGAGGGCAATGTGAATCCGATGAGACAATTTAGGGGTTAAGTCTGTATTACCCCCCATCCTCACTGCTGAAAGAGCAGACAGAATTGCTAGATAGTTATGGGTGATGTTTGGGAAAGGGAAAGGGAAACCTATCTCTCTAGAACTAACGATTCCAGATTTATTTTATTTATTTATTTATTTTTTGCTATGTCTCTCTTCTTACAAAACAAACAAGCCATCTACAGTTATACCACCCTGGACATGCCTGATCTTGTCAAAATGAAAAGGCCAAGTCTTAGCAAAATCCCATGGAGTTGGCAATTGACGGTGCTTAGAAGTAACAGCGGTGAGTCTCCTGAGGCAGGTCATCCAACACAAACAGCCAGGGCTGGCCTGTTCTCTGCCTCTGAGACCCAATATATTCACGGATGATTCCAATCAAAATGACAGCACTGAAGCGTATCAACAGGCATTTCCATCACTTTCACATTCCATAAGCCCACACGTCTGATCTCCAAGATCTACAAAGACCTATGGGTGAGATAACCTCCAGAACCTCATAATCTTTTTGCTCTGGGGATTCAATGGTGCAAAGGCGGGAGGGCCCATGCGGATTTGATTGTAAAAGAAACGAGGACAAAGGCAGATCTCAGATCTTCCGCCTGAGCCCAGCACACTCCCCCACTGTTCCTTTCTTGTGCCCACCTAGCAGGATGAATGACTGGCATACTCCTGGAAAGAAGATGGATCTGTTGACTATGACTTGATAAAAATTAGCAGGTAGATGGGTACCAGGGCAGCTGAGATGCCTAACTCCTGCCTGCAAGAGCCAGCTCAACAGGCAGAAACAGAAATACAATTAAATTAAGTCAGAAAACCCGCTACAGAAAATGCAATTACTCAAAGATACAAATAAATGTTCAAAGAAAATTGGCCCCTGACAGG
Source organism: Erinaceus europaeus (assembly GCF_950295315.1). NCBI lineage: Eukaryota > Metazoa > Chordata > Mammalia > Eulipotyphla > Erinaceidae > Erinaceus > Erinaceus europaeus. The sequence goes on along the minus strand of NC_080169.1, from coordinate 98,614,997 downwards.
GTTAGTCAAGCTTCTAAATCCAGCTGGAGGCAGGCAGCACAGGCTAATTCGCCAAGGAGGAGGACTGCAAAGCTCTAAGCTCCCTGCATTAGGATCCTGGCTGGGCTGGGCTGGGCTGGCCCGGCGCTCACCACGCATCCCAGGATGCCCATCGTGAGCAGCCATTTGGGGGCGGCTGGCCAATGATGCAGGGCTCAAGGAAATAGAATGTGGGCAGATGAAGGCCGGGAAATAGGATGTGGGGGCTGAGTGCTAGAAAAAGTGATGATGGGTCTCTGATATGATGGGGCAGCCTCAGACAGAGAGGACAGTATTTCCCCAGCCCTTGTCGCCTGAGCAGCAAGCAGCTGGGAGGCATCCTACCTCTCGTTGTAGCACCAGCTCCTTGGTGAAAAGTGTTGCTTCCTCACTGAAGGGTTCGCCCTCCTGCACCATGCCTGGGAGGTTCCGGGCTCCTCGGGGACACTCGATGCCTGTGTCAGGACAGAAAGAAAAGTCTGTGATGAGAAACGAGCCCCACTAGTTCAGAAATAATTGCTCTCCCCTCTAAGAGGCAGAGATGTGGCAGGAAGGGGAGGAGGCCACCGCAAGAGTCAGTACTGTCATGGGAGTTGGCACCTTGAGTTACCAAGAGGACCCTGAGCTCCAAGGAAGAGATACCGCAAACATGTGTATACCCTGAAGCGGGCTGAGTCTTCATCCTGTACTTCTTGCTCCAAATAGGCCTATAGTGGCACAGCTTCACCCATCACTTACGTAAATGACTCTTTCACACTGATATCCCAGCCACTTGGTTGTCTGAGAACCATTACAGCTGACTCCTAGGCATTTTCCCTTTACCATCTGACTTTCACATCAAATTCCAAAGTGTTAAGCCAGTGTCATTTTCCTCTTCAAAAGAAGCCTTCCCTTCTGACTTCTGGCTATATTTTGGACAATAATACCATTAGTTTTTCATTCAGAATGAGACACAGAGTAAACAGTATTACTGATGAAATATTAGGTACCCGGAGCCAGAAAGAAAGATCTGGACCCACACCCTTATTCTATTGCTTATTAGCTTCGTGACTTTGGCCAAGCTACTGAACCATGCAAAGCCTATTTGTTTTCCTATTTATAAACCAGGTACAACAATATCTCTCCTTCACATGCTTGTTGTGTGAAGTAGGGGAGATCTGTATGTAAAATGCTTGGCACAACATCTGACATCTGGAAACAACCAATACATTTTAGCTATTATTTTTATCACCGGTATTATGATCACTGCTAGCAATTGCCCACGCTCAAAATCTCAGTCATCTCTGACTCTACAAATTCCTAAAGAGAGAATGCCATCCCCTACAATTCTTTTTTTTTTTTTTTCTTTTTCCACCAGGGTTATTGCTGGGGATTGGTGCTAGCACTACAAATTCACCACTCCTAGTGGCCACTTTTTTTTTTTTTTTTTTTGAGAGAGGATGGGGAGATAGAGAGAAGGAGAAGGGAGAGAGATACCTACAGACCTGCCTCACCGCTCGTGAAGTGGACCCCCTATAGGTGGGGAGCAAGGGCTCAAACCTGGGTCCTTGCACTTCATATGTGTGCTTAACTGGGTGTGCCAATGCCTGGCCTCCACCCTCCATACTTCTTCATACCCTGGATAGCATTTTATACAGAACAGTAGCTTGCTAGCCAGCACAACACTGCCTCCTAACTCTTGGATTCAATCGTTCGTTCTGTAAAAATGTTTATCATCAATAGCTGTCATTTGTGAGACCATGAAACATACTGCCTGAGGTGAGGGACAAGAGATCTGGCAGAGGGCATCTTGGTGACTGCAAATATGTCTTGGGGAGCCTCTAGGAGAGGAGGGGCTCCTGCTCCTGGTGTAGAAGGCCTATCTCTTCTGCATCAAGCCATGGTTCTGGCTGCAGCCCAGATTCAAGGTCAGAAAGGAAAGAGAATAGTTTATACCTTGGGTTTTCATATCAAGAAGAGAGCTTTCTCTCCAAGCCTTAAGGCCTCACAAAAGGAATACATCACATAAAATGAAATGCTAGACAGGAGTGCAGCCTCAGGGAAGTGCATCAGGAGAGCCGCAGGGGCTGGTGGTCAGGACTTGTGGACTTGTGGACCACAGGGCAGTTGGAAGTGCTACAGATGTGACACTTGCGTGCAAACATCACCAGGGCTACTGACGATCTGGCACTTTGGTGCCAGGCTGGTGGGAGAAGTGGGACTCTTTAGTGTAAAAGGCCAGCATTAAACTAACAGAGCCAAAGAGCCTGAGACTAACGTTGAACGGAGAGATGGGGCTAGAGTGAAAAGGAATGAAAGATGGCACTTGACTTTTTCCCCACAGACAGCAAGTGCACTTTTCATTTTATATCTGCAAACTAAGCAGGAACAGAGTAGTCAGAGGGAAAAATAAACAATTCTATTGAACTTTTTTGGCTGCATAGTCATAGATGGAACAATGTTGCAGAAACAAGAATGTTGCTAAAAACAAGTATTCAATTTTGCACATTAGCAGCCAGCAGGTGGCCTTCAACTGGGTGCTGTTGGTGAGATGACTAGAACTGGGAAGTTACTCTAGGAGGAGGCTAGGGCGACCCAGAGGACAGTGGGAACTGGATGGCTGGGTGGGGGCACTTTCACTACAAAGGCACAAGAGATGTTTGAGTTTCAGTGGGTGAAGAGATGTACCCACTCGATTCTTACTTCCTGGGTATTCGGAATGCTCAAGAGATCAAGAGATTCCAACAGTTCTCTTTCAATCTGGGGAGACCATAAAGGTATTAAATTGAGAATTTTGTAAAGTGGCACTTGAGTCCAGGAATTGGACAAGTCAAATTGAAATGGACTCAGACTACCTTCCTTTGGGCCTGTGCAGAACAATCCCCAAACACTGTTTGCGAGCTCAAAGGCAAGGAGGCCCTTTATAATGTTGCTCCTCCAGCCTCCAACAGGAACAATGTAAGGTAGGTTGCTTGTCTGCCTCTTAGTAAAGTGGGGAAGAAAACAAGCACATTCCTGCACACCAACTCTTATCAGGAAGGAAGGAGAGAGGAAACAAAAAAGTTGCTTTAGACTAGAGCATTGGGAGTCGGGTGGTAGCGCAGCAGGTTAAGCACAAGGACCGGTGTAAGGATCCCAGTTTGAGCCCCCGGATTCCCACCTGCAGGGGAGTCACTTCACAGGCGGTGAAGCAGGTCTGCAGGTGTCTATCTTTCTCTCCCCTGTCTTCCCTTCCTCTCCATTTCTCTCTGTCCTACCCAACAACGACGACATCAACAACAATAATGACTACAACAATAAAAAAAAAACAAAAAAACACAAGGGCAACAAAAAGGAAATAAAAATAAATGAACTAGAGTAGTATCTGCTTTTAGCAATCACTTCTGTTTCTCTTGGGCTGGTTCTTCTCTTCGGTCTGTCTGCTCTGAAGCAACTTCCAATGAAAATCTGTCTCCTCTGTCACATCCCAACTCTGGACCAGGTGTGGTTTGCTGACACTTACTGGGACAGGCAGGGAGAAATCACATCTAAAGATGGAGCAGGAGGGGCTGGGCAGTGGTGCACCTGGTTGAGCGCCTAAAGTGCCATTTACAAGAACCTGGGTTTGAGCCCCAGTCCTCACTTTCACTCTCCCTATCTCTTCCTCCCTTCCTGAGCTTTCAATTTCTCTCTGCCCTATCAAATAAAATAGCAAAGAAGAACAAAGATGAAGGGGCAGGACCAAGTATTTGCTGAGTACCCCTGTCTTCCTATGAAGGGTCATTTCCAGATGAAGGTTATCAGGCCCCAAATCACAGTTATTAAGTGGCATCTTGAGAACCCCCACCCTCACTGTCAGATGCTAAAGTTACTGAGGAAAAAGTCCAAGTTTGGGGTTGAGGAAAGCTCAAGGATGTGATGGGCCAGCATAGAGACTGGGTAGGAATCCACGGCCCTGGGGTACTCAGCACCTCACTGGGCCAGTGAGCAGAGCCAGGAAGTGCAGGCGCAGCTGGTGTTTAGTCTGCCGGGTGCTCGGTGCTGGGGTTGTCATGGTGGCAGAGTCTCAGGCACCCCAAACTTGAAGCAGACAGGCAGGGATTTCTGGGCAGGAAATCTAGGCAGGGATGGGGAGTTCCTAGACAAAAGGCAGGATATCCAGATAGGGCTTCAGGTCAGAGGTCGCTGCTGGGGCCTGGGTAGCAGAAAGGCTTTTATTATACAGAATGTCTGACTATTGTAGAGTGAATACTTCTGCAGATGAAAAACAATGTAGATGAGTGGATTTCACAGGCTTTTAATTTTTATGAACACACACATACACATGCGCACGCACACAGCTGGCAAAACAGCTCACTTGGATAGTGTGCTGCTTTGCTGTGTGTGATGCAAGTTTGAGCCCAGCCCCCACTGACTGAAGGTAGCTTTGGTGCTGTGGCCTCTTCCACTCTCTCTCTACCTCTTTTTCTATCTAAAATAAACATTTTTTATAAACATTTACATATGGGTCTATACACTTGTGTAAAATAGTTGTCACAAAACCAGAGTTAATATTGACTATGTGTGGCATATTGTGATTGTTTTTCTCTGCTCTATTAAAGAAAAAGGTAAGGTTATAGCAATGAATTAAGGTGAAGCCTCTAGTGGGGGATGATCCACTGCATAAAAACAGTGCTACAGACTGAGGAAGCTAGGAGGGTGGGGCCAGACTCTGAAGGCCCCTTAGGAGTTCGAAGGCTCCACTGCGTGGTTATTTATCAGCTTCTGGACTTGCTTTTGTGTCCTAAGGGATCATGAAACAGGGCAAGAAATATGCTGTCCACTAACAGAGCAGAAACCAGACAAGTGTTAACATTCTAAAGCCATAAAGACAGATGTCAGGGCTGAAAGCCAGGTGAAGACACCTGCTGTCAGCAGGAAGGGTTCTGCTGCGTCCTCCTTTCCCCAGAGCCTGGGCAGCAGGTAAAGCCAGGTCACGGTGCACCTTTACCCAAACAGTGCCTGTGTTACTGCTTTCCTTAGGTGCTGCTTTGTTACCGACAAAAAAGACTTTCAGAAAGTCAAGAGTGCAAGTAAACAGAACCCGAGAAAGAAAGTCAGGCTCATGGAAAAGCGAATCGGAGGCTGTAGTAGCTGAGCTGGGCAGGCTGACATGCAGGGCTGGAGAGCTTCCAAGGCAGCAAACATGACGTGAGATATCGCCAGACTTCCAGAAGCTCTCCCCAGCCAGGTGAGGAGTGCTCGTAATTGTGGATTGCACACATTTCCCACTAATAGCTGTCTTTTCCAATAATGTGCAGGGTGTGGAGCTGCCTACTGATCAGGGCAGCTTAACCCTGCTGTGTGTCAAAGGCCACAGTCACAGGCCCAGTGCCAACTTCACCCCTGACACTTGCAAAACACTGAACATTTTGTTGTTATTTTGTTTGTAGCAATCTTCAGTGCATGGTCTCTCTCCCCTTCCCCCCATGCCTGCCTTACTGCATCTCTGTCTCTATCTACGAATATATATCCAGAGGGGGAGAGAACCATCAAATAATCCTTAGTAGTTTTCCTATCATCGTGTTGGCATGAAAAAGGGACTCACCTAAGAAACTTTGTCCCACCAAATGCAGACAGAAAAGAGACAGGTGAACTGTCCTCCCTCTCCTAGGATTCCCTGACCCCTTTCAGAGCCCTGCAGACCCTTCTGTCTATAGGTGAAAACTCATCATTTTCCACTTTTTCTGTGCATTCTGGAGAGGCACGATTGGCCAAGACTACTTAAGATACAAGTGGAAAGCAGATCTGCCTGGCTTAGGAAGAGAAAGCCCATCACTGCCACTGACAGTGTCTGAAATTTCTCCAGACCTTATGACCTTTGTCTATAAAATGAAGGTGCTCCCAAGACTCTCCTGGCCTACAACCCTACAATTTTGTATGCCCTTTGGAGATTCCTCACTCAAAGGCTGACTCCCAGAGTCCAGAGTGCACCTTCTTTTAAATATAAAATGTTAAGTATAGAGTGCTCTATTAAAAAGAAATGATACATAGAGAGACACGGACTAACTAGGTCAATTAGCACAAATGCTCTGACCAGTTGACTTTGGAACACAAAGCACAGATCCCTGCTAATGACACACTAATGGCTATATAAGAGATCCTATTGACAGCTATGTGAGAGTCATGCCTGGCTCGAGTTTTTTACATTGCACATTTGGTTTTGTGATGATCAAGCCTTTGGTATCAAAGTGTGTTTTGTGCATGCCATTGTATGCTTACCACTGCATGGAACAGCACAGAAAGAAAGGAATAGGAAGCATGCTGATGTCATCTTGGTCTTCTGCCTACCAAGGACACAAGTAAATAGCCATAGTTCAGGGGCTGGGAGAGGAGAGCTCACTCAGTAGATGGGGGAGGCCACTGAGTAAGACGGTGGAGCAGTGCTATAGCACCTTTCCTCCTTCTCTCCTCTTTCTCTGTCTCTCCATTTTTCTTTGTCTTTAAAAACAAACAAACAAACAAACCCCCAAAGATGGCTTGGGAGACTACTCAAAGGTATTACACATGTATGAGGCCCTTAGTTTATTCCCCTGTGCTGCATGAAAAAATGAAACCTCCAAACATAGTTCACTCAACAGACTTTCTCTCGCTCCACTCCACAAATGCTTGTCCATGCTTATTCTCTGCTAGCCTTGTGATGGAAGGCAAGGACTCAATAATGAAAAGAAAGACTTTGAGCTTCTGCTTAGAAGCTTGCTGGCTCAACTGCCAGCAAGAAAACATTGGTTTCTTCTACTGTTGTTGATGGGGTGCCATTGGTGTCTAGGAGACAGAAGAATGGACAAGTCAATCACCCATGTTTTCCAGCACCTGACTCTGCCTCTCCCTAAGTTGGTGGTGAAAGTTAGAGAAGGAGATGGGGAAGCAAAGTTGCTGTTGTACCCGATTCAAGAGAAGCCTACTCACAAATAGGCTGGTGTGTGTGTGTGTGTGTGTGTGTGTGTGTGTGTGTGTGTGTGTTGTCCGAATAGAAATGGCAGCTCTCTGGTAAGCTCTTAAGACTCTCTCTGGAATCTGACCTGGGCACATGCATACCCTAAGTCTGTCAGGAGTCAAAGAAAGGAGGTGGTAGTCAGTGGGAATTAACCTATACCAACCAAAAACAAATCTGGGAGACCTGCAGTGAAGTCTTTGGAGCAATGTGAGGCCTAAGATCACCCTCCAGGTTCTAAGATCTATGGGATGGAATCTAACCTTGGATCCAGTCTGATGCTTGGATGTTCCCATCAAGCAGCATTCTTCCTTCAGTATTCCCAGGAGCAGGCCTCTGTGAAAATCTGGACCTTGCAACTCAAATGAAACTTAGCAGAAACTGTTTCTTAGGATGCAGATATACTGTGCCTTAACTCTAACCCTAAAAATACAGATTACATTTTTTTTTCAACATCCAAAACACTATCGAGCACACAGCTGCATTATAGAGTTCCTCAACCAGTGCTGAATAACACAATAGTAGTGAAAAAAATACATTCAAGAAGAAGTGAATATGCAAAGGAAGAAATGACTTGTAAATGATCAGGGTAGTAGACCTTAGGTAAATACCAAGAGAGAGGTCAAAAAAATTCCAACTGCATAAGTACGCTTTCCCATGATTACGTAACACTTCAGTTAGCACACAGCTACACCCCTTTGCCTCACTGGCCTTTAAACTGGCACACTTAGCAAAGGCAACTTAAATACAGAGAAGAAGTGCTTAGCACTGACCAGCCATGTCAGCAAGACCCAAGGCTGAAGTACCGCAAAAATGTCTAGTTTCCAATACAATTAAGGAGGAAAACAATTGCCACTTCTGACCTCATGTTCAGCTCTCAGAAGCAATGGCCACATGGAAAGGCAGAAAACTGGAGCACATTTAAAGAGAGCAGCAGAAAATGACTCAGGGGCGGGGAGGCCTGCCTTTAAAGGGAAGATAAAAGGTGCTAAATCCGTACAGCTCGGCTAAGCGGTGACTAAGAGGATGACACGATAGCAATCTGCAAATATTTGAAAGGTGTAAACACAAGAAAGGAGGGAAAATGCATCGCCTGAAAACAGGGGGTGTAATTATTAGGGAAGAGAAAATCTGGACGAAATATCAGAAAAACTTAGCGTGGGGATGACTCCTGGGTTATAAATAAGTTTCCCAATGGAATTAAAGTGTTGCTGTTCACTCCTAAAGCAGACAAAATGGCAGCTCTGGTGGGGAGTTGTAGAATAAGAACAGGTTCCATGTGTCCACCGCATACCTGGCTAGCTTCTCTCATCTAGAAGGATGTCCTCAGCTCTGGTCTCAGGCTGTTAAGTAACAGTGTCTAAGTTTCTTATATGGGAAACTATGGATACCTCTCTCTTCCTTCTATGTATACAGTCCCCTGGAGTAAACCTCAAGGACAAGGCAAAGCATAGAAAGAACACCAAAAATAAGCTTCCTGTCACACTGACTGCACTCCAATACCTTTGCCTGAGTTCCTGCTGCTGTGAGAACCAATTTATAATTCAGACTCCAAGATTTTTTAATCCAACATTCAATTAATTCCATTTCTATACTCTCCTTTACTATCCACCCCTGCCCCCCCCCCATACTACAAACAGAAATGAAGACCCCGTGTGTAATTCAACCTTTCAATTATGTTTGGATGGCTCAATCAAAAAAAGGTTCTTTGTCATTAATAATATTTAGATAGCTATTCCTTCCTTAAGCATTCAGAACAGGATCTAGTTCTTAAACCATCAGCACGAAATGCAGAGGCACACAGGCCATTATCTCATTTAAAGAAGGTGGTTATTCTCCTGAATATACATGCAAAGTCAAAATATGTTCACGTAGTTGATTCTTAAAACTGTAACACGCCTTATGCTTTAAAAGCTAGTTCTTCGTTCTCGCTCTCCCTTATGCTCAGAAGCTGCATGACTGAACATAATTAGGAGGTCTCAAGTTGCAAATACTATCAATCACTTAACAAATGATATCTGTAAATCACCCCATTTGAAGACCAGAGAGCTCAACATTTTTGTGTTCTTAAAACAGACCCAGAAAAGCAAGGCAAAAAGGTAGACCAGTTGGTTCCTCAGAGTTACTTCTCTATGGTATGAAGCCTCAATTTGTACTAAAAGGGTCAGAAATGAACCAGGGATTTTGCATTGTCTCAGATTCTTTATTCTCACCCTTGGTCTCTAAACTGTCACTTTGTTACCTCAGGGGAGGCAGCATCTTTTGGGCCAATTTTGGAACATGTCACTGCTAAAGTTCTTTCAATGATCAGAATAAAAGGATAAAAGAAGAATGCAGGGATCCTAATTAGAGGGATCAGATTCCGCAGGTAATTGTAGTCAGGGGAGTCAGAACTGGGCAGGAGCTGAGACTGAAGCTGTTTTAGTTCATAGTCCCAATCATTTCAGGTAGACTTCTGATTTGGAAATATTTGATGCACCTCTTAGAAAACTGAAGGGGATTGGGAACAGGAGCAATAAGCTAGAGCATCTACAATGGATGTTGGGGGGGTGGGGTAGAAGAGAGGTATGAGGAAAAGGAGTTAGTGCTTGGCTTTAAACAAACCTCAGATTTATCTGATAGGAATCATAACTTAGGAGTGGGGTGATTTCTTATGATTTATCCTTGGTTGCTGTTAGCCTGTCAATGGCAGACCTCTATTCTGCAACTATTTGAAGTAAGCGATATGCCAGTTCTATCTATAACTCCAATTTGGGGCATACAGCGGGCACTTAGCAACTGTCTGCTAAGTGAATGCCAGAAAGGAGAAACTGATGAAATTAACCTGCTGTCATCTGCTGGTGCTTTATCTGCATAACACTTGGTACTCAGGAGGAAGTCTAGTCACTCTTACTTTAGGAAAGTGTTGCATGCTAAACCATTGACCATTCTCTAGGGAGGAGACAGGAAAGGAGCAGCTTAGAGGCCTCATGCCAGATTCCTAGCTCCATCTAGCTGGGCAGTGTGCAAAAGTGGCTTCACCAGATTTGATTTGTGGTTGGCTTTACACACCAAAGAATCTCTCCCAAAGGGAGAAAAAAAGCTTTATCAGATGGAGCTGGTGCAGCAGATAACAATCAGGCCAACATTAAAGTAACCTTCTCTAATTTTCTCTATTGTAGGCAAGGGCAGAAAAGAATGATTTTTAAAGGAAGGAAAGGAAAAACAAAAAAACAAAAACAAAAACAAAAAACCAACAACCCCAAAACCCACACCAACTGTCGAGTCCTTTCCCTTCCAGTGGCATCATAAGAGCAGGACCATAAACAACCCAACCAGGTTGTCTCTAGGGGTGTTGGGGAAGAGGGTGGTGTCACTGGCAGGCTGTCTGCTTCCCAATACACATGTTTGTTTGTTGGGTTTGCTGTAAGCAGCAGCTGCACTAATATCCCCATCAACTGAGAACAAAATGCAACAACTGGGCAAGAGAGAGAACTGTGCCCTCCAACACCCCCCCCACCCCCGCGGGGTTTCTCTTAGTTTTCTCTATCAAAACAACAACCTCCCATCTCCATTGAGTAGAAAACAAGAACAGTTGAGGTTAAAAGCGAGGACTGCAATGGTGTTTTCCACAACAAGGAAGCTACAGGGCTCAAATTCTTTCTTATGTAACACCATGGCACCATGGAGACAGGGCCTAACAAGCACAAACCCCATGTCTGAGCAACGAGGGGGAGTTGGTTTCTATGAGAACCTCAACTATGCTTTCTCTGACTTATTTTAAACATGCGACTTTATCTCTGAATCACAAAAATCTTAGGTTTTTTTAACCCTTTTTTTGAAAAAAATATTTTTGAGGGAAAGGGGGGAAGGAAGAGGCATGCATCAAAGCAAACCAATGTTGGCCATTTTAACCCCATGCTAATGGATAAAGAACAAAAATTCAACCTACTGTCCAGGCTGGTAGAGATGACCTGGATGGGAGGAGGTGTGGAGGGAGGAATGTCTTCTTGGGAAGTTGCCCCATATAGATCTGGCAAGGAAGTATGAGGTTCCAGAAGGCATTCTGGTACACACCTAGCAGCCAAACGTAAAAGCTATTTCTTGCACAAATTTAGAGTGACTTTTTCAAAACCAAGCTGCGTTGTGCCATTTGTACAAAACCAGTTCTGGGATGTGTGGAGAGTACGTTCAAACTCTTGCCTTTCTTTAGTCTTCACTTGTAACAAATTGCTCAGAGCTTCTGTTGAGGCAACTGAAATCCAAATGTCTAGAGATCAGTATATTCAGCAAGTGAAACAAGAGAAGAAAACCAGAGTCTTGGGACTACTAAGACCCCCCCCCCCCAAAAAAAAAAAAAAAAAAAAAAGAGAATGAGGCAAAATCTGAGAATTGAGAAACTCTTAGTAACTTTCCCTACATATAAATAAAGTGAAAAAAAGGAAAGGAATTCTGAAGAACCAAGGTTCTTCACAGTAGAGGATGATCTTGGACATAAAAATCTGTCCTATGTTGACGAGGAGCTAAAATGAGGGGTGTGGGTGAAAAATGACATTATTTTCACTTAAAAGGGGTCAGCAGACAAGTTTTGTGGTCTAAATCCAGCCAGCTGTATGTTTGTGCAACTCATGAGCTAAGCATGGATTTTACATCTTAGGTTTAAAAGCAAATTTTGTGACACGTGAAAATGGTATGAGACTCACACTGCAATGACCATAAATAAAGTTTTATTGGAACACAGCCACAATCATTTGCTGTTGATTGCTACTTTCATGCTACAACAGCAGAGCTGAGCATTTGTGACAGAGACTCTGTGGCCCACAAAAGCTAAAATATGTACTATCTAGCTATTTACAGAAAAGTTTGTCTCAGAGAAATGAATAAAGACAACAATATACCACTTCAATCCTGTGAGAATGCCAGACAATAGAAAGGACAGTGACAACAGTTGTTGAAGAGGTTGAATCGGTTAAGAAACTCTCCTGAATTGCTGGTCTGGTGGGAATGTTAAATTGGTCAAACCTCTGTGGAGAGCAGTCTGGAGAACTCTCAGAAGCCTAGAAATGGACCTAATCTATGACCCTGCAATTCCTCTCCAGGGGATATATCCTAGGCAGTCAAGCACATCTATCCAAAAAAAAAAAAAAAGAAGAAGAAGAAGAAAGAAAGAAAATGTGTGTATACTTATGTTTATAGCAGCACAATCTGTAATAGCCATAGCCAAAACCTGGAAGCAACCTAGGTGTCCAACAATAGTGAGTGACTAAGTAAGCTATGGTATACATACACAGTGGAATACTACTCAGCTATTAAGAATGATGCATTCACCGTCTTAACATCCTCTTGGATGAAGCTTGAAGGAATCATGTTAAGTGACATGAGCCAGAAAGAGAAGGATGAATATGGGATGATCTCACCCATGGACAGAAATTGAGAAATAAGAACAAAGTAGAAATTGGACTGTGTTTAGTATATTGAACCCAAGCAAAGGACTCTGGGGGTGGGGGGCATTCAGGTCTTGCTGCATGATGCTGGAAGTGAGAGTATTTTGCAGAAAACTGAGAAATTTTTACACATGTACCAACAACTGTATTTACTATAAATTATGAATCTTCCTTTCCCCCAAAAGTTTGTCTTATATTCTAAAAGGATGCTATGTACTTTTTATTTTTTAAAAGCAGAAATCAACTTTCTAGACCCAGAACACTGGTACAGAATATAATAATAAACATATAAAATAATACTTTAAAAAGGGAGTCGGGCTGTAGCGCAGCGGGTTAAGCGCAGGTGGCGCAAAGCACAAGGACCGGCATAAGGATCCCGGTTCGAACCCCGGCTCCCCACCTGCAGGGGAGTCTCTTCACAGGCGGTGAAGCAGGTCTGCAGGTGTCTATCTTTCTGTCCCCCTCTCTATCTTCCCCTCCTCTCTCCGTTTCTCTCTGTCCTATCCAACAACGACGACAACAACAATAATAACTACAACAATAAAAACAACAAGGGCAACAAAAGGGAATAAATAAATAAAATAAAAAAAATAATAATACTTTAAAAAAAGCCTAGAAGGAAAAAAGGCTCAAGAGACACTGAGGCAACTGCCATTTACCACAGGGGCATGCATGCTCTTAAGGTCCCTCCTGTTTTATGGATCTCATCTGTCTTATACTTCTGATCTTCTGCATTCATATCTATTCTCTAGCCATTGTCTTAGATTTTTCTTTTTTGCCTCCAGGGTTATTGCTGGAGCTCAGTGCCTGCACTACTTCTTCTTCTTCTTCTCCTTCTTCTCCTTCTTCTTCTTCTTCTAGCATTTGCCCTTCTTCCGTAGCCAGTCAACAGCGTCAGGTTGAGCCTGATGTAAAGTTTCGAGACCTTCTTTGAATCTGGAGAGGTGGCAGTCGTTGACTATGTGGGTCATAGTCTGTCTGTAGCCGCAGGGGCAGTTCGGGTCATCTCTGGCTCCCCAGCGATGGAACATAGCGGCGCACCAGCCATGGCCTGTTCGATAGCGATTGAGGAGGGCCCCATCATAACGTGCTAGGTCAAAGCCGGTTGATGCTTACAGGGGTCTGTGATGAGGTGTTTGTTCTTGACCTCAGCTGACTGCCAACTCTGTTTCCAAGAGACTGGAACAGAGAAGTTCAGTGTAGGCATAGGGGATCAGATTGGGTGACGAGACGTCAAGCACTGGACAGGGTGGGCGAAGATATCCGCGTATATTGGCAGGTCTGGTCGAGCATAGACGTGGGAAATGAACTTAGATGATGCCGCTTCCCGACGAATATCTGGCGGGGCGATGTTGCTAAGAACTGGCAGCCATGGAACCGGGGTGGAACGGATGGTTCCAGAAATTATCCTCATGGAGGAATATAATTTGGAATCGACCACGTGGACATGGGGGCTACGGAACCATACTGGGGCACAGTATTCTGCAGTGGAATAGCATAATGCCAGAGATGATGATCATAGTGTGAAAGCGCTCGCGCCCCATGAGGAGCTGGCCAGTCTTGCAATGATGTTATTCCTCGCACCCACCTTTGCTGCAGTTTTTATGAGATGTTTGTGAAATGACAGAGTGCGATCGAGAGTAACGCCAAGATAGACTGGCTGGGCTTCATGCTGGATTCTCGTATCGCCAAGCTGCACATTAAGCTCACGTGAGGCCGAGGCATGGTGTAGATGGAAAACAGATGATACCGTTTTTGCAGTGCTAGGAATTAGTCGCCATTTTTTACAGTGATCGGATATCAGAGACATGTCTTTCGTGAGTGTTTCCTCGAGGATGTCGAACTTTGATGCCTGAGTTGCACAGCAGATGTCATCGGCGTAGATGAACTTCCTTGAAGAAGTTTCTGGGAGGTCATTGATGTAAATATTAAATAGCGTAGGAGCCAGAACAGAGCCCTGGGGGAGGCCACTTGAGACAAGTTTCCATCTGCTAGACTTGTCACCCAGATGCACCCAGAATCTTCTGTTTTGGAGAAGAAACGATATAGTGTTGGCCACCCATGGAGGCAGGCATCTTGAGATCTTGACTAGGAGACCACGGTGCCAGACCGTGTCATAGGCTGCTGTGAGATCAACAAAGACAGCACCCGTCTTTAAATTCTTCTGGAATCCATTTTCAATGTAAGTTGAGAGGGCCAGGGCTTGTTCGCAGGCAGATCTTCCTGGGCGGAAACCAGCTTGGGTGGGTGATAGGAATTTCTCTGTAAGATGAGAAATACGTGACAGAAGCAGCCTCTCAAGGAGTTTGTAACACATGGAGAGGAGAGAAATTGGTCTATAGCTGGCGGCCAGTGTTGGGTCTTTCTTTGGTTTCAAAACCGCTATTCTCTTCGCACGACACCAAACTTTGGGTATAGACTCAGATTCCAAGATGTGGGACAGGAATGAAGCGAGCCACTTCTTTGCTGCAGGACCCAGGTTAAGAATGAGTTCTGGGGTGATGTTATCATAGCCAGCAGCTGTTCCCAGTTTAACCCTCTTCAAAGTTCAGACTTTCCGTGAGTTGTTGCCTGCGGGCTTGGCGTGCTGCATCCAGGGAGGCAATGAGATGGTCAGCCACATCTGGGTCGCCCGACTCATCATACTGCTTTAGTAGTTGCTCACATTCAGCATCAAGACAAGGCGTATAGTTAGCACGTCTCCCACGAGGAATGGCTTGGGAAGCTGCTTTGAAGATGGCTTGGGATGCATTGGATCGACCTTCCCGTGGTGCATCTCGTGAGTACCCATTCATTGGGGAAACTGACGATCCTTCCTAGCCGACTGAATCCACATGGATCCCAGTCACTTTCAAAGGCAGCAACAAGCAGCTCCTGACAGCTTTCATGCTGTTGGTCCTGCTCTTCGAGTCCTCCAACTTAATGTTGAGGGGCTGTCCTTTGCCAAACGCGTTCTTATTGGTCAATTGGCGATACAGCATCAGGCAGATGTTATCTGCCTACAAGAAACACATATAGCAGTCGATGAAGCTGCTCGATTCACCATCAGTGGATTCGATTTAATATGCTATAATCTCCATCCTAAACATGGCCGAGCCATCTATGCCAAATCGTGTCTTGCGGACGTTTACCATACGGCCTCTTCGACCTTCTACGACTCCAGTACTATTGGAACTATTCAGCTTGTCAACGTATATAAGCCTCCCAGTGCCTCATGGGATAATGAGGTCATGCCTAGCCCGAATCACCCAGCCGATTACGTTGGAGACTTTAATAGTCATCACCAAGACTGGGGATATTCCTCCACTCGTGCTGACGGTTCTATCTTAGCCGACTGGGCTTCAGCTAATGACCTCTCCCTATTATACGATCCCAAACAGCCAGGCTCTTTTCACAGTGCTAGATGGAATAAAGACTCGTCACCCGATCTGTGCTGGATTAGCACAGTCAGCGGCCAAGCCTTTCCCGCTACGAGACACGTTCTCAAGATCTTCCCGCACAGTCATCACCGCCCAGCTATCATCCACATTGGTCTCCAGCTCCCACTGATTCTGTGCTCGGAGAAACTAAGATGGAACTTTCGGAAAGCAAACTGGCGTCTGTTCAGTGATCTTACCAACAAATCTATTCCTGCAATTCCAATTAACTCTATCCCCTCTGAAGATTCCTACAGGCGCTTCCGCCAAGTGCCTGCACTAAGAATCCACTACTCCTAGTGGTCCTCCCTCCCTCCCCACGTTTTGTTGTTGTTGAATAGAACAGAGAGAAATTGAGAGAGGAAGGGAAGATAGAGGAGGAGAGAAAGATAGATGGATACCTACAGACCTGCTTCACCACTTGTGAAGCGACTCCCCCATGCAGGTGGGGAGCTGGGGGCTTGAACCAGGATCCTTGCACTGGTCCCTGTGCTTTGCACTTCGTGTGCTTATCCCAGTGCACCACTGCCAGGCCCCCTAGACTTAGATTTTTCCATTCAAAATGATCAGCCCATCAACCCAATCACTGATTAGAAAATTCTAGAGTTGCCAATTTATCTTTATCATAGCCAATTCCCTCTGCCTCTGACAACATCCTGCTATTACAATGCTTCTGAAAGAATTTCCATCACTCTTATCTTATGATGGAGTTTGCACCTAGACTTTACCTTTCACTTTTTTCTACCTGGAAAAGTGGCACCATCACCAACAAATATGATGATCTCTAAGGCCTTAACAGATTTTTGCATGACATTCAATGCTGTGCACTAAGCCACGAGTGAAATAATTTGCCTCTTTTCATTCTACTGATGTCCTTTCTGTGGGTTGTCTCCTCCTGCTATGTTCAGGGAAGTCCTGGGTCCTATTCTCACTTTCTCCATCACTGTGTATGTGTAGACCTATAGAGACATAGTACTGAACTGCCTCTAAGCTCTAGACCCAATCAACAAATATTTGACAGATGTCTTTTAATGTTCAGCCAATAACTCAGACATGTTTAAAAATCAAACCTCCTTCCTAAATCTCCTCTTCTCTCACCCATTCTTAGTCCAGCATACCTGTAGAACTTCCAGTACTGAAACCGATTTGTCTTTGAACTCTCCCAACTTTATCCACGGTACCCCCTCCGTAGTTGCTACATCTTAATCGGTTGCAATAATTGTTTATATAGTCCACTGAATCATCTCAATCTTTGACAACTCTGCCTATTTAAGCTCTTGTTATTTCTGGCCAAAAAAAATCTTCTGATCTACTTGTGTGACCCCCATTTCCCCCTATCCTGGATCTTCTCCCGGAATACAACTACCAGATTAATATTCCACAAGCACAGGACTCTGCTCAAAAACCCTTCAGTGGCTTCCTACAAGCCTGCCATATAAAATCAGAACTCCATGATATGATACTCTAGACCACTGAAGGATCTGGTCTGACTCCTTGGGACCACAGAAAACATACATTACTCACTTGACAGCCCTTCAAATATCAGAAGACAGTGCAGCATCTATTTCTTCTCATGTATTATTTTCTCTAGGCTAAACATTCCCAGGAGCTTAAAAGACAGGAGCCTTGATTTCCTACCACTCTAGTAGTTTTTCCCCCCATTCAAGCCTATAGAATGGGAAGGGTATTTTCAAACTGGAAATAGCTTTCTAGTTGATTTAATTAGGTAGGCCTGATGGGGTGGTGGGGCTGAAGCTAGAGGGGGAACTCCCACTGGAGGCCCAGCCAGGAGATGTGCTGTTTTTGGTGGTTCCATCAGGCTGGGGATGGGGACACTGAAGCCAGCCCCCCTCTCTGTGGTCAGGCAGCTAGACTTGCAGTTTAGGCAGGATGCTGCAAGCAGAAGCAGCTCCATTAGTGCAGAGGAATCCCAGGCTGAGGAAGAAGGGAAGCCCTCCAGGGAGAGGGAGAAGTGGGGGAGGGAGGGGGAGGTGGAGCTTGTCCCTAGGAAGGCTGAGGAAGGCTGAGGAAGGCTGAGGAAGGCTGCCTCCAGGGCCTCCACTCCAGCCCACTTTCATTCTCGGCCTCACAGCAGCGGCCTCAGGCACTGTGGAGACCCTGGTGGTGTTGTGACAAGCACTCTATTCATTTCCTCTTCTTATTCATGGGGCTCTTGGGGATAAAAAGGACAGCAAATCCAAACCACTGCCTGGAATCCACTTTGCAGAATTCAGGGGAAAAAAAAAAGACTGTTCTATTGAAGTGATTACTTCCCCTGTTTGGGAGACCTGAGAGAAAGGCAAAGATTTCTGCATCCTTTACTTTCCACTGATGTGACATTGCAAAAATGACTACTTCAGTCACCATTGCAGCCAGTGGGACAGTGAAAGAAAGCACTGCTTGCACTTGATTGAGGCTTTTTAGCTGCTGTCACACTGTGGCAATAGAACCACCAAAACGCCAGGATCTGAACTGTGACTGTGGGCTACAAAGCCCTGGTTGAGAAGAGAGAGAAAACCAGGCACACCTGATGGACAAGCCTCCTGGCTCTGTGCAGCCAAGTGAGAGCTATTAACCTGTCTCATCAGGCTGTGTCTGTCTTCGGGGGAGAGGAGAGCTGCTCTGGTGTGCTCATTATTGCACAAGGACAGCACTGGGCACAAGTCCTCAGGTGAGACACTTGCCAAAAACCCGGGTTTCTAATAAGGGTGTGACAGGTGAGGAGGCAGTGGCGCTGGAGTGTTCCAGGGGGTGGCTGATGACACAGCTCTGGCCTGTGTGTCTCTGGGGCTGGAGTTCACACTCACTCCAGGCTGGAGGACAGGGAGGAGGGAGGAAGATGGAGAAACTGCAGGCCTCCTATGCAGGAGACAGAGGCGGCCTGAACAGACAGATCAGAAACTCCTGCCTGCGGGGAGAATGATAGTGGGGCTCTGCCCACCTGCTGATGTCCGGGGCACACTGGACAGGAGGGGATCAAGTGGCAGAGATGGCCTCAGGAAGGTTCTCAGCATTGGCTATGTGAGAGTCTAGTGTCACCTCAGAAGAGAAAAGCCTACCTTTTGTCTCCTTCAGACACCTCACTTCTCTCCTAAAGTCCTTGTCTGTCTATCAGGACCCTCATATTATCTCAAAATCTTTCGCTGATGCTAGCTTGGTTTTTCCCATGTTCATTCTCTGCCACATCTTGGTCCCAACTCCCTGGCAGGCCTGTCTTGTGCAATCTGACAGCAGAAGCAAATGCCACCTGAGGAAACTTTCTGGACTGCAGTCACCGGCTCTTCTGTGGTATTAAGTGGCAGGGAGTCTGTCTGTCTCTCTCTCTCTCTCTCCCACACACACACACACACACACACACACACACACACACACACACACACACACACACACACACAAACACACACCATTAAAGTGGAATAAAGCCCTGGGGAATCTGTCAGTCACACACACACCACCACCACCACTACCACCACCACCACCACCACCACCACCACCACCATTAAAGTAGAATAAAGCCCTGGGGCTGGAAGAATGCTTATCTCACCTAGTAGAGGACACACTTCACCAAT
Organism: Erinaceus europaeus; assembly: GCF_950295315.1. Lineage (NCBI taxonomy): Eukaryota > Metazoa > Chordata > Mammalia > Eulipotyphla > Erinaceidae > Erinaceus > Erinaceus europaeus. The sequence continues at coordinate 98,595,640 of NC_080169.1, read as the reverse complement.
CTACCATGTGTGAGGACCCCAGGCCACTACATATAAGGGGAGCCTATGTGGTGGAGCAGGGCTCTTTCTACAGCTTTCATCTTCTGTTTAAAAAAATAAAAACAAGGGGGCCGGGTGGTAGCACACCGAGTTAAGCACATACAGTGTGACACGCAAGGACCAGTGCAAGGATCCCGGTTCAAGGCCATGGCTCCCCACCTATAGGGGGGTTGCTTCGTAAGCAGTGAAGCAGGCCTGTGGGTGTTTATCTTTTTCTCTCCCTGTTTTCCCCTCCTCTCTAAATTTTTCTCTGTCCTATCCAACAACAGCAGCAGCAACAACAACAACAACATTAACAGAAACAACAATAACAACAATGGAAAAAAGATGGTCTCCAGGAGGAGGGGATTCCTAGTACAGGCACCAAGCCCCCCAGCAATAACCCTGGAGGTAAAACAAACAAAAACAAGGTACCCAGCAGCGATGCATCTAGCGGAGCACACAAGTTACACCATATGGGAGGACCCACATTCGGGCCCTTACTGCCCAACTGTAGTGCTCTATCTTCTCTCTCCCTACCCCCACTTTCCCTCTTAATTTAATTTCTTTGTTCTAGCAAATAAAATATAGAGAAAAAAAAGGGGGAAAATTGGCTGTTTTCTTCCCACATAAAGACCTCTAGTTTCAGTTGATCTATCCCCACCTTTGGGTACCTGTTTATTGAACAATTTGCTTTATATCTTACTGCTTTTCAGCCACCAAGTTGCAGATGCTAGCATGATACCATCCTGACCTCCCTGGACAGACAACCTCACCGATGTGTTCTGGAATTACACCTCTCCAGAACCCCTTTCCCCCCACCACCACTAAGAAAAGACAGAAACAGGCTGGGGATAAGGACTGACCTGTCAATGTCCATGTTCATTGGAGAAGCAATTACAAAACCAGACCTTCCACCTTCTGCACCCCATAAAGAATTTTGGTCCATACTCCCAGAGAGGGAGAAAGAATAAGGAAGCTTCCAATAGAGGGGATGAGACACAGAACTCTGATGTTGGGAACTTTGTGGAATTGTACCCCTATTATCTTACAATCTTGTTAATAATTATTTAATCACTTAAAAAAATGGCTGCTGGGAGCTGTGGGTTTGTAGTGCAGGCACCAAGTCCTATTGATAACCCTGCTGGCAAAAACACAAACCAAAATCCAAACCAAACCAAAACAAACAAACAACAACAACAACAAATCCCTACCACAATCTAGTGATGGCACACCAGGTAGAGTATAAATGCTATAGTCTGCAAGTCTGCAGGGCAGAAAGTTTTAGGGGTGGGTGAAGTAGTGCTATAAGTATCTGTTTCTCTCTTCCTATCTTCCCTTCCCCTTTCAATTTCTCTCTGTCCCTATCCAATAAAAGTATATAGATACCTAAAATGTTGAAAAAAGAAGAAAAGCAACCCCAAGTTAAATGGCTAGTCATGGGGAGAGCTCTCTCCTTCTGGGTTCACCCTCTGCAGTCTAGCAAGTGCCTGGGTGCCCTCTGGTGCAAGGGGACCCTTGGGGTCAGAAGGCATTTCACTTTTTTTTGGCACAAGGGCCTCTCTGGCTATTCCATTTGGATGAGGGGTAGGGGTGGGATGAGGAGAGAAGGCCTTTTCCATCCCAGTCAGTCATCTGAGGAAGACACCAGCTCCTGAATGGCAAAGAGGACATCTGTCAGCAAGAGGATGGGGGGAGCAATAGGGGAAATTTTGCAGTCTAACAGATAAAAGAGAAACAAAAACAAGACAAGTGTTTCATATAGAGGCTCTCTTCCCTAGTGCCACTAAGCTGGAAATCTGATATTCTGTATTTCACCCACCCTTAGCCAACAGCTGTTCGTGCTTGCATCAGGAGGGGAGTTGAATGTTTTAGAAGGGGAAGGAAAGGATTTCTCCTAGCCAGCCTGGAATCTCAGAAAGTTGGAACCACCTTGAGAATGTCAGTGTTTGGGGCTACAGCCAAAAGGGGGGGGGTTCACATTGCTATCTATTAGAGAACCAATTTGCTCCCTATAATCAGTGAATGAGGGAAGCCTGAAAATCTACTTCTGGCCTTTAGGGCAGACATGGGTTAGAAAAGACAAGAGAATCTGGAGGGACCAGTTCAATCCAAGCCACTTAAGTCACCTTGTGTGGACAGAGAGGAACTGGCATTTAGAATGTGGTGGGGCCCTAACACTCTGACCTCTCTGTGACCAGTGTTATGGCCAAGACACTGCAATGTATTAATCTCTATAGATGAATGATGTAGTTTAAAATGCTGCAGTTTGGCTGCCATTCCCTCCCTGGGGTCTCAAAATAACTCCACACAAGTCTTTGTTTCTCTCTTTTCTTTTTGCTAAACACTCACTCAGGCAGCTCGCCCCTGCCAGAACACACACGTCTTATAGAAGTGGAGGATCCATGGAGCTTGCTGAGAGGAGGGCATTCTCAGGGAGCAGACTGCTTGCTGCCCCCAAGCCTCTGCAGAGTCCTGTGCTCCAGCCCTTCCAGCTAGAGAACCCTTAAGCAAATCTAGCTGTTAGAGCAGGGAAGGTCATCCATTCTGAGCTGTCTTTGAAACAAATGCAACCTAGGCACTGAGGAACTGCAGAGAAGGTCTGCTCTGTTAGATCTGGGGAAACGAAGTAACATGCCCTTTTCCTGTGAGAATCCATAAGGTTCATGTGGATGGCAGGTATAATGTACAGACAAATTCTAAAGCTATAAGAGGGGGACCAACTGAATAAAGTTGAACACGGAGCAGTGAATGGGCTGGGTGGGGAGAAGACAGGTGTTCTAGACAATATCTTTTCTTAAAACATAAATAAAAAAAAAAAGCCAGACATCCCACCTTCTGTACCCCATTATGACCCTGGATCCCTACTTCCAGGGTGCTAAAGAACAGGAAAGCTATCAGGGATGGATGGGATATGGAGTTCTGGTGGTGGGAATTGTACCCCTCTTATCCTATGGCCTTGTCAGTGTTTCCATTTTATAAATAAAGAAACTTAAAAAAAATTATCTTCATTTATTGCATAGAGACTGCCAGAAATTGAAAGATAGAAAGGGCAAGATACAGAGAGACACCTGCAGTATTGCTTCACCACTTTTGAAGCTTTCCTTCTGCAGGTGGGGACTGGGGCCTAGAACCAGGTCCTTGTACATTGTAACATGTGCACTCAACCAGGTGCACCACCACCCAGCTGCCTAGACACTTTCTCTTATGGAACTTAAAGTTTTCTCATCTCTTACCTGAGAACAGTTATAGTCCAAACCTGCCTTAGCTTCTTAGTTAACACTTCTCTCTCTCTCAAAGTCCTTACTTCCCCCCTCCCCCCCCCCTCTCAAAGTCCCTGCTGTCATCTCCTCTGCTCTTCAAGGCTGGAAGCTTCGTAGTGATCTGATCTTTGCTGCTCCCAACTGCACCCCTGAGTCCCAGGCAAGTGCATGCATTACTGATGCTTTAAATTTTTCCTTTAAGCTGATGATTCTCAAAGTATTAACCTGCACTCTCTGACCGTTATATTGAACTCATCTGGACCTGAAGAAATCCACAGGTATCTAACATGCCAAGTGCTGAAACTGACCTGAAGACCTTTATCTTTGTAATTCTATCATTTACACGCCCGAAAACTGGCCTCTCTTATCAAATAACCAGCCAAACTCTACAGGTTAGGAGACCTCCTAAACAACTCCCGCCACCCACACACACACCAGGGTTATTGCTGGGGCTCAGTGCCTGCACTATGAATCCACAGCTCCCAGCAGCCATTTTTTATTCTTTTTTATTTTCCTTTCTATTATATTTGATAGGACAAGGAGAAACTGAGAGGGGAGAAGGAGACAGACAGGAAAAGAGACAGAGAAGACACCTGCACCACTGCTTCACTGCCTATGAAGCTTTCCCCTATGCGGTGGGAAGCGGGGTCTAGACCCTGGATCCTTGTGTATGGTAATATGTGCATTTAACCTGGTGTGTTACCACCGAGTCCCCTCCTTCTAAACAATTCTCACAGCTGTTCTTTCCCCTTCACTTCCACTGCAACCAAGTTGAGGCTTCTACATCTTGTTGGGTCAGTGGCAGCTAGCTCTAGGCCATAATTTCTGACTTTTATTTGGATCATCTCCATATAAAAGTGCTCTTTTAAAAATGCAGAATGCAAAGTGCAAGGATGTTGGTATGCATGAGACCCCTTCTGTTTCATTTGGTTTAAATCCCCCCTGCTTAACACTATTCTATTTACATAATCACTGTTAACAAGTTCCACCCTCCCTCCAGGGCATTGTGGTTCAGTGATAGGATTCTCTCCTGCTCTGCCCCTTCTTTGTCACACTCTGATTGTCACCAGTCACTTTTCTCTCCACCCTCTCTATGTCACATCCTGTTTCCACCCTACTTGGGAAGTATATATAAAGACAGCATTGTGAGTTTTAGAGTACTTTACCTTGAGTTTAGCTTAGCTCTTCTTAGATTGTGCTGCGTCCTGCATGAATAAAGAGATACTGCCTACAGCTCAACTATGAGTCCCTGGTCGTCTGTTACCTGCCCGTGAAGCTATCCCGGTGAAAACAACCTAACCCATCGAAAACGACACAAGGACAAGAGTAAGGATCCCGGTTTGAGCCCCCGGCTCCCCACCTGCAGGGGAGTCGCTTCACAGGCGGTGAAGCAGGTCTGCAGGTATCTATCTTTCTGTCCCCTTCTCTGTCTTCCCTTCCTCTCTCTATTTCTTTCTGTCCTATCTAACAACAACGGCATCATCAACAACAACAATAACTACAACAACAATGAAAAACAACAAGGACAACAAAAGGGAAAATAAATAAATAAATATATAAAATGCAGCGGGGAAGCAATTATAGAAGCCAGACCTTCCACCTTCTGCAACCCACAATGACCTTGGGTCCATACTCCCAGAGAAATAAAGAATAGGAAAGCTATCAGGGGAGGGGATGAGATATAGAGATCTGGTGATGGGAATTGTGTGGAGTTGTATCCCTCCTATCCTACGGATTTGTTAATGTCTCCTTTTTAAAATAAATAAATAAATAAAAAATGCAGAATGCAATGAAAAAGGTGGGGTTTCTGTTGTACCTAAAGAAATGGATCAATCTTTTAGACAAAAGTTGGGTAAACCAAGATCATGACTGCTCTACTGGTACTGAACAAAAGGATGTTACTGAGACCTGCTTTCATTATGATCAGAAAAGGCAAAACTAATCTGTGGTGTCAGGTGTCAGCATATTGGCTGCTTTTGAGGAGGGGCATGGGTAACAGAAATGGTCTGTATCTTGGTGCTTACTTGGAGCTGTGCTCACTAACTGTCACCACAGTCTCTCTTGTAAGGGGCAGTTAAACTACTTATCTTTTCAATCTTTGTTTTTTTGGTGGTGGTGGTGGTGGGGTCTCCTCTTGACTGGTTACATGTTTTTTCCCTCCATATCTATCTAGCATTTTTCTGGGGAGAAGGTCTACAGTTTTTGAAGATCTATAAAATGTTGGTGACGACTACCCCAAATAATTATCGGAGAAACAGAGCTAAATAGCTCAGGGGTAGATTGGTGAGTAACCTGTTTATAAAGTGTGGTTTGTGGCTGGGTGCAAGCTTGGTAAAAACGGTTGAAAAACAGAGTGAATGAATCTGAGTACACTTAATATACTTGCTTTTGTGATCCTATGATGATAATCCAGTGGTGAAGATCCACACATGTCCTAACCGATTTACTAGAAACTGAGGTGAAGGCAGCTTTAGTGTACAGCAGGTGAGCGTACAAACCCAGCAAGATTCAAACAGGCGAGAAGCAGGAGTCCTAGTTAAGGTGACACTGAAAAGGGATAAGAACCAGTGCTCACAAGAAGATGGGGAGGCGTGGGAACACAGATTAATATAACTTCATGTATAAAAGACCGAGAAAACCCATGAGTTGACTACAATTTTATGACACACAGAACCTAAAGGGAAACTTGGGCAAGAGAATCACACCGCCTCCCTCTCCTAGATTTCCCAGGCTAAAAAAGGAAAAAAGAATGATGTCAAAGATATTTCCATGTTTCACTTAAGCAACCAGAGAATCACACATTTTACAGCTGGAAAGAGCCCAAATTCTGGGTTTTCACAGCAGAGTGAACAGGAAATCTGAGAAGATAAATGACCTGCACAAGGTCACATGCCAGCTTGGTAATAAGGTACAGATCATACGCCATATCGCCTGACAGGTGGTCGTTCTTTCCAGTGTATCCTATCGGTTCTGGCTGAGCACATTTCATCTTGTTCAGGTTGCCCAGTGGCCTGGTTTAGCTTGTGGAATTCTGCTGTGCGATGTCTTTTCCTGACTGGACAGATAATCACATGGGCTCCACAGTACATTTGGAAAATGTAATAGGAAATAGTTGGTGCTATCACAAACCGGTTTACATATAATTAAAAGTTTACCGAGGATCAAAAAGAAATTAGAGTAATAAATAGCTGCTATCATGAACATGTTAACTTCTGTCATGATAGGCACTAGAATAAATACTTTTCGTTTTGTTTTATTTCGTTTCTTTCTTTCTTTTTTTTTTTTAGGCATCATGCTATCTAATACTGGTAGGAGCTCTACTTTACAGATGAAAAAAAAAAAAAAAAACAACACCTTTTGTTAAATAAGTAATCCCAGATTTTGTAAATGGCAGGTTTGAATTTTGAGCCTATTCCTGTGAGTATAGAATCCAGATATGTACTGACTAAAGTTCTGCCTTTATAAAGGGATATATCTTAGAGACTTTAAAGTTGGAGTTATTATGAAATCCTTGAAATTGTCTTTGACCAACTTTCTCATATCACACAGGACAAGACATCCTATCATTTAATGATTTCTAAATAAAGCAGAAGTGAGTGAAGTTGTTTGAGGAAACCCAAATAATCTAACTAACACTGAACAAAAGGATGCTACTGAGGACCTATTTTCATTATGTTGTCTCATTTAAGTCCCTTTGCTTAAAGTTGCAGTTTCCAAGGACCTACTGACAATGTGAAGTGAGGGGGACATGTACACCACCCGCCTGCATTGAGTTTGTAAGTTCTGCTTGACAATGGATGGGGGAAGATGACTAAGTTTGGTACATCTTGCTTCCTTTTCTAGTTTAAGGCACGCAGTGATTAGAGAAATGGATACACCAATGATGCTCCCCCCCCCCCTTCACAACATAACGGTTAGATAAGCTGATTAAAAGATCACAAACTCACTCATATTTTCCAAGTTTTTACTGTGTCCCAAGGGTCAGAACTCTAGACAAGGGAGCAGGTGCAAAGCAAGGCTATGATACTGTGATTACAAGGATGATGCAATGGCAGAGATAACCAAGGCTGCCAGGGACACGGGAAGTAAAGAGGGGTTTGCTGAGGACTATCCCTGGAACTCAGTCTTAAAGCACAAATACTGACTGTTTACAGAAACACATACTGAAGAAAACTGTAGGGGTGGCTTACTGATATTGCTGATATCTGCAACTGAAAAAGTTTCTACAACAGTGGAGGGAAGGGCAAGAGCAGAGTCTACATACGTGTCTCGAAAGGACACTCAGACTTCTTTTGAGAGCCATGGTCCACTTCTGGATACCTGACAGCTGATGTGCTGTGAGGACTAATCTTCCTGAAATACTCACTTCTACGAAAAGGAACTTAGTAAAACACATCCTTTTCCCAACAAATTGTTATGGTTTCATCTAATCAGAAAAGGTAGTAATTATTCAAACTATGTCTAAGTACTAGCCAAATACAACTTTTTGTGTTATTAGATTGATTATTAATTAAAACTACAATCTATTTACGAACCACTATTGTACTGTCATAGCTTTCTTCTTCCTTCTGTCAGGAATGGATCACCAAATCTCTGTAGAGAAATACAAATGGGGCCGGGAGAGTAAAAGTGGACTGTTTCAGAATTCACCTGTACTTTCGAAAAATCCTCAACTCTCGACTACTATGGAAATGGCTTCTTCCAACATTACAGACATAAATCTGCCAACAGGGACTACAGGTCTCTGTGTTGCTGAGACAATTTTCAAACCCAAGAGTAGAGCGGTTAAAGAGGGACAGATATACTTGATTGACAGGAGGTCATAATTTGTTGGCAGAAGAATAAAGAACATGTCTCAATGGAAGATAGGAATTGAAAAGCTTAAAATATTCTTTTAAAAAAAGAAACATTGTTCTGACATCCAAAGAGGACAAATCAAATTGCTCTCCTCCCTCAGTCCCTGAAAAGGAGAAGGAGAAAATGTTGGAGCAGGAGTGCCAGCTTCATCCTTAATTAAGCTGTTTGACCTTGGCCAAACAACAACTTTTCGGGAGTCTGAATGTTTCTGTTAAGTAACAATAATAACTGCTAAACCTATTTTCTATGGGGAAAAATCTGGGAAGATACTGTAAAGAGTATGGATTAGGGGCCAGGTGGTGGTGCACCTGGTTAAGTGTGTGCATTACAGTGCGCAAGGACCCACGTTCAAGCCCCTGGTCCCCACCTGCAGGGGGAAAGCTTCACAAGTGGTGATGTAGAGCTGCAGGTGTCTCTCTGTCTCTTTCCCTATCTCCCCCCACATCTCAATTTATCTCTGTCTAATAAAAATAAATAAATTAAAAAAGGCATGTGTTATACGCATCAATATTTTAGAGGACAACTGTGCAGCTGTGATGGTTAGTTTTAGTATTTTTTCAACATTAATTTTATTATATGTATTTATTTAACCAGAGAATAGAGACTGAGAGAAATCAAGAGGAAAGAGGGAGACAGAGATACCAGCACAGGGGTCGGGCAGTAGCGCACTAGGTTGAGTGAATACAGTATGAAGTGCAGGGACCCGTGCAAGGATCTGGGTTCGATTCTCTGGCTCTTCACCTACAGGGAGGTTGCTTCACAAGTAGTGAAGTAGGTCTGCAGTTGCCAATCTTTCTCTTTCCCTCTCTATCTCTCCACCCCTCTTAATTTCTCTCTGTCCTATCCATTGCAAAATAGTAAAATGGGGGCCAGGTGGTGGCACACCTGGTTGAGAGCATTTATCCCCAGGAGAGGAATTGCAGGGTTATAGCATAGGTCTACTTCTAGCCTTCAGAGAGTCCTCCAGACTGCTCTTCACAGGGGTTGGACCAATTGACATTCCCAGCAGCAGTGCAGGAGGGTTCCTTTGCCCCCACAACCTCTCTAGCATTTGTTGCTGCTACCTTTTCTGATGTTCCCTTGTTTTTCTAACCATGGCCTAAGTCATTGCTTGGAAATGGTTACAATGAGATAAAATATCTCTCTCTTTCTCTCTCTGCCTCTCTCTCTCTCTCTCTCACACACACACACACACACACACACACACACACACACACACCCTATCCCTTGATCTGCTGGACTTCCTGGAAATATTTTTAGAACCTCAGTTACCTGGAAAATCCAGACTCACTTTTTCCCAAAAGTAGAAAAAAAAAAAAAAAAGACACACCAAGAAAAAATCTCATATGGGTAAATAGCATCTGAGAATACTATGGTCTTAAAGAACATGGAAGAAGGAAGGTTTAGGCAGAGTGGACAGGGTCTACAATGGAAGACAGGATCTGCATCTGCCAGAAGTCAGGCCTTGTTTCTGGCTGAGGTTTGCGACACATGAAGAACCACCACAGCACAGCTGGGGATTCAGCAAAGGAGTAAATCAAGTTGCGGTTATTCATGCTCCTTTGAAATGCTACCACATGGATGGAAACAAGTGATAGTTTCAGGAAAGCAGAAATTATATTCCTCACTGATTTTTTTTCCCCCTTGTGATCTCAGCAATTTTCTTTCCACTAATCCTATCCTTGCCACTATATCACGAGCAAGGCATGAGGGCAGCACAGTTTTCTCCCCCAGATGATGCTATGCATAGAGACTGGCCCTATTGAAAAGGAGAGTGACAGTCCCTAAACAATGAGAATTAGTTTTCAGAGTCTCCTCTGCCTTTTCCCAGTACTACTGTCAATCACTAGATCTTCGTGGAATACCCACTGGGAACATTTAGGAAATGGTGGGAGTCCCAGTGTTTCTAGTGGTGAGAGGGCTGTTGCATTCAGGAGGGAGAGCTAGGCTGTCAAACACACTGGTGTTCACGGGATGTTCAGACAGCAAGGGAATATCCCATCCCAAACGGCACTGTTGCCCCCTCCCCCATCTAGAAACGTATAACATACTCCCCTCAACGATTACTCACCCTGAGCCAAAGCTGAGCGGCTTTATACCTTGTATATGCTTTGCATTTTAGTTTTCAACCCAGCTGCCCCAATCTCCTTGTTCGGGTCAGAACTTAATGATTTTGGCCCAAGGCTGCTGAACAACTTATAGAAAACTAGATCAAATAGAATGCAATGATCAGAATAAGCTATAAAGTAACTTGATTTGAGCTGAGGTTCTAAGAGGGAAAATATGCTCTACTCCAAAGTTTTTTAAAAACTCGAAGAGATCACGGTGTCATCTGAACTGATCCATCAAGCAGCTTTGGCTCTGAGTTGGGAGCAGTATGTTCAAAGAAGGGTGAGCTGACTTAAGAACATGGTACGCCAGAGGATATGTTATAGCTCAGCAGCCATAGGATGAAGTGTCTATGTTGCTCCATTTCCTTCAAGTCTCTATTTCTTCATTTGTAAAGTGAGAAGTTGGATAGCTCTCAATACTTATTCCAGAAAGGGGGTCAGAAACTGCCTTCAGGATGTGGCTGAAGAATAAAAATGCTGGGCTTCACCATGGCGATCCATACTGTGGCCTAACCAGCCAGAACAACAGGAAATCTAGGGACTCTTAAAGCATGGAAAACTACCTCCTAAATCCTACCTAGTGTTTACCAATAGGCCCGCCTTCATTTGGTAAAGATTAGTCTTTGCCCTTTGGGGACATCTCTTTAGTCTTTATCTTCGTTGCTAAAACACTTTTTTTTTTTTTTTAAACCAAAAAGATCTGAGACTACAGGAAAGGGAAAACAGCAACTCTTTGCACGTGTCAAGAGGAATGTACACATATGTACAACGAGGCTGCTTTGGCTCAGTCTCATCCAAGATCACACGTTCTTCAGCAAACACTTCTCTGTTTGATTTGTAGTCAGCTTGCCTACACAGCACTATTTGGGTTTCAAGGCTTAATTTATTTGACTATATTCATTCCTTTCCCCTATCTTTCTTCTAGCACAGCAATTCCAAGCAGTGAGAGAATTCATCATACTCTTTTATGCAAAGAGTACTTCAGTTTCACATTAGAATTCTCGGGGATTACTTTTTCTTTTCAATAACAATGAAAAAACATAAGTTATGTGGACCAGTATAGTTATCCTACCTTTTAACTCTCAACACTTTCTAGGAGACATGAAATGCCATCTTAATATGTTCATAAGACTAAGTCACTGCATTTCTTAGGTTGTGCAGAGAGTATGGTCAGGGGCAAGCAGCTTTCAAAGGAAATGGGAAGATGACCTTCTGTTTTCAGAGGGTAATTCTGTGTTGCAGAATGGTGTCTCTGTTGATTTTCAGTGTGAATATATATGTCCTCCCATTGTTTTTTCTGAGGTCTCAAGAGTCCAGCGAGAGAGTGGCCACTGGCATCCACACTGCTTTATTTTGGTTGAGAATGGGCACATAGGAAATGGTAGAGAAGCCTGTTCCAACCCAGGCAATCTTTCTGCTTTCATAAGCCCATAAAGATGCTAAAAATGAAGCATCAGAACAAACAGGAGCTGATGATGTCAACAGAAGAAAATGAGGCTGATTAGACAATTTCACAGGACAGAAGTAGCATTTAAATTTTGGTTGTTTTGGTTTTAGGTTTTGCTTTCTTTCCTTCTTTCTTGAAAACAAATGCTTTCTGCACATGTTTGGTACAGTGGAAAACACTCAATCAAAGAATTTAATTTTATTTGTTTTGCTATTGTCTTAAGGTTTTCCTCTATTCACACAAGTCAGCTTGCTTTTCGAGCAGCTCATAATGAAGAGGCCTGAATCTAGACCTTACCAACATGAGTTCCATTTGTTTAAAACAAAACAAAATAAAAGTAACAGTTGGTAGTTACTGTATATGTAGATATAAAAAAACAAAACTGCATTTGTTAACTATAACAAGGTTACTTTTGAACTATTAGTTAAAATTCCATGGACCTTAGCTCCCCAAATAGGTAATTAAATTCTACCAAATAGGTATATATGCTTTTTATATTATCCATAAGCTGAATAGCTCTGTGGATGAAGTACTGTGTTTATGGAAAAACCTACAGAGGCCCAGATGTGCGGCTTTATGTGGCTTCAAAGGACAGAGATGCCCTCCCTTGCCAAGAAAAAGGCTTTGTTGACTCTTTATGGCTTGGCACACCTCTGAATAGGACTCGCCTATGCCTTCCAAGTCCATCTGGGGAGGAAAGGACACAGTTGGCACTAGGAAACTTCTTCCACGACCTAACGCCTCTTGGGGTTTCCCTAAGCTTCATCCCGGGATGTGCCTGGGCAGCTGGCAGGCTAGTATTGAGTCTCTCAGAAGTTGAACTTTCATTCCAATTTCACTATAACACTGCTGCATCTGATATAATCCCTTAAAGGCTCTGAGAGTCTATCCCTAATCTCCCTCCTAAAATATATCTCAGAGAAGATCTGAATATAGATGGCAACCTGGTCCATTTCTGTGGACAGATCAACACAGGAGGATCATGGTGAATACAGATTTAATGCCTATTTTCTCAGCAATTGATGCCCCTGGGGCTGTAGACTATAGCTGAATGGAATAAGTCATATAACCAGGTTGATTTGACTTCATTATTAATTCATCTTTATTTAACCCCAGCTGGGGCCTTAAAAAAAGTTATGTTGCTGCTGCTCTGTAGAATTCCTCTCCCCCATTCCTATTTTTTCTTTCTTTTATTCAAGATAACTGGTTCTTAGGAGCAGCATCAATCCCCAAAGAGAATCTGAAAACGTGGTGAAGACTTGGTTTGCTGCAGTGGCTAGAAGGAAGGGAACGTCTAATTGCATTCAGGGAGCCAAGGCCAGCAATGCTTATCTGGGCAGTTCCTTCCATGTAATGAATGCACTTAGGTAAAGCCCATGTTTCCAGTATGACTAAGGAGCAACACTGAGTTAAGAACTGACAGCAACTGTGATACTGACCCAGCTCTTGTCATGGGGGACTTTGAAAAGAGAGTGCCAGAAGCAAGGGCATTACTGGCCCCTCTCTTCCCATCTATTTAGTTGCAGAGGACAAATCGGCAGCTGCTAGAAAGGCAGGCTGGTTTCTACTACTGTAGCCACCTGAGTGAGAACAGACAGCAGGAGAGAAGAGGTAAGGGAAGGGACAACTCCAGAGTACATATTAAGGACCTCTTATCTTGGCTGATGTTGACCAAGTACAAAGGATGAAAAGAAAATCCACATTCACAGAATGACTGCCGACACCTTTATTATCTCAGCATCACAGGGGAACACAACAACTATCAGATTTTGTCCATTCAACAAAAAAATTATTTACAAAGCACCTGTTGTGTGCCAAGCATAGTTGTGTATGTTGTAGAAACACACACACACACAATCACAATGAGCAAGCGAGCAACCAACCTTGCTTGCAGGCCACAGTAAGAACTATGGCTTTTGCTTTGAGTGAAATGAAAAACTATTGTTAGACTGGCATCCAGGGATGAATAAATATATAGACAACTACATGTGTAGAGACGTGTATATAGAAATGACTGCCATGTAGCCAGCCAGGGAAATACTCCTAAATGGTATATCCCCCCGACCATGAAGATCTGCCTAGCATTCTGCAGAGTCCCAGGGGCCAATGCTAGCTGATGCCTCGATATTGTTTATCCCATTTTCTCACTGTACAAAGACACAGGGCACGTAGCAATGCCAGGGGAAGCCTGGAGGGAGTTACCCCCACCTTCTCCTAAACTTGTGGGCTGCTGCTATTACAATCACTACCATTATGGGATGGTGTTAAATTAGCCAATTTAACAGTAACAACAGAAAGCCCCACACAAATGTAGCTTCCGATGTATGTTCATTTTTATTAATTGGCTAATTTAACACTGCCTTAGAACTGTAACAAGAGCGGCGACCAGCAACATGCCAGGCTGCTGCATGTGCTTTCCACACTGGGGTACATGCCCTGTGTAAGCAGACAACCCAGGAGGCAGAGAAGGTGCTGGTTCCAGTCTAGTACTTATACCCAGTGTCTCTAGAAATGGGGGCCAGGTCAACATCCATGTCTAGTAGAAAAGCAATTACAGAAGTCAGAAATTTTTTAGTCCATAATCCCAGAGGGCAAAATATTAGAGGAAGATGACCAGAAGGCTCTAAATCCCAGTTCCACTGGGGCCTGAATCCTTTGTTTTTGAAATACCATGGAGAGGGAAGATATCCTGGAAAACACCCCAGGAAGTCAGGCACTGTTTCACTTATCTGAGAGTGAAGAAGGAAAAGGAAGGGCAACTGTGGGATGATTTCACTCACAAACAGAATATAGAGAACTTCAACACATAAACCCAGGAAAATATAGTCAGTTCATCACTATGATCTTAGGAGAACTGTCTACGCCATACATACCACCCTGAACACATCTGATCTCGTCTGATCTTAGGACAACTATGGGGGTTACCATGGGCGGGGCATAGAACTTTGGTGGTGGCCGTGGTGTGGATTATATCCCTATTATCTTAAAATCTTGTAAATCACTAATAAAAAATGAAATAAAAGAGAGTGGGCCACAGGTGTCATTTCCAAAGGGTCCCAACATCTGAGCATCCTGTAGAGGCTACGGGCAGGTTGGAGGGATACAGGGAAGTCTTACTTCCTTCTTTCCACATGGGACAAACACAAATGAAGTTCCACAGAGAAGGGAAAAGCACTGAGGATACATGTGAATGGAGAACAGGCAGTGACATAGTCAAACTAAGAGGATGTGTTATAGTTGCCCAGTGGGACAGATAGAGGCTTGAACCTGTGCAAAGAGAATAAACCCTCCAACTCTGATGTTCACAGGGTAAGTAGCCCAGGCTAGTCCTAGTTATGCCTCTTGTGTCCACCACACACAGCAGAAAATGACCCTTGCTTTCACAGAGGGAACAGTAAACTGTACAGTGTGATACAAAATGGTAAGTAATAGTAGTAAAACAAACTGAGGGCAGTAGAGTGCAATCGGGAGAAGGTGACACAACATACACACACACACACACACACACACACACACACACACACACTGCCTGAACAGGACTGAGACTCAGATCTAGGATGACAAGATCATTTGTCCTAAACTATAGCCTGTTCCTGGTCTTGGAATTCAGCAGTAAGCCAGTAGCAATCATGGCAGCCCCCAGGACTCTGCTTAAAGCTCCATGCCCTCGGTGAGCTGCTTCTGACCATGTTTCCTCACTGGACTGTCCACAGATGTTCTATAATCTCACCCTTGCCTCACTGCCTTGACAACTTAACCTGATTTCACAAGTACATCATCTCTCCCTCTGTGAACTAGTTGCTCCTACAGAAGTGATCCAGCAACTGGAGGAATGGGGTTCCTGGACCCTGGGTTTCGGGAAACCAAGTCATAGGGGAGGGAGATGGAGACAGAGACCCAACAGGTGACTGCAGTAAGAAAGCTTTTGTGCAAGGCTTTGTTCATTTGGAATACAAGGCCTGTCCCCAGGTCTATGCTTGGTGCTGTGCTGTGCTAAGGGATGGACACACAGAGGTGAATAAGAACAGTGCAAACTCATGGAAAAGACAGATGTGTTCACAGGTAATCAGCATGCTAAACTACAGTTTCTTAGAAAGCCCATACCTATACCAGGCTCCTGGGGGCCAAGGGGTGATGTTGGAAGAGGGAAAGGGATGGATGATCTAAGAGAGCAGAATCTGTAAAACCTGAGGTAAAGCCACTGCACTCAAAAAGAAGGGTTGGTGGGGATGGAAAAATATAAAGATGAATTGGGTTCAGATCATGGAGGGTCATAAATGGCAAAGGAACCTCTGAGAATTAGGAGCAAGGGAATGACATAAACAGATGTGTATTCTAGAAAGATACATAGGGGCCTTGGGGAGGTGACTAAGTAGGCTAAACATGTTTGTCTTGGGTTTGATCAGTGGCACCACACAAGAGTACCAAGATAGCACCAATGGAACTTCACGGATGGTGGATGAATGATTTGATGTCCCTCCTTCTCAAAAGAGAATAAATACTGGCCTGGGGCAGTGACTCAGGGGTATGGTATGTGTATGAGGCTCTAGATTCATTCTACCACAATGCATTAAAAAGGAAGGAAGGAAGGAAGGAAGGAAGGAAGGAAGGAAGGAAGGGAGGGAGGGAGGGAGGGAGGAAGGGAGGGAGGGAGGGACAGAGGGAGGAAGGAAGAAAGGAAAGAAGGATGGATGGGAGGGAAGGGAAGGGTGGGATGGTGGGGAGGGGAGGAGACAGACTAGAAGGGACCTGAGAATAAGAAGGATAACTCTTTAGAAGTCTGGGTTCCTGTCTGGGAAGGGAGACTAGAATAAACTAATTCTCTTAAAAAAGGTTCCTGGTAATATACCCTTGAAATGAGGCAGGTGTTGGTCTGTGAAAGGCTGGGTCTCTGAAGTTCGAGATTTGTGCTTTAGCACAAATTCCAAGGGTCAGCACCAAGGACAATATAAGAACTTAGCCCATCCATTGTCCAGCCCCTCTCCATTCAGTTTTCTATTTTTAATCCTCATTTCAAGGTCAGAAAAACAGATAAGGTAATCCAAGTTACTGAGGGTACTTGCACAAGATTTGGAGATGAAGACAGGTCTGCCCTGGCTCTCCGAGTAGGCAGACAATGGACTCAGGGCCCAGCAGAAAAAGAGTTACATATAAAATGTTGGAGATTGTTTGGATGAAGCCTAAGTGCTTATTCATTTTTAATTCCTCCGACAATTTTCACAGCTTCACTACGAACTGTGGGTTTCTTTAAAACAGAAGACACAAAGAAAAAGGAACCACTCAAACTTCTCTTAAAAATGGATTTATACAGATAAAAAAAAAAAAGTGAGAGGATTTGCAGGGAAGCAGGTCAAAACATGCCACCCCGAGGACAGCTCATTAGGAGCTGAGTTGTCCATGCTCCTGTTTTAAATGCTGCATGATTCTCCACCAAAGTCTCTCTCGCTAGGATCATCAAGCCCCCCATCATGGTGGGGGAGGGGAGGGGAGCGGCTCCTTTGCACACTGACAGCACCAGTGCTGGAGGGTGAGTTATGGGTGTGCTCTCATCACTCGCTCTCAGATAAGGTGCAGCTCTCCATGGGCGATGCGGGCAGATATATATCAGTGCCCTAAGCAACAGAGATAAACGTCATAACTCCAGCCCCTGTCCATAAATACATGGTGGAGGGAATGACCTTAAACAGCCCACTATGCTCAGAAGACTCAGGATTTAGTGGGCCCCCTTCCTTGCTCATGTGCTGAAAAGCTCTTTTAGGAGGTTGTTAAATAGGCACATTACACAAGCTCACAAACCCAAAATAAGTAAGGCATTCTCGTCCTGTGGACATGCCCACACACGGGCTACATGTGCCCCATCCCGCAAGGAAGGAGAGGGATGAGACTTCACAGAGTGACAACGCCCATCACTCTGTGGCCAGCTGTGGTGGCCAGTAGACAGGGGGAGAGTCTTTGTCAGCATTACCCCACTGCAGAAACGGGTGCTCAGCCGGCTGCCTTCTGCTGGGATTGATGACTTATTTCCTGAGGTGTGGCCAGTAGGCTCTTTATTTGGTGCAACATGCTTCGTGACTATGGTGGTTACCAGTTAGCCACTGCCTGTTATCTGCTGCTGCCTTGAAGTCCAAGCCATCAAAGCCATCAATCTGGCTTTTCATACAAAGCGCTGCTCCTAAACAACCAAACTGCCTCATCTCTCCAAATCAATGAAGCTCTCCAGCTCCCTGGAGAGGAATATATTAAGTATCAATCATGCGTATTATTTTGCAATATAATTACTTTGGCAATTAATCCATAAGAAGTATTGCTCTCCAGAGCTGCCAACACAAATACAAAACTCTTGGAGACATGTCACGTGGCTAGAGACCGAGTTTCCAGGGACACAAACACACACCCTCTGAAGATATGAGAGATCAAAGGAGGAGATGAATCTCCCCCGAAGCTCTCTCTCAACCCTTGCTTCAAGAGAGTAGTGATGGTTTCATCATGGAGAAGGAGGAAACCAGCAGAAATGGGGGAAGCACAGACCTCAGCACTTGTGAACTGGTAACAAGGCCTGTTTTCAGGAGGTGCACGCACTGCACTTTGGAGGAGTGAACAGACTTTATTCCCCACAAATAAGACTTCAGCACTGTACCTCCACACACAAAAACCAATGTCAGCTCTTTGAAGGTGGGCTTTTGTCTTGTTCGTTACTGTGTCTGCAGAAGACAGTACACTTTCAGTAAGTTATCACTGCAGGGGGGGAGGGAGGGTGAGCAGACAGGGTGGGGCAGACCCCATGGAGAGAGACTCTCACTCACCTAGCCGTCCTTCACCTTCTCTCACCTACATGCCCCAGACCGTTCTTTTTTGTCTACAGCACCAATAGGTGCTTACAAGAGAGTGAATTTTCAAATGACAATCCAATTTCCCAGATCCAATTGCTGTCAGCTTCTACACATCACCTCCTAATAATCTAATTAAAAAGTAAGGAGCAGGGGTAGGGTGGTAGCTCAGCGGGTTAAGCACACGTGGCGCAAAGTGCAAGGGACTGGCGTAAGGATCCTGGTTCAAGCCCCCCGCTCTCCACCTGCAGGGGAATCGCTTCACAGGCGGTAAAGCAGGTCTGCAGGTGTCTGTCTTTCTCTCTCCCTCTCTGTCTTCCCCTCCTCTCTCCATTTCTCTCTGTCCTATCTAACAATGAACGACATCAACAATAACTACAACAACAATAAAAAACAACAATAAGGGCAACAAAAGGGGGAAAAATGGCCTCCAGGAGCAGTGGATTCATGGTGCAGGCACTGAGCCCCAGCAATAATCCTGGAGGCAAAAAAAGAAAAAAAAAAAGTAAGGAGCAACACTTACATCTTCTTTCCCTGCCCTTCTCCTTCCCTATGCTAGAGAAGGAGCAGTGAAAAGGCTAAGAAAAGAGTAGCAGCATGGTCCAGGAGGTGGCGCAATGGATAAAGCATTGGATTCTCAGGCATGAGGTCCAGAGTTCAATCCCTGGCAGCACATGTACCAGAATGATGTCTGGTTCTTTCTCTCTCTCCTATCTTTCTCATAAATAAATAAAATCTTTAAAAAAAAAGAAAAAGAAAAGAGTAGCAGCAGGAGAGAGCAGGGAAGGCAGTGAAAATTGCCAAATTGGATAAGCAGCTGAATAAATGAAAATTAATAAAACTGTTTTCCAATAGCTTCAAATTGCGGGGAAAGCACTCATCAATGGAACGAGGAAAAAACTGTATTTGATCAAAACATCCCAAACTTTTCCTTGTTATTTCTTTATTGCCCCAGAAATTATTATGGCAAAAAATTAGATAAAGGGCAAATTGAGAGGTTAAATGAGCAATTTGTGTAAAAGCACTGAACGTGGTAGGGACAGAATCACAGGCTACATGAGAGTAATGTTTGCATCCTGCCCGCCTGCCCCTCCCCACAACCCAGTCCCCACCTCATAGTTTGGGGGGGATTGAGAAGGGAAAAATATTAGGGACAGGAAAGTTAAGAGAAACCTAGGGCTGGAAAGATAGAGAGCTCACCAGGTGGGCCCCAGGTTAGAGTCAGAGCACCACATGGAGGTGGTGTATCAACAGAGGATGCCCTGCTGGGGAATTATGCAGATGCAGTCACATCTGCCAAGCTGTCCCTTCAGGCTTTGCCACTTCCAGATCTCGCAGTTCCTGTTTCAACCAATCCTGTCCTGACACATCACTCCTGGTTGTTGCCCTATAAAGCCTTTCTTCTTCCGCCCCTCATGTCTCTTGCCTGCTTTTCACATTGGTGATGAGACGCAAGGGAGGGTGGTCCGGGAAGCGGCCATTTTTGCTACCTTCTTGTGGCCCGAACCACTGCGCTCTCTCACCCAACTCAGGTGCCCATGCGAATAAAGATTTGTGTTCCCTCTTCGCTCTGGATCTCCTCTCTCTCCTCTGTGGTGCAGCCTGGTAGTGCTTTACCCTATCTGTTTCTCTTTGTCTATCTATTTGAATGCATAAAGTGGCCCAGAGTGGTGCAACCCCAATCTGTCTCTTGATCCCTCTCTATTTCTCTCTCCCTCTGACACACACACACACACACACACACACACACACACACACACACACTCACCCTGAAAAATTAAAAGACAGTGGAATAAAGAGGAAAAGTTCAATAGGAGGTAGTAGAGTATTTAGTATAGGCCCCTTTTCCTATGAGTAGATTTCAGTTGCTGGGAGGGGACAGGACTGTACGTCAAACACTTGATCATGTTACTTTCTGAATTGTCTGCTTTTTTTTATTTGTGCACAGCCACCCATACTAGGAAAAAGGTCAAGACCATATTAATAGAGATGTTTTACAGGCATCTACATAAATAAAAATGTCCTAGTTAATTACTGGCCTCAAAATATTGGGTATCTGACACTTTCAATTTTGATAAGCAACTTCAGAAAAAACCTGGATTGTTGTAGGCTGTCATGTCAAAAATGAGTTACTAGCCCTGAGAGCGGAAGCAAACAGCCATAAAATCTAACAGAGCTGCTTTCCTCAGTGGCTGATGGATCTGCTAAGGAATCTCCAGAGGCTGCTAAGGCCACGGGGTCTGAAAGAAAAAAAAAAAAAAAAAAAACATACAAGGAAGCTAAGAGTTTTTAATTTTCAGCCTAAAGGTAACAGCTTCTTCATAAAGTTTGCTTTCTTCTGTTCCTGGAGCCGGTTCCATCAATTCACACCTTCTGTGGCTGTTGCCTGCCCTCTGGAAATCAGTGATGATCTCAATTTATGTAGAGTCCCGACGCTCTCAAGAGACTCTTGCAAATGCATGTTGGTGCTACAAATACAACTACAGAACTAAGATCTCACAAGTATCTAAGAGCTGAAGCCCAACAGTAATGAAAAATCAAAAGCTGTTGTACAATGAACTTGTTTAAGAATCTTTCTCATGCCTATTTTGCACTGAAGAATGCACAGTTCCAGCGGTCAATGAAGTTTTCCCTCATCTGATACAGAATGACTCAGTGCCAGCAGCTAGGGTAGGTACTGGAGGTTTGACAGACAATACAGAGATGCAGGGAGAAAGAAGGCCTACATTCAGTAAGAAACACAAGGAAGCATAAGTTGAAAAACTAATTTAATTCAAGTCCAGGAGCTAGCAAAGATTCTGTGTGGGCTCACACAGGGGAGTTTAAGCTAAGAAGAAAAGGATGAGCAGAGCTAAAGGCCTCAATGTGACGACTACAGCAGGCCTGTGTACGGTCAAATAACTCAAGGATCCTCTGCTAGAGGAAACAGTCCTTTTCCTTTCCAAGAAGACAAGAAACCAGCTGTGGGTGTTTGCTGAGGTTCCTACCCTCAGCAGAACTGCTGGGTACCTGGTACCAGGGGACCAGGATTTGTCATTTGCTGACCTTAGGCACATTCATTAATTATACAGTCTCACAGACCCACTTTCTACTACTATGTATCACGTTCTGTCCCAAGCTGATGAACTTTATCCCTGAGAAGAAATTCCTTTTCAGACACAGTATCTCTACCATTAAGAGACTGTTTTAATCGGCGGCTTCTGTTGCTGCTCAAAACCATTTTGGGGTGTCTTTCATGGCAGGCTAGTCGCCCCACTCTACTCTTCTACCTAGACAACAAGGATGAAGGCAGGAAACATTCACTGTAGCTGAGAAGATGTGGCCACAGGGGAAGACCAGTCTAGGATGCACCACCAGGGGTAACTAATCAGGAGGAAGCACTTTATAGCTGAAGCACAGTTCCAGCATCAGGAATGGGAAAGAAAGCCGAACACAGCTCCAATACTGTGCTGCTCTGAAATGTCAAAAGCCTGGGGTTTCCCAGAGGAAGGCGTGTATGAGGACAGAATTCAAATCCACAGCAGCAAGTCTGGGCTCAAAATGGCCACTTAGTGCTTTGCTTGTCATGAGAAAGGCAGCACCTCACAGGGGCGATTTGCTGATCACAGTAACATCATTTCATCCTCACTTCTTTTTTGGTGGTCACCTGAGCTTCCCTGTTCTAGAGAGATCTCTAGATAGACCAGTTCAGACAGGCAGAAAGAGAGTGAAAAAGAGAGACTGACCACAGTACCAAAGCTTTTTCCAATGTAGTCGAAGGTTGGATTTGAACCTGGGCTATGCACATAACAAAGCAGTGTATTATGTAAGCTATTTTTTTAAACAGATTTATTTATTTTATTTAATTATTATTATTTATTTTATCTGTCTTTTCAGAATTTTTTTGTCACTCATCTTTACAGTGATCCTATTATTATTTCTTTTTAGCAGAGCACTACTGAACTCTGGCTTATGGTGGTGACGGTGGTGGTGGGGAACTGAACCTGAGACTCTGGATCCTCAAGCATGAAAGTCATTTTATATAACCATTATGCTATCTCCCCTGGGCCCAAGTAAACTATTTCACGAGCATCATTCTCACTTTTTCAACGAAGAATCAGAATTTCACATACTTAAGTGGGGGGTGCCTAAAGTCAGACTAACTGGGGACTGGCTCCAAACCTATTCTCTTACTCATGAAGGCCTGGTGTGTGCAGTGAATATTTATCTCAAAATTTCCAAGTCTGAGTGTACAGGTGGGGAGGATGGAGGAGGAGGGCTGAGCAGTTCTGAGTGTGGTCTGCAGGGCAGCAGCACTGTCATCACTTGGCAATGGGCTAAAAATGCAAAGATCTTTGGCCCTACTCCAGACCTACTAACCAAGCCTGGGAAGTACCATCCTAGAGCTCAGTGGGAGCAGAGCTTTCAGGGGACACCTGGAGTGTCCAGGGAGCCAACCCTTGACTGGGAGGTCACATACAGCACATGACAATGGTCAGTATTGTTCAGTTTACATCTGAGTCCGGGGCCTAGAGGCCCTCAAAAGTTTCTGCTCCACGGTGTGAATTGAGAATTTCTGACCTAGCATTACAAATTTCTTCCAAGTGCAGCAAGAGGACAAGGAATGCAAAGGAAGGGGAGGGATAAGTAAGCACTCTTTTATTTTCTATTCAGCACAAAACCAGGCCCATCAAATAACAGGGGAAAGAAAAACACAAAGTGAGAGAGCACTAAACACAGCTGGTGATTAGCGCTGACAAAGGCTGAGGGAAGCACCTTTTTCTTCTTAAGAGACTCTAACCCACACTTAACCCCAAGCTAAGGATGGGGCCAGTTCTGAGCAGGGAGGGGGCTTAAAGAAGCAGAAGGAGCTTGGTATGAAACAAGGGTTTCTCAGATGGAGTTCCAGACAAGTGAAGATACTTTTGAGCTACTTGAGTAAAGGGTGTTTCTTCCTTTTTTTAATTCAAGATTCCACATAGTGGAGATGAGATTTTTTTTTTGCCTTCCCCCTCCCCAATAAACACAACAACAAGAAACCCACACAGGCTTTTTGTTTTTAAACGCTGCTGGGAGAGTGATTCAGTTTTGAATGTTAATAGTTAGAGCTGCAAGCTTCCTTGCACACTGTGCCATCATCTCCTTCCAAACATTGAGAGTAAAAACTCCACCTTTTCTAAACTTGGCTCATTAAGGGCCAATCTTTCTGTTAAGTATTGAACTTGAACTGCTTCTGGAGCTTGTTGCAAATAAAGGTCAAACTATTCTATTTCCTCCTTAAGGATATAGGGCAGGATATAAAGAATGGACTGAGCACTGAGAACTTATCCAGAGGGATACAAGAGAGAACAGAATTCCTTTTGCAGGTCACTGATTCCCCACCCCACCCCCCTGCAAATCTGCATTTGCATTGTTCCTGTAAAATGAGTCAGGGAATGCAAAAGTTAAGGTTCTCATAGCAACAGTTAACATGCCCATAAGCTGTATCGGTGATTACTAATTGGGCTGTTGCTAAAGGTGAACCCTTAATATATATACTTCATGTGTGAAGTGGGCGGACCAGTGTTCTAAAACTTATGTACCAGCTTATGTGTTTAAATCAGTAGCTCTTAAAAATGGGCACGTGAGAAAGGAAATAAATCCCTGATAATGCCAATGCTTAGCACAATGTAGAATCTCACCACAAAGAGAACCAGAACTGTAACAGAGTCGAGCCGTGGAGACCTGTGCCACACGCAGGTCTGGAAAACACATGAACAATGGGTGTATCCTAAAGAGGCAGCCTCCTCAAAGAAACTGATGGGAAAGTTCACCAGAGTTTCCTAACTTCTCTCTGTGCAATCCCAGAAGTCCATGCTCTTCATCTTGCTCAGGCCCTAATTGCTCTTCTGAGAACTGAATCGATGGCATTAGCATTAGCCCTTGGCTAGCTCACCTTTGAGCTCAAGATACTTTAATACTGAGCTCTGTCATACAATTCGTGTTTATCTGGTGAGCTGGCTGTCTTCTAAGCTGTCACCAACAACTCATAACATACCACATTCAAGGCAGGGCGAAAATTTGATCAACTCAGTTTACTCAGCAGCTGACTTAATTTCTAACTCAAAATATAAAATGAAGAGTTCACAAGGTCATGGCATTGTAGGGCTTGGAAGAATACCAGCGACCACTTACTACAGTCCAACACCACAGAGGGGCCCACACTCCAGAGTCAAAGGTGGTGGGGAAGTGAAGGCTGTGAAAGTACAGACATTGAGAGTCAGAGTGCGTGCGGGCTGGAGAGTCTGGATGATAAGAGAGGCCCTCAGTTTCTTATACAGTGAACTACTGGGCTATTAGGAAATTCATGACATACTTTTTGTTTTTCCTTTAAAATATTTCAAACTTATTCAAATATTTCCAATTCACTTTTCACCTGCAAGAATTCAGCTTTCTAGTTCAATTGTACTAAGCTGATTTTTCTTTTCCTTTTTTAAGCAGAACAACGCTCAACTCTGGCTTATGGTGGTGCATGGGGGTTGAACCTGGATTTTGGAGCCTCCGGCATGAGAGTCTCTTTACATAATCATTATGCTACCTCCCTCCCCCTAAGCTGAATATTTTCTGCTGTACAGAAAGATAACAATCTCCTCTAGGCCTCTATCAGAATATGAGGAACAATAGAGGCACCAAGTGAATATGAAAATAGTCTGGTGAAGTTGGAAGAGACATGATCAGTGAGGTCAGGGTAACATGGTATTATTCACTGCAGTGAAAATTCAGAAAAATACGGGACCGGGGATGGATGCAGAAAAACGAATGTAACAAGAATGTGCAAAGTTGAAAGAAAAAAAGAAGTGCCTTGCTTTTAAAACTCTGTGCCATGAAACCTGAGACAAGCAGTCAGACTCCGTGAATAGGAGCTGACAGGTTTTGCAATTGGCATGAAGCATCAGCCATGAGATGCTTCTTTCTGGAATGTTTCACAAAATGAGGGTGTTAACTGAAGTTAATATACGAGTGTAGATATGCACAGTCTGTCTGATATTCTCAAAGCAGTGTGTGTGTGTGTGTGTGTCTTGTGCACATACATTCCCACTATACTGGACCCCATTTCATTCAGATAGAGAGAGAGGCAGAGAGAGAGAGAGAGAGAGGCAGAGAGAGGGAGAGAGGCAGAGAGAGAGAGAGAGGCAGAGAGAGAGAGACAGAGAGGCAGAGAGAGAGAGAGAGGCAGAAAGAGGCAGAGAGAGAGACAGAGAGGCAGAGAGAGAGACAGAGAGGCAGAGAGAGAGACAGAGAGGCAGAGAGAGAGACAGAGAGGCAGAGAGAGAGAGAGAGAGGCAGAGAGAGAGAAGCAGAGAGAGAGACCACAACACTGAAGCTTCCCTGGGTGCCACAGCACCTCCCATGTGGTGGTGGAGCTCATACTTGGGCTACACACAAGGCAAGACACACACCTAGCCACTGAGCTATCTCTGGCCCAGAACATCTTTCCAAAGGTAGAACCTAAATGCGCTTGGAGGTGGAAATAAGTAAGTTCCCCTTAATTCTGAACCACTAATTGCTGAAATCTGAAAAGCAATGAGATCACAAAGCCCCTATCATTTCTAGGAGCAGTGTGAAGACAACTGCAGACAGCAAACGTGTAGTTATGCTGAGACACACACACATTCCCAGGGCTGTTTCTGGTCAGGACTGTAAAATCACTCCCGTAAGCACGACTGCAGGTTCTCTCACCTGGAAACACCTGGGCCAGCCAGAGTTCCCACAGCTGCTGTAATGATAAATGCTGAGCCAAGCATCTGAAGAGAGGACTTGAAAGCAGGTGTTTTCCTGGAAAGGTCGTGTGCAATGGCCACAGCTCACCTTCCAAACCAGGACATATGAATAAGTATGGTGACCACACATGAATGCTGCTAGAGTTATGTTCTGTAGAGAATGAAAAAGTTATTGTACGCTGCTCCCAGATATGAAGTTATTTTTATATCGTTTCTAGATGTGAGAGCCAACCTGATGAAATCCTTATGATTCTGGAAACAGTGGTAGCAAATGAGGCACTGTGCTAACAATTCAAAAAACGTGGATGGAAGATTTCTACATTAGCCTTCAGCAGACTTGAAATTGTATCAAAGTGAAAAGCTCAAAGACTTCTTTAGATAATGCCATCAATTCCTGATGCTTAAGTGTGGGTATCCAGCCCTGGGTGGTGGCACACCTGGCAGAACTGTTACAATGCTCAAGGGCCCAGGTTCAAGAACCCCAGACTCCATATGCCGCGGAGAAGCTTCAGGCACTGCTAACGTTGTCTCTCTTTCTGTCCTTCCCTTTACATTTCTTTGTCTTTGTCAAGTAAATAAAATGATTTTATATTTATTATTTATTGTCACCAGGGTTATCGCTGGGGCTTGGTGCCAGTGCTACTGATTTACCGCTTTCGATAGTTGTTTTTTTTTTTTTTTAATTTTCTACTTTATTTGATAGGGCTAAGAGAAATTAAGAGGGGAGGTGGAAATAGAGAGAGAGAAATAAAGACAGACACCTGCGGACCTGTTGCACTGCTTATGAAGCTTCCCCTTTGCTGGTGGGAAGTCGGGGTTTGAACCTGGGTTCTTGCACATGATAATGTGTGTGCTCAACTGGGTGTGCCACCCTTGGCTCCCTAAATTAAAAAAAAAAAGATTAATGTGGGGTTATCCTTGCACATTTAAGATCACCAGAAGCTTGACACTCTGGGAAAAGCGTACCAGAAGGCATCAGCCTGGGACACCTTCACAGGCATGGACTCAAATGAAAGAACTTTGTGAATCTTCTTGTCAACACCAGTTTTATTTATTTATTTATTTATTTATTTATTTATTTATTTATTTATTTATTCTTTTTTAACTAGAGCTCAGCCGCTGCACTGCTCTGACTTATGGTGGTGCTAAGGATTGAACCTGGGACCTCAGAAGTTCAAATAATCACTATGCTATCTCCCCGGCCCTTCAATACTAGTTGTAAATGCTATCATTTCCCCAAACTCTGCTACTCATGGTAGGCAGTTTAACTCTTTCATCTCCATAATGGAAAAGAGGGGTTTCCTTGATGGTCAGCAGATATTTTGTGCCTCTAACCTGTTCTCTCTGAGCTACACTTAAGCATCACCAGGACTGAGCAACTTGCTTGGCCTTTTACTAGTAAAGCAGCTGAATAATTTATAAGGGTTGCATAGGGCCCATTACAAGTGCCAGAGCAGTAATAACTGACTCAGGACTTTGCTTACTCAGGGCTAAAGTTTAATTTGTCCATAAATGCCCTCGCTCACAAACCCATTCCATAGGTCTGATCTGCTCTTTCCGCTACAATCACATGTCCTAGCCATGCTCATATCTTAGATGGGCTCCTAGCGGTGTCATCTCTGGGGACAGGAAACAGATTCAAATGCCACTCAGACCAAGGCCACCATATTTCATAAAAAAGGCAGCCACTCAGCCTGTCTACCTCTGAAGTCTTGCTTTTGGTTAAGCAAGACTTTTGGTTAATCAAAAGGACACAACCCTGTTGATTCTTGGCACACGAGGGCACAGGTAGATACAATGAGGGGGAAACAGGAGCAAAAGAGGCGATGGCCTTGACAGTGGTACTTTCAATGCCCATCCAAGGCATTACATTCTAAATAATGCACACACAGTAAGATTAAGAAGCATGTCTGTCTATTTAGCAGATTCATGGTCTTTTCTAAGCTTCTGTTTTTGTTTTAAATCTGTGAAATGGGAGTATAATGGCAAACCTCTAATAGGGCCAAGGAAAGTATTAGGTGAATTAACCCACAGCAAATGACTAAATATGCATTCCATAAAAGCTACTCTTATTAGATTCAGACCAAGAGTGAGTCCTAGAGGTGACCAATCTAGTCTGCTCATTCTATGGAAAATCCAGGTCTCACAGAGGCTGTAACTTGTATGTCATATCTAAGGCTATAGCCACTGCCTTACTCCATTTCTCTGGACAGACATAGACTGCTGCTATTTCTAGTACTCATTGGGAATGATTTACTGCTTTTTGTCCCCTGAACTTTTAAGTAATCTAAGTGTTGGCCCAGAAACACCAGTGTCCACTCATTTATCCAAGAATACCTGCTGACTGGGCCAGGCACCAAACTCAGCACTGCTACAGGATCCCTGGGGGGTCTCTCAAACACCTTGCACTTTGGTAAATCAGCAGTCAAAAAAAAAAAAATATATATATATATATAATCACAGCAGAGATAAACACACTGACCACTGGTGGCTTTATTTGACTAGGGCTTTTACTGGTCTTTGGCCTCGCATCCCTGGTTCAGATGGGCGGGCTAAGGCAAAAAGGCCATGGGAGTGATGGGGGCAGAGTTCATGCCACTCGCTCTCAGGTGGAGTTCATTCTTATACACTTGGGAGGTAGGGTTCTTTGCCCTTGGCATCTGTGCTAGGCACCATGGAATGCCTAGCCCGAGAACCAGCTCAGGGGATCAAAGGGCTATTATGAAATGTGTCAGTTCAGGCCAATTGAGGGAGAGAATGGCGGCAGAGGCAGGCCACTCACCCCTCCATTCAGACACCCTCGTCCACAACGGGGCCATTGAGCAGGCATCACAATAGAGGGTTGAGCAGAAAAGACGGAAGGAAAGCATACAGAGTCCCCTCACACAGACTCGGTCATTCATCACCAGGCAAGTGCCAATATCTGGGAACAGCAATCTCAATTTCTGCAAATCCTCCAACCTGCAACAGCTGCTAGTGACTCTGGTGGGCGGCTTTGCTGCTTACGTGAGTTTCCAAAACCCAGCCCTGGCCCGGTGCCAAGGAGACATTACTTAGGTTAGAGACACGCTGGCTGCAGAGAGCAGCAACAATGGACTTCACAGCTTATAAAGCAGCTTACAAAGGGCTCCCGTGTATTTCAAAAAGTACTTCAGATAGCTGGTGAGAGAAACTATCTGCACAAATGCATTCAAGCAGTTTATTTCTAACCCACTTAATTCAAGGTTTCTGTCAGAAGCCAACAACACAGTAAAGGAAGGGGCAGAGAACGGCGAGAGGGCTGGATGGTTTGGAAGCTGGAGGAACAGTTATCCCCAGACTCCCTCGAATGGAGCCACAGCTCAGCAGGACAGGGAGTGACTGGTGGCAACCAGCCCTTTGCCTGGAAGAAAGAAAGAAAGAAAGAAAGAAAGAAAGAAAGAAAGAAAGAAAGAAAGAAAGAAAGAAAGAAGGAAAGAAAGGGGGAAGAAAGAGAGAAAGAAAGAAGAGAGAAAACAATGATTCCTCAGCCCTGTAGTGAGCTGTTTATCTCAACTGCTCCCACCTCCCATCAGTAAGAAGCATTTACATATGCTACTGAAGGCCACCAAGGTGGCCTTTGACTTGCAGAGATGACACCAGCCACCCCCCTCCAGCTCTGCCTCCCAAAGTCTGCAGGGCTCCACATCTCCTTCATGCTACCTACTGCTTGCTCTGTTGGAGAACAACTTGGTCAGATGATAGAGACCAAGAGAAGATAAAGACTAGGAAACAGTGCTATGGCATGAAGGACCATGTTTGGGGCCTGGAGCTCATGGAAGATGCTAGCAGGTGTGGCACAGATCAAGTGTGTCCCACTCCACTTCATCTCTATTACAGAGACAGGGAATCATCCTTTCCCTATCTGGATTTGCCCAAGTAACTTCTCAGGTATCCTATTCATGAGAATTGAACTAGTATAAAGTAGGGAGGTGGTGCTAACCCTGGGACAATCTGAGGCTGAAATGGAAGGGCCTCTCACAAGAATATGGGCTCCAATTTCAAGACTGGACTCCAATGTTTGTAGTGCTTCATGTGATTTCTTGAACTCTGAATCAGTGAGTTTCAGGGTGAGGAATTATCCCAAGAGTAATTAATAAATTCTAGGAAAACATACTAGTTGTTTCAAGTCAGGATCTGGAATTGCTCAAAAGCTCGTATGGTGAATGAACCTCCAGCATTCACCCCAATGGGTAAGTTCTAAGAGGATAAGGTGATAAATACTTGTTTATCACATAACCAGTGTTTATTGGGAGGTCAGTTTTAAAGCATTAAGAGGGTCGACACGAACAGGCTTAGAATGTTGCTCTCAGATACTTTTTCTTTTTTCCAGTATTGAGGACATGTCATGTATAGCAATTACACACCTTAAAGAGACCAAGTTCTTTTTTTTAAAAATATTTATTTATGCCCTTTTGTTGCCCTTGTAGTTATTATTGTTATTCATGTTGTCGTTGTTGGATAGGACAGAGAGAAATGGAGAGAGGAGGGGAAGACAAAGAGGGGGAGAGAAAGACAGACACCTGCAGACCTGCTTCACCGCCTGTGAAGCGACTCCCCTGCAGGTGGGGAGCCAGGGGCTCGAACCGCGATCCTGACGCCGGTCCTTGCGCTTTGCGCCGCCTGCGCTTAACCCGCTGCGCTACCGCTCGACTCCCAAAGAGACCAAGTTCTAAACTAACATATATACATATAATGAGCCTCAAATGCAATTCTTCACATCCTGGTTATTCTATGAGTTAGTAGACTAAATGTGGAAGGTCTTTTGGTAAGAAGGTCAAGAAATTTGTGTGACTCTCCTGAGCGTCTCCAGCTATGTTTATAAAGTTAGAATCCACTAAGAGGAAAGGTCTCTGTGACAAAACTAAGGGAACCAAAATTAGAGACCAGAGATACACAGCGCATATGGGCAGGAAGGCAGACCTATTTACCACTGTTCCCTGCCCCACACACCAATCTTCTGCCATAACCCCGTCAAAGACGAAAACAAATAGGATTAAATACTTCTAAGCCTATGAAGATTCCCAAGGCCATGATCATGACTGGGTATTTCCAGTCATAAGAGAAAGGCTGAATCATCTTTGAAGATCAATAATACCCCATAGGACTTATTGGAACCATTGGAAACTATCATTGAAGGAACCCACCTATAACCTGGTGTTTCACACTCTAATATTTACCTATGGGTTGCAGTGCAAGTTAAATGTCTTATGTCAAAAATAAGTTCTTGGAAGGCATAAAATAATTCTATTCCTATTTCTCTCCCCCAGGTAGCACCAAGCAATGAGAGGCATTAATAAATAACCACTGACTAATCAACTATAAAAAAGAGGGGCTGAGCATAAACACAAACAACAACAAGTACCTGTTACCATGTCTTCCCACTCACCAAAGTGTAGAGGAGAAAATTCCTCCCGCCCCCTCTAATCAGAGCAGACGCTTAGCAGGAACATCATGTGAGAGGCAAATATGGTCATGCTACGTAATATGCCTATTTTGATAGGAGGCTGGTCTGTCATTAGCACTTTCCAATCAGAAACACTCACAAATGGATCTAAACTTGGAAAACAAGAGTCCTATCAAACAATGAGAATCAAGAGTAAAAAAGAAATAGCAGTTTGCAGAAAAAAGAGACAAAAATACATCAGGGCCCTCGAGTTATTTCTGCATTCGCTGCACATACGACATCATTCATGAAGAAGGCGATGGTACAAATATAGCATAAATGTCGTCTGCTCTAGCTTGTAATTTAAAATGCAAATGCTAATGAGCGAACTGGTATATCAGTGGAGTTAATAACCACATGCCTTGCACAGGGGCTGCATCCAAAACACACACACACACAGAGAAGAGACAGACACCATGTTCCAATTTAAAAATAAAAACACCCAAATTAACCCTAAAAAAAATCACTAGCAGATGTACAAGCCAAGGAAAAGGAGGCAGACCAGGGCAGGGAAGTGGGAACTTCTCCACCCGCTGTGGAGTAACCACTGGGGTTAAATACCTTCCTACATGCAGTGAAGGTAAGCAAGGAGTTACTAGGGCTCATGGAGGGCTGCGACTGTTAAGGCTATGTTTAAGATGGAAGAGCTACAGGATATCCACAACATCCACTTAGAAATCTCTAAGCCAACCTTGCAAACAGCCGAATGTGAAGAAATCAAAAGGTGCTGAAGAGAGATGTTGATATAATTTGTGTTATCATAAGCAAAGTGTGATGTAGAGAGAAATTAAGCCTCATAAAATTCCCAAAGTCGGGATTGCGTGTGTAGTTTAGATAAATGGGAAAGAGCTCAAATCATGAAGAAAGATGACTGAGGATGTGGTTGTGTCTCAGGTATCTTTCAAATATAAATGCAGCTTCTGTGAATTACTCTGCCTTCTCCAAGGTCTGTACTAAGCATCCCCACATCGGCATTTAAATGTGTCATGGCTTTGCTAGCAACCCACCCAATATACAAGTACAAAATAATACGTGTAGACAAGAGATAGAGAGGTGGGGAGAAACATCATAGCACTGGGGTTTCCGTCAGTTCTATGGTGTGCATGTATTTCTGGGTCCCCCAGGGCAAGAAACAAGGCCTTCCCAGTGAGCTATCTCTCAGCTTCCCGAAAACTTTCTGGAGGGGATCCAGGGTGAGTGATTTTTTTTTTTCAAGGTGCCAAGAAATGAACTCAGGGGTCTTGTGTATGTATGACAGTGCTTAGTAATGTTCTGGCCCCAGCTGTTATTCTATACTTATAAAGAGACAACGAAAGAAGAGGTGGTGGGGTGGGGCAGGGCGGGGCAGGCAGTGGCACACCTGGTTGAGCACTCACATGACAGTGTGCGAGGGCCAGGGTTCAAGCTTCCGATCCCCACCTACACAAGTGGTGAAGCAGGGCTGTAGGTGTCTCTCTGTCTCTCTCCCTATCTTCCCTTCCTCTCAATTACTGGTTGTCTCTACCCAATAAATAAAGATTAAAAAGAGAGAGAGAGAGGTGGGATAAGAGACACCCCAAAGCACCTCTCCATCATCCATGGAGTTCCGGTAGTGCTAGCCATGGCGCACCTATGAGGTGCTTGGGATAGAACTCAGGGTCTCACACTTGTTGCTCTACACATGCAGCCATCTTCTGGCCCTCAAAAGTGATTTTTCAGTGACGAGGAACTAGTTTTTAAAACCCAGTCATGTCTCTGTTTGAGAGGGCATGCAAGAGGTGGTTCCCATAGCAACCAGGATTAAGTCTTACAGGCAATGTGTACAATTCACCCACAGGGGCTGCCTGCCCATTACCAGATTTCAAAGCATTTTCTTTAAATTTCCAATTATTAGGCCTTTTACATCCCCTTCTCTTGCATCTAGGTTCTGCTGTGTTTGACTGTTAGGCAGGCCAAATGACACCTTCACAGTCTGCTGAAGGTAATGGAGAGCAGCCCAGGTTGGATGAGGTTACCTGCCACCATTTCTACTAAGTGGCTGCTGGAAAATGTCAACAGGTTGACAGGCTGACACTGAATAATCCACATCGACGTGTACTTTTTCCTAGTCACAGGAATGGAATTAGAATGGAAGCATCTGGGAACAACCAGACACAGGTGCTGAGATTGGAAACACTCCAGCAGAGAGCTGTCATCTGATTCTGTCAGCTACCCCTTCCTTCACCCATGTCCACCAGGTGGAAGGCATCCCAGATAATCCTGAAGAGACTCAGCAAGAACCTTAGAGCCAAAGAGAAGAACTATTGGAGAATCTCAAAGGTCTGGTCCTTTTATTGCACTCTGCTTGTTCTTATCAGCTCTGCATAGAACAGGCCCAGTCCCCACGCAAGGATTTCCCCTTGTCTCATCTATATTAAAACTAAAAGCTGCCAGAGTAGAAAACAATTGTGGAAGGCAGAGGTTTCGAGAGGGAAGGTTCTTTTCACATACCTGTGGTCTATCCACCCAGAGGCAATCAATGGACATATTATGTAACAGCTGAGGGGAAAAAAATCAGCACCATTCATTTCTTGACACAGAAGATTCAACTATGCTGAGGGCTGAACTGCCCAATTAAGAAAATGCACCATCCTTTGCTGTCTGACAGATTCCAAAGAAGGTGGTGTTATCAACAAGACTCTTGCCATCGACTGCAAGCAATTCTACACAGACTGGCGCAGAACTCCCATAAGGACTTTGAAGGCTCCCTCACCTCCAGGATCTAGCATCACACCAAGATAAAACAGGCCGGTCTGATGGAAATAATGAACAAGGTAGCAAGAGAGCAAATATTTATCTTTTAGTGTTTTAGCTCCAAGCTCTGTGACTGCCATTAAGCCATGCTTAATCGTTTTATTGATGATTTTATTTATTACTGTTTTTATTTATTTATTTTATTTATTACTGTTTCCGCTCAACCGGACCTGCCAATATACGCGGATATCTTCGCCCACCCTGTCCAACGCTTGACGTCTCATCACCCAATGAACTTCTCTGTTCCAGACTCTTGGAAACAGAGTTGGCAGTCAGCTGAGGTAAAGAACAAACAACTCATCACAGACCCCTGTAAGCATCAACCGGCTTTGACCTAGCACGTTATGATGGGGCCCTCCTCAATCGCCATCGAACAGGCCATGGCCGGTGCGCCGCTATGTTCCATCGCTGGGGAGCCAGAGACGACCCGAACTGCCCCTGCGGCTACAGACAGACTATGACCCACATAGTCAATGACTGCCACCTCTCCAGATTCAAAGGAGGTCTCGAAACTTTACATCAGGCTCAACCTGACGCTGTTGACTGGCTACGGAAGAAGGGCAAACGCTAGAAGAAGAACTGTTTCAATCCCCTCCCCCCCCCGAAAAAAAAAAGATTTGACATGGCTACAAACTGAATATCTGCCTCTTTCACCCTGAAACACTCCATTATGTGCACTACTCACTTGCCGCTGGTGGTATGTTCAGGTTTCTTGCCATTCTGAACATTTTCCTGTGGTCCTCATGCAGTCTGCTGGCACCATTACTCAAAGGATTAGCTGCTCTGACTCATAACTCTGCTCCCTCTCTGTCCAGAACTTTTACTACTGGGTCGGGATGCATTGGATCGACCTTCTGGTGGTGCATCCCGTGAGTACCCATTTATTGGGGAAACTGACGATCCTTCCTAGCCGACTGAATCCACATGGATCCCAGTCACTTTCAAAGCCAGCAACAAGCAGACATCAGGCTCAACCTGACGCTGTTGACTGGCTACGGAAGAAGGGCAAACGCTAGAAAAAGAAGAAGAAGAAGAAGAAGAAGAAGAAGAAGAAGAAGAAGAAGAAGAAGGGGAAGAAGAGGAAGAAGGGGAAGGGGGAAGAGGGGGAAGAGGGGGAAGAGGGGGAAGAGGGAGAAGAGGGAGAAGAAGGAGAAGAAGGAGAAGAAGGAGAAGAAGGAGAGGGAGAGGGAGAGGAAGAAGAAGGAGGAGGAGGAGGAGGAGAAGAAGGAGAAGAAGAAGAAGAAGAAGAAGGAGGAGGAGGAGGAGGAGGAGGAGGAGGAGGAGGAGAAGAAGAAGAAGAACTACTGGGTCATGAAGCTGGATTGACTTAGTCTTCTGAATGTACCACAAGACTTACTCTTTTTTTTTTTTAAAGAAAAAATATTTATTTATAGAGAAAACCTAAGCACCACTCTAGGGATCGAACTTGGGAACTCTTGTTCAAGGTCCAGTGCTCTAGTCACTATACTACCTTCCAAGCTAGATTTATTCTTCTTATAAGCACCCTTTAATCTCAAAGATATTTTTAGATAGCATTTGGGGTATGGCTTTCTTATTCCTTTCCTTCTTAAAAATATAATTTGTTCATGCCCGTGGATTCTTCACTGTAGAAGAAGACATAACTAGTTTTAGGTTGAAGGCTGAAATTCCATAGTATGCATTTCTAGATTCCAAGTATAGTGCCCAATGGATATAAAATAAATCATTAAATAAGCTTGCAAGTGAGTGACCCACAAGCATGCCGAGCCTCATCTGGGAGATGATTCATGAACTAAAGATGGGAGATAATCAGGCTATAATCAGAGGCTTGCACTTTCCTCCACGTGACCAGTGGGTGTTGGGATGCCTGCAGAGACCAGGAACAAAGGACAGAACCAAGGAGTTTACATTCTCATACAACAGCAGAAGAAAACGACTGATGAATACAGCTTTTTTTTTCTTTAGGCAACTTTCCCTGAGAACAAACGATAGGAGCAAAGTTGTTTTGCCCAGACAAATCATACCCTGCTTGCCAAAGACAATGTTCCAGATCTTCTTGGATGCACAAATACCATCTCCCTAGGGAAGTCTTTCCCATTCCCTAGTTAATTGTTCTTTCCAGTGCATTCTCATGGTATGCTAGCTATACCTTTCATAATGTCTTACTAGTTTTTGTTGTTTAACTCTTCCTTCTACTAGGCAAAAAGCAGTAAAGAAAGTAGAGACACACTCCCGCAGTGAAGCCCCACCACCACCCACTGTGGGGGGCTGAGTTCTCAAAGTTCAGTTGCACATATGGCAAAACGGGCACCTGCCCAGTTGAACTAACTTGCAGGTCCAAAGTGGGCTCTCCCAAATTTTGGTCTCCTACAAGACTCCGGAAGATCTCCTATCATGAACACAAATTTTACACATCAAGGAAGGAGATCTTTACACGTGAAGAAGCAGAGCAGTCCCAGAAATGTCTCATGTCAAGAGCTGCCCATTTCCAGTAATGGAACCCAACTGAAAGCAAGTAGGCGGTAGAGACAGAATCAAACCAGGAAGTCCCCAGAGAAAGAATACCCCAGTTTACAAATACCCATTAAGTTGCAACTCAATTAAAACATCTGAAAGGAATTCATAAGTATCAGCAGACCCTGTAATTGCTTAATTAAGGATAGAAGCCCAGCAAATACAACCACAATAACAGTCTGATTCATTAGCACCTCTGTGATAGCAGAATGGGATTTCTCACTTAAACATACATTGGCTTTAATTGTGTAATTTGGTTAGGCACTGGTAATCAATGGGGATCCACCATTCCTGGGGCCAGGAGATGAGGAAGGTATTCCTGTTCACCTTCCCTCTCTTCTTTCATTAGAAGTTTTAAGTCTATTGAAACAGGCAGTTGATGTTCCTATTAGGACTGGCTGGAGAAGAGATGTTAAAAAGAAAGAAGAAAATGAGGTGCTGTATTAAAAGGAATTTGGGATGGGAGGACCTGGTCAAACCATTCATTATGCACATACCCAGCATTGTCACTGATCATATCTGAGATATCTAGAACCTCTTCTCATTGCTTCACTTGCCATAATGCAGGTCCAGGTGGGAATTGGTGAGAGGGAGGGAGAGGGAGAGGGAGGTTGAAATTAAGAATAGCCAAAGGGCAGGCAATGGGAAGACTCATTTTCTAGCTTGTTTCATGTGACTAGGTAACTGGTTAATTATAAGTCACCTGCTGTGATCCACGCGGGAGCCCCTTGCCAGGTGGCTGCTGCCATCAAGAGGGTTTATACCATGGATTTCATTCAAGGTGACTGACATTCACAGTGTCTGACTCTGAATCTTACATATATTTTTGCCCCACACTAAAGTAATGGAAATGCAAATGAGGTAGGCTCACTCAGCAGCTTAGCAGAAGACACCAACTATCTGATAGGAGGACTGTTTAAAAGCCTCAGCACTAAAACATCAAATTTTTTCTTGTCCAATAATGCCAACCAGGTTTTGTCAACAGGATAATTTCCTGAACCACCCCTTTTGCATGATGATCCCAGGCCCCAGAGCAAAAAGTAATGCAAACATCAATGAGTGTAGTATAAAGATTACAGCAGTAAGATAGACATTCTGTGCACTCTGGTGTGAATCAATTCAAGTATGAGTTGAGGACCAAGTGACTTGTCAATGTGTGGCTCCGTGTCCAATTAGTCAAGAAACAAGGTAAGATGTGACATGCATACAAGTGGAGTGAATGTACAAGTAAAGGTTGTGTGGTAAGTGCTTTTGTTCGAATGGAGGGAAATGTGTGGGGAAAAGAGATGTGTTTAAACAAATGTGGTCTGCCCAGGGAGCTTGGTTCCCCTGTGAACTCAGGACAAGAACTGCTTGTGACTGCCTCCAAGACTGAAATAAGAACGTATAGGAGGAGGCCACAGCAGCAGGAAGAGGGACCTTGAACAGCCTTGGTCCTAAGGGTGTCGGGTCACCTGCTCACTGACCAAGCCTGAGCCAGGTGCTCAGAGGAGTGAAGGACAAGGGCTTTCAGGAGGCACTGACCTATTAGCTACAGCTGACTCTGCCCAGCCCCACCTGCTCTCCCATCTGACCCAGCAATCATTCCATGTACAGGGGTGCAGGAACCGTGACAGAGAGGCCAGCTGGCTCGGGCCAAATGCCACTCCCTATGAAGCTGTGGGGCCGTCTGCCCCAGAAAGAGGCCACATAAAAATGGGAAGTGTCCACCCCACCTTGAAGTCCAGAGGGCTCTCCAAAACGCTGGGATTAATGAGAACAGCACATATGGGAATGCTGGACAATTATCTTGAGTTTTCCCTTGAGTATCACAACCCAAGCACTCTCCTGGCTACAGCAATTCCAGCAGAATGCCATCCCCTGCACCCTCCGCTCCAGGGTAGAGAGCATCCCACAGACAGGTGCAAACCTGCGCAAACAGGATTCTGTCCAGGTGAACATCACACCTGTCTACACCACCAGCTTTATAAGTGGTCTCAGAAGACTTCATGTTCCCTACCTCCCTTTCTCAATCTTTCTGTATAACTTTGTTTGCTAAGAAAGTTCTGTTGAGTTTTACATCCTGTAATTGGTATTAGGAAGACAATAGGTACAACTCAATAGCTTTGCCAATTACACTAGCCCCATTCAGCTCAAGTAAGAATTACAGGTATAAAAGTACTTAAGATGCTGACACCCTGAGAATGTAACCTTGACCCTTTAGCTTTCATTTTTCTGTATTCCTTTCCCATTCCTTTAGGTTATTATGAAGAACAATCTTTTTTTTTAATTGTGTTCTTTATTTCCCACATTTACTGCTCAACAGCCTATAATCTGTTGTTAGAAAAGTCAATGGCAACGCAACAGCATGGACAAAAGTCCCTCATGACGTACTGATTAATAGCATAAAATTACTTCATAGTTTTTACCTACTTGATCTCTTAAGCAAAATGTGACACTGCTGACTCCTTGAAGTTTTAACCTCTGTTGCCTCCAGAAGACGACTCTCTTGAGATTCCTCTAATCCTTTTACCACATCTTATCAGTTCATGTCTGAACTCTAAGCCTACTCTTCAGGGCGGGTTTGACGGGGGTTTATTCCTCTTCAACCAGCCTCCAGGCACTGAAACGCTTTAAACTATCACCCCCATGCTAATGGCTCCTCCACTAAGTAATTTGCCTGGGCCCTTCTGAACATCTAAAATAGAACATATCCATACAGATGGCTAATAGGCACATGATAAAAATGCTCATCATCCTTCATCACCAGGGAAATACTAATCAAGGCGACACATGTGAGAATAGTCTAGACAAAAAGGGCCAGAAACACTAGGTGCTGGAGGGAGTATGGAGAAAATAGGTTCCATATATACTGCTGCTTGGAATGTGAACTGGTCCAGTCTCTGTGCAGAACAACATGGAGATGTCCTGAAAAATTAAAAATATATCTGCCATATGATCCAACAACTCCACTCCTAGGCATATATACAAGAACCATAAAACACAAATCCAAAAAGAAATATGTGTGATTATGTTCACTGTGGCACTGTTTACAATGGCCAAGCGTTGGAATCAACAGGCGTGCCTAGTGGCAGGTAGGCGGATAAGGAAGTTGTGTATTTACATACTACTCAGCTCTACAAGAAAAGGTGGAATTTTGCCTTTCACTACATGAATGAAAGTGGAGGGTGTCAGGCTAAGCAAAGCAAGGGAACTGACAAAGTAACATAAATGCTCTACTGTCTAGTCTATTACGATACTTCTTGCACTTAGACTACTAAGTCTGGAGGGGGAGGGGCACTCCAGAGGGCCATGCTGGAGTAAGACAGGCACTTGGTGGTTGGTGTGCTAACTAATACTTTATTTATCTATGTCATTGCCAGGGCTTCCACATTCCAAACTGACTACCCTCTACCCACAACAGAGACAGCAGAAGAGAGGAAAGGTAACCATAGCAATGACCCTGTCTCCAGTATGGCGGGGTTGGGCTCAGACCTGGATCACACACATGATGAGACGGGTGCAGTAAGTGAGCTATCTTGCCAGTCCTAACACACAGTAAAGAGATCCTTGTTTCCCTAAAATACAAGTCTTGTATAATATTTTCACAATTCAAAAAAAAAAAGTCAGCAACGACAGAGTATCATGTCCCAACCAAACCAA
The DNA here is from genome assembly GCF_950295315.1 of Erinaceus europaeus. Taxonomy (NCBI): domain Eukaryota; kingdom Metazoa; phylum Chordata; class Mammalia; order Eulipotyphla; family Erinaceidae; genus Erinaceus; species Erinaceus europaeus. The sequence goes on along the minus strand of NC_080169.1, from coordinate 98,555,007 downwards.
TAACCGTTCTAATACCTGTTCTTTCGTGTTGCGACCCCCATGCTAACGGCGACTAATCCCTAACACTGCAAAAAATGGTATCATCTTTTTTCCATCTACACAATGCCTCGGCCTCGCGTGAGCTTAATGTGCAGCTTGGCGATACGAGAATCCGGCATGAAGCCCAGCCAGGGCGTTACTCTCGATCACACCCTGTCATTTCACAAACATCTCATAAAAACTGCAGCAAAGGTGGGTGCGAGGAATAACATCATCGCAAGACTGGCCAGCTCCTCATGGGGCGCGAGTGCTTCCACACTACAATCATCATCTCTGGCATTATGCTATTCCACTGCAGAATACTGTGCCCCAGTATGGTTCCGTAGCCCCCATGTCCACTTGGTTGATTCCAAATTATATTCCTCCATGAGGATAATTTCTGGAACCATCCGTCCCACCCTGGTTCCATGGCTGCCAGTTCTTAGCAACATCGCCCCACCAGATATTCGTCGGGATGCGGCATCATCTAAGTTCATTTCCCACGTCTACGCTCGACCGGACCTGCCAATATACGCGGATATCTTCGCCCACCCTGTCCAACGCTTGACGTCTCATCATCCAATCTGGTCCCTATGCCTACACTGAACTTCTCTGTTCCAGACTCTTGGAAACAGAGTTGGCAGTCAGCTGAGGTAAAGAACAAACACCTCATCACAGACCCCTGTAAGCGTCAACCCGGCTTTGACCTAGCACGTTATGATTGGGCCCTCCTCAATTGCTATCAAACAGGCCATGGGCGGTGCGCCGCTATGTTCCATCGCTGGGGAGCCAGAGACAACCCGAACTGCCCCTGCGGCTACAGACAGACTATGACCCACATAGTCAATGACTGCCACCTCTCCAGATTCAAAGGAGGTCTTGAAACTTTACATCAGGCTCAACCTGACGCTGCTGACTGGCTACGGAAGAAGGGCAAACGCTAGAAGAAGGGACAGCACAATCTGTCCTATTCCTCTGAGCCTCGACCTGCATTACTTTCTCTCCCGTGCTTCCCATTACCTTCATCCATGAATAAAACAATGCAGTCACCTCCTGAATTATGACATTTCCTACAGTCTAATTTCTCCTCTGTCAGATAGTAGGTCTATGTACCTCCTGTCTCTTAATTGTTCTTCCATCCTTCCGTTTCATGAATGAACTTCTTAACCCTGGAGATGGGGGTGAGGGTGGGGAGAGCATGTCACTCCCTGGTTTATGTCTTGAGTGACAGTGGGTCTGAGTATTTCTTCTTTTTTAAAAATATTCATTTATTTATTCCCTTTTGTTGCCCTTGTTTTACTGTTGTAGTTATTATTATTATTATTGTGGTTGTTGGATAGGACAGAGAGAAATGGAGAGAGGAGGGGAAGACAGAGTGGGGAGAGAAAGGCACCTGCAGACCTACTTCAATGCTTGTGAAGTGACAGATTCCCCTGCAGGTGGGGAGCTGGGGGCTCAAACCAGGATTCTTATGCCTGTTCTTGCGCTTTGCGCCACCTGCGCTTATCTTTTATCTTTTTTTTTTTTTAGGTGGCGGTCTGCCATAAACAAATGGGGACATCTTATTATATATGGGGAACAGCACACTCTCAGGACTGCAAGAGGTAGGAGCAATCCCCTGTCAGTTTCCAGGGTTAATTAGGTCAAAGTCTCCTTCAAGGTCCGATTCATCCTCTCTACCTACCCAGAGCTTTGGGGCTGATAAGCACAATGAAGTTTCCAATTTGTCCCCAAAGCATGAGCCACTAATTGGGATATGGTAGTGGCAAACGCCAGCCTGTTGTCTGAATCAATGGTGAAGGGTATTCCCCACCTGGGCACAATTCCTTTTTTTCTTATTTATTTTATTTCTTTATTGGGGGATTAATGTTTTACAGTCAACAGTAAATACAATAGTTTGTACATACATAACATTTCCCAGTTTTCCACACAACAATGCAACCCCCACTAGGTCCTCTGTCATCCTTTTCCAGGACCTGTAACCCCCACCCCACACACACACCCCAGAGTCTTTTACTTTGGTGCAATACACCAACTCCAGTTCAGGTTCTACTTGTGTTGTCTCTTTTGATCTTGTTTTTCAACTTCTGCCTGTGAGTGAGGTCATCCCATACTCATCCTTCTGTTTCATGTTAAGTGAAATAAGTCAGAAACAGAAGTGCCTGAGTATTTCTATAGGAGAAAAAGACTAGTTCCCGTCTGTATCCCTACTTCCTTCTCTTTGCTCTCTATGTACTGCCAGTACCAGTGGGTTCACAGCTGCCTGGATATACCTAGATGTATTTCATTCGGGATACCTCTGCCTAGAAAGTTTCTGCTCTTCTCCAACACTGCAAACTCCTATTGATACTTCAAAACAAAGTGCAGTTATTAGCTACTCAGGGAAGTATTCCTTGATTTCCACTTTAAAGACCACCCCTTCCCTCCTTTGTTATTCCTGTTATCTTATAAATATTTCTGTCTTACCTAGTGACTGACAATGTGCTTTACTTGATTGCCAGACACCTAGTACCACATAATATTTGTGCCTATGTTCTTTACAACCTTTCAAGATAACAGATTTTTGCTCCAAAGTCTCAAAAAGAAAAGGCCTTTTTTTTTTCACTGAATTTGTTTTGGAGGAGACTAAACAATCTTTATTTCTTGATTTATTTTCATTAATGGACAGATATGGCTCTATCATGGAGATTCTGATAAATAACACACAGTTATGGCCATTTCATATAAAAGATAAGGAAAGAAATTAGATATAGTTATAATCTATTTTATGAGATTTTTCTAAAGACCTTTCTTATCTCATTAACCTCTCACAACAATCCTGAGGGAAGAAACTCTCCTCAATGAGCTGATGTATAAAATGAGACTGCAAGGGGCTAAAAAAATAAATAAATAAAATAAAAACTCCCTAAAGTCACCTGCTTTATAAAGAACAGCCCTGATTTAAACCGAGGCCGGCTTTCTCTTTTGACTTTTCCATGTCCTATATCTGTGCCAGATTTCTAAAGAAACCAGAAGATGTATAGTATAACCATATACAGTACGGCAGGAGAAAAATGTAAAAGCTTATATTTTTATTATGTATTTGCTTCTGTAATCTATCTTTCTGAATGTAAGTTAACTCAGGCAATGTCTTTTGAATTGCTAAGCTTAGAATCATGCCAAGCACACAGAGGAACTGGCTGATGCAGTCAAGTGATCAGACTGCGGTGTCCAAGGAAGTTACAAGCAGAAAGGGTTCTGCAGAAAACAAACAAACAACTCCTCCCCGCAAAAAACAAAAAACAAAACAAAACAAAACACACACACACACACACACACACACACACACACACACACACACACACAAAAAAAAAACCCTCAATCCAAGCTGGGTCCAAGCTCAGAGCCAGCTCATTCAAGTAGTTGTGATAAGAAGTCAGAACTTCAATGTTTTCTTTCCCCTAAAGATCTGTGGCCAAATTCCCCAGAAAGAATAGTGTTTCTCTTTTCACAGTTCTGGGATAAAGCTCTCTACTGCCAAAATGATGCTTTTGTTTTGCAGGTATAGAGCAAAGGATGTGCTGCCTCTTTACCTCAAACTCTGTAACAAAAATTCACAATAGAGAAACTTTGCTGCTTTGGAAATCTTAAGAAAAAGGTACAAGAGGTTCCAAGATAGAACTTTCACACACTGCTACCCAACCCCCTCAGTTTACCACGACTAAATCACATTCACAGAAACAAAAGTGGTCTTCTAGTAAGGTGCAGATTGGCTAAGGCCCTTCATGAGCTTTGTGTCAGGCTTCAATTAAGTCCCCCTGGACAGCTAGCAGAGCTGTGTAGTGTCATTAGCTTCTTAAGAGTGGGGGAGAGAAGCTCAAGCAACCAGTGCCGGCCCAGCAGCAATAACAGTGAGCTTCACGGTCATGTGTTCAGTGAGTGATTTAACTCACATAACAATCCATTTAGTTGGGGCCTGAGGGAGACCCTTATGCGGAGAAGTAGTATCTGTGCCTTCCAGAAAAAGAAGGCTGAGGAAATCTGGCAGGGGACAACAACCACAGCTCCCATGGCAAATTCTATTCACAAATTTAATAGAGGAATTGCTGAGGCAAGAGGACAGCAACAGAAAAGGCACTGCACATTGGGAGAACACAATGGAAGGCAGCTTTTGTGAGGGAGTGAATGTTCGCTGGTATCAGTGATAGGGTGTGAGGTGGTACATGTTCTCTTGAGTCCAATGACACTTTTGCTCAAAGACCACAGTCTCTGTGAAATACTCACTAGAAATAAATAACTTTACGCTTTGCCAGTCGGGAAGAAATGAAGCAAACTGCTCCTTGAATACATAAATATAAATTGCGCGAGGACCACCGTTCACACATAAGTCTTCCAGGTTTGTAAAGACAGGATGAGGAAGACATACAACCAGTTTAGCAGAAAGGAGGAGGAAGGCTTGCTCTGGCATGCCAACCTGGGTGCAAGAGAGAACTATTATTACAGATGCAGGAGGCTATGAAGGTAATGCCAATATGGGGCTGCACTAAGGCTTTAGATCCGAATGGCATTTAAGAAGTATAAAAGAAAAAAGAGTCAAACAGTGTTGCCTGGGGAGCTCCAAGGGCATGGTGTCTCAGTACCTCTGTAGCCTGTCCATGGCAGGGGTGGCCTAGCCCAAGTGGGAAATATCAACTGTGGGAATTAAGTCATTAATACCTGTCTGGGAAGGATGTGTGTGTTGTCTTTTAAAGGTACTCCATGCCAACATCATGTGGTTGGGGAAAAGGAAGAACAGTAGAGAGAGCCCTGTGTTGGATCTGATGTCCCAGAGGTAGCAAATATAGGAAGTGTGTGTACTATCAGTTACGAGACTGATGCTCCATGATGGGCTCTAGGCTGTGGCTAAACTGCTAGGGGAAAGGAAGGACTTCTGGGAATGATTGCCGAGCTCTGCCCAGGGAGAGTCTTTAGACTAATGTAAAACACAGAAAACTTACCTGCAAGTAAGAAGGTGATAAGGCAAGTTTCCTTTGGCAAATAAAGTTTAAGACGAGAACCACTGAAGACATATTCCACCACGGCTTCAGAGCGACCTGCTCGCTGGAGGAAGGGCAAGAACTGCTTGGCCTTCTGGGTATCCTGGTGGAGATAAGGAAAAAGAGAGAGGAGGGAGGGTTTATTAATTTTATTTTTTTGTTTATTTTAAACAAAATTCAAGATTCAAGAAGGAATTCAAAATTCCTTCTTCTCTTGGGTTACTGCAAAAAGTCTGGCAGCTCACAAGAGGCTAAGCAAAAATCAAGTATTTCTAAAACTCTGACACAGACATGATATCTAGAAGACTTTCACAGAAGAAACACAATTAATAAACAGCTTCTAGAACATTCTCACGGACTTTATATGAAGTAGTCACTGGATTAAACAAATTAGGAAGGTACTTCAAAAATGAGAATTTCACTACTTTTCTGGGATAGGCTGGTTCTTTTTGCTTCAACATAAAACTAAAGAGAGACAACTATTAGATTCTATGAAAGCTAACTGAACATTTGTTTTATTTTACTTTAATTTATTTTATTCATTGTAATAGAGATAGAAAACGAGAAGGGAGAGGGAATTAGAGTGGGTGAGAAAAAGATAGACACTTGCAGCACTGTCTCACTACTTCCTAAGCTCCATCCATTGCAGATTGGGACCAGGGAATTGAACCCAGGTCCTTGTGAATGGTAACATGTATACTCATCCAGGTGCGCCACCACCTGGCCACTTGAGCCTATAACTTTCATTAAGAAAAACTGTGGACACTTGCAGGGGCAAAGCTTTGTGAGTGTTAAAGTAGTGTTGTAGGTGTCAGTCTTTCTCCTTCTCTATCATGCCCTTCCCTCTTGATTTCTGGCTGTCTCTATCCAATAAATAAATAAAGACAATAATAATCAAAAAAGAAAACAGGAAAAAACTGTGATGGTGGCTGGAAAGGTGACATTGCTGTAGAGCTGCACTGTGGCGTTGAGTCTGATTTCTGATATTACAGAGAGATGTTCTGCTTTTTTCTCAAACAAATCTTGTTTATATATGCCACTGGGCCTTACACCTGTATGATTCTACTACTTCCTGTGAACTTGCTTCTCTATTAAATTTTAGAAAGAAGGAGAAAGAGACAGTGAGACATTATAAAACCTCCACCATTCAAAGAGCTTTCCCATGATGTTCGCGTGTGGTTCCAGGGACTTGAACTCTTGGAACTCAAACATGGCAATGTACATGTTCTCTTGAGTCAGCTATCTGCCCCTCTGAATGAATTTTTATAAAACAAAAATGTGAGCGGCCAGACACTGGTACATGTGGTTGAGCACACACATATTACCATGTGCAAGGATGCAAGTTCAAGTCCCCCAGCCCCTACCTGTGGTGGGGGTTGGAGAGAAGCTTCACAAGTGGTGAAGCAGTGCTACAGGTGGCTCTCTTTCCTCTTCTGTGTCTCTTCCTTCCCTCTCAAGTTCTCTTTCTCTATCCAAAATAAATAATCTATTCACGGGAAATCCATGAATAGATTAACACAACGCAACTTAAACAAGTTGTGTATGGCCAAGAGACGGCTCCCCCAATAGAGTACATGCCAGAGGATGTGCATAGCCATGGCGCCACTTGGGGTCACCATGAACAGTGCCAGGGGGAGCTTCATGGATAGTGGAACAATACCATGGTGTTTTTCCCTTTGTTTGTCGTTCTATAGAGTAAAATGGTTGGCCTGCACAGGCTGCACAGCAGTGGTATTACACATGTGAGAGACTGTGGCAATGTAAAACAAGCAATGACAAAGCCCAGGCACTTGTGCTGATTCAGAGATCGCCATCTTTTAGCCTTAGCAGAGTGCAAGCTTCTGTGGGTAACAGGACAGCAAGCCCTGTACTGTGCTTTTCAGAGATGAATGGTTCTAGGGACACCACTCCCCATCTCTGTCTGGGAGATCTGTAACAGCAGGACTCACTCCAAGGGGACAAATGTTTGTCAGCCCAAATAATTATAGAAACAATAAATACCCATGAAACTGCCAAGTGCCGTTTAAGTCTTTTTCACACTTCCACACCGAGAGCATGCATTCTACCCTTAGGAGTAGCAATCATGGATATTTCAAACCTCAGGGCACTCAGCTCTAGAGAAGTTAAGAGACTGGATCCTTTCAGGCTCGCAGGCTAATTAGACACATGATAGAATAGCAAGCCTCACATGTACTGGGATAGTAGTCCCTGGGTGTCAGAACTACCGAGGTTCCCAGCCCAGCCACGAGGGCTGCAATCTCTCCGGGGACAGTGGCAACTGAATACTTTCCTGCCACCTACCACAGCACACACCAGCAAGCTGCACTCAGCCAAGCTCTTCCTCCCTGACTGCACCGAGCAACAGAGGCATTGTATCTACGTTAATGTACAGTAGAGAGTGAAATTTTAACAAGCCATCAAGTATTTGAGAATTTTCACAGCAGTCAAAGGGATTCCTCTCCTTCAGACAAAGTGAGGTACACAGGGATAAAAACAATATTTACAGTAATGAGATTCATCCTTTCCTTCAGACAAAGATTCCCAGAGGACAGGAGAGACAGTCATCCATTCTCAATGTCTTTAATGTTACACTGGTAAAAGGCAAAGTAACAAGGAGCTTCAGTTGATAACTCCCCCAATGAATACTTAGGCAACACACATTCAACTTATACATATACAGTAGGAGAATGCCTATCTGACAGCTGGCTAAAGTCCAGAACAGTCAAGCAAGACAAATGCTCTGTGGGAAAGAAAGTACTACCTGACTGAAATCCTTTTGCCATACTAGCCTAAATCTGGGACATTATTCATGAGGGGTGCCACTTAGTCAACAATAATTATCAAATTGATTATCACAAATCATGCGGCAACTGTCCCTAAAGAGAAGGCGTTTTTCTTCAAGAGTTGCCGTAATCTCCATTTTTAGAAGTAGGCTTTTGTTGATTGCTGTCTTTTGGATGTGTTTATCTGAGAGAGATGCTTGTAGGAATAAGAGCACACACTCTTGGTTATTCCTGAAATGTCAATACTGAAAAAGGAAGTTGCAGAAACCAAACTGTCTACTAAAATCTGTGCTGACTATGGTGGTTATCAGAAAGAAAGGGATGGGTGTGGGTGGAGAGGCAGTGGGACACAGGAATGTCGGTGGTGGGCGTGGTGAGATGTACACAGAGACATATGTATGAAACTATATACCTGAAATCTTATAATTTTGTAAATCAATTTAAAGTCAAATCAATATAAAAGGGAGTTGGGAGCAGGCACTCCCCCATTTGCTAGATGGTTACATAATTGATAAAATGACATACTTACACTGAACATCAAGAAGTGAAGGGACTTTACTGTTACTAAGTAGTAGTAATAGTAATAGTAGTAGTAATAATAATAATAATAGTAAGAAATCAACAGATGTCCCTCTACTCCTCGTAAGCCTCAATCTACACTTTACATTTAATATTCCAGAAACAGCACAGGGGAAGACAGATAAAAGAATGTGACAGTGAGGAAGCTGGGCTATAGCGCAGCAGGTTAAGTGCTTGTGGCATGAAACGCAAGACTGGTGTAAAGGTACTGGTTCAAGCCCAAGGTTCCCCACCTGCAAAGGGGGATGCCTCACAAGTGGTGAAGCAGGTCGGCATGTGTCTAACTTTCTCTTCCCCTCTCTGTCTTCCCCTTCTTTCTCGATTTCTCTCTGTTCTATCCAATAACAACTAAAGCAATAACAACACTAATACCAACAACAACAACAATAAACAAGGAAAACAAAAGGAAAAAATGGCCTCCAAGAGCACTGAGCACCCCAGCAATAACCCCTGGAGACAAAAAAAAAAAAAAAAAAAAAAGAGAATGTGACAGTGATTGTGACAAAGATTAGTTGATGGTCATCCAGAAGGTGGTGCAGTGGATAAAGCATTGAACTCTAAAGAATGAGGTCCTGAGTTCAATCCCCAGCAGTATATGAACCAAAGTGACGTCTGGTTCTTTCTCTTCTCCTGTCTTTCTCATTAATAAATAAATAAATAAATAAATAAATAAATAAAATCTTTAAAAAATTTAGTTAACTATGACAATTGAAAGCTAAAAACACATCTCCCCTTCCCCCTTTGTTGCCCTTGTTGTTGTAGCCTTGTTGTGGTTATTATTGTTGTTCGTTGTTGGACAGGACAGAGAGAAATGGAGAGAGGAGGGGAAGACAGAGAGGGGGAGAGGAAGACAGACACCTACAGACCTGCTTCACCGCCTGTGAAGCGACTACCCTGCAGGTAAGGAACCGGGGGCTCAAACCGGGATCCTTAGGCTGGTCCTTGTACTTTGCGTCACATGCGCTTAACCCGCTGTGCTACCACCCGCCGTCTAAAAACACATCTTAAAAGACTACCAGAATTGATCATTTCCAAAGACAAAACTATAAGATAAAGCAGAGAGAGACCTCCTTCTCTTGAAGTGAGTCTTGTAAAGACTGGGGAGAGTCTAACACAACTAAGGTCCATGCAGTATTGTGAGGGTAGGAAATTTCATCTGGGTTAATAAGTTTTTAGGAGTGAAAACTTGTGTAAAGTGAATTGAATTGAACCTAATTACAGAGATGTCCACTTTTTCAAATCCCAGCCACAGACAGACAATGGAGTCTGTCTTTCCTTGACATCTTCATTTGCTTGGCATGTTCTTTTTCAAAACATAAAGTCTCAAAAAAATAGTATCTGTTTCAGAGATTCAAATAAAAAGACTAGTTAGGCAAATTGACAAGTCCCCTCAGGGACTTTAAAGCTTTAAATTGATCGCTGTCTCCTGATTTAGCTATAGAAACTATTTAAAGATTTTTACTATGCTATCATACTATGGACTAGGCAGGGGTATACAATTTGCCCTTCTGAGCCCCTGCAAGTATACCAATGTGTTTCAGCTTTGTGTGCAAGTCTCAATGTATAAACAGTCATACTAATTTCTAAAGTTACCAACAGGAAAATACAGAATACTTCATTATGAGAAATAGTATGATAAAGTCTAGCTCAAACTCTACTGGAGAGGTGAAGCTAAGGCTAAGGTGACAGCTAAGGCTGTCATTAATGTGGCATCTTAAATTCTCCAATAATCCTAAGAAGGTAATCAGATGTTGTGAAATTAGTTTTCTTTACATTTCAAATGTAAAGAAATAACACTGACTTATGACACAGAATGTTCATTTCAAGGTAAGGTTCTTAAATGTCAAATATTTCAGCTTACATGCCAAGAGCAGAGATATTCATTCTTACATATCATCCATATTCTGGCTGATCTATATAAGACTTTGAGAAACCAAGTAGATAAATTAACTATGGTTATCTGTTATCTATACCAATATTCCCCTCCACTGGTGTAAATAATCAAGAAGTAACTGTATTTCTGGGCAGAGGAGTTTGTTTTGTTGCACTGGTAGTTTTCACATTGCTTCTGCTCCCAAACAAACCATACATAAGTATTTTCCTGTACTCTTAGAAAAGCACATTTAAGGTTGCATTAGCTACATTTAACCTGCTATTGTGGAAGGCAACTCTTTAAGGAATGTTTCTGCCTCCTCAATGCACCTTGAAATTGAGAAAGTAATGATGCAACAAATGTGCCTAGGGTGACTTCATTTCAAAGGATGTTAATATCTATACCTCAAACATAGAATAGGGCTGTGAATAACCCAGAGGAAAGGCAGGATGATGCTCAGAGAGAGGTGGGGAAGGGTTACAAAGACAATCACACACTCCTACTTCTGACTTGTCAGGCCAGACCACTTTCCAAGTGGACATATCTGTCAATGCCTACAAGAAACCCCCTTCAGCAGTTAGACTGCAACTTATCTCAACCAAGTCCCTTGCTCTGTAAGCAAACAGACAGATAATAGAGCATAATGAATTGCCAGGTCAAGGAGAGTGTGAAAGTATGGGGCAGGGTGCGGAGGCCGAGGAATTAGAATTCTCAAGCACGAAGCATGAAGAGCAGGGGTCCCATAGAGCATGACTTAAGCGATCATGTTGTCCACATCCTAGAGACGCAGAATGGCTGTACATCAGAGTTCTGCGAATTCAAGAACAAGATTCATTCAGTTTGCCTTCCATGTCAGAAAAGTGAACTCTGTTATCTTTTTTCTTCTAGTGAGAATCCCATAATAGGTATTAATGTGGTTAGGATGGGTGGGAGGAAACATCACAACACACAAAACACACAGGGAAATGAGAGTCAGAGTAAACCTATTAGTTAACAATTAACCACTCAGGATTATCATGTGCAAGTCTCAGATGGGAACTGTTAATAACGAAGCTCACTAATTAGTTTGCATCATCACAATCACTCTTTGATTAACATCATCGGAAAAAGAGCTAAAAAAAAATACACGCAGAGCTTATTATGGTACCATGGGGGCATTCCACTAGCACTTGAGAAACTAAACTCACCAACTGGAGAGCTAACCGGCCCGTCTCTATACAGCAGACCTAAGGCTAAAGAAACCTACATAGCGCAATGCTGACGGGTCCAATCAACCTCTGTAATAAAGTGGCAAAATCTCTGAGCACACAAGAGGCAGAAGAAGAATGTGGAGATCAGAACAAATAGCTAAGGATACTGAAGCAAACACACCCTTTTTATTTCTTAGGTGTGTACAATAATTCATTGCTACAGCTATCTATCTTTTCAGGGTTCTGCAGAGTAGGAGAACTATCTCTGCAGTTATGGGAAAGAAAAACCATAACAACCCCCCTTGACAGAAATGCCAAAGAGTCATCCATCACTTCACACTCTTCCTCCTCCATAATCTAGGCTCTGTATGTTCCCAAGTGGCATTTTAATTCAAAGAATGAGTTTATGATTCTCTGTGAGGAACCAGAGGTACATCAAGATAATCTCTTGAAATAAATGGGGCCCTGGGGGGAGATACTTGAGAATGCCCTCTAGCTTCAACATTACCACAAAGCACTTAAAGACTCAAAACCAACCTTCTAGGCTCGGTATCAATGCTTCATGAAGAGGCCTGTGAGGGGGAGGGGAGGCAGGCATAAACTTCACTCAGGTGGAAGTGAGCATCTGAGAGCATGGGGAGGGGAGTTATTAACTGAAAAACCAAAGAGACAGGCAAACAGGAAGAAGGTGGTGAAGCCAGCTGCAATAATAGTTCAAATGCTGTCTGTAGCTTACAGTTTTTCACATTGTCTTCTTAGTTGGCACCATACACCGCTTAGGCCTCCAACATGTCAGAGCAGTGGAGGTGCCCAGTTTCAGGCTCTGGGCTCTTCTACTGGGAATATGAGTCAAGAGGACATTTGTAGGCACATTAAACTGGAAGAAAGTCTGAGCACGGGAGGCTGTCAGTCTTCACAGTGGCTCCTTCCACAGAGAACATCAACTTTCATTTTCATCCCAGACTCTAATCTCCCTTAATCATTGGTCATAATGATTTAGGGAGGACAGCCTGGGTAAGCATAGTTTTCAAACAGAAAAGGCAAGCCAAAAGGCAGGAAGAGCCAAAATGTATGTACACTGGAAGAAAAGCTGCTGCAAAACACAACAGTGCAAGTACAATTTCTTATTCTAAATATGAAGGAAAGATGTTCTCTGCAGGAAGACTGAAGGAAACTAAAATCTTCCACAAACTCAAGGATAAGCCTCCCCATGAGAGTCAGGCAAAAGAAAGGCACCTATAAAATATTTTTATTTGGTTGGTCTTGTCCACCATCGATTTCTTTTTCTACCGAGCTGAAAAAGAAACCAGGACTTGGTAAATTCTAAGAAAAGAAGGCAAAACCCGTGTTTAGAGTAAAAATATGCAAAGCAGCATTTTTACTGACAATCATAGCATTCCATCTAAAAGAAAATCAAATCCTGTTACAGGAAAAGACTGGGGCCTTCAAAATATGACCAGGACTGTATCTATCATCATACAAACTGGAAATAACCTAAAAACAAACAAAACAAAAACCTCTCTCAACAAGGGAATGAATAAACTTTAGTATGCACAGGAGTGGAAATAAAAAGGATATAGGAAATGACTTGGAGGAATGACAAATGCATGATCCCATTTATATGAAATGCCTGGAAATTTTTTTTCCTGCTATAGTTCTTTTTTTTAATAATTAAAAAAAATTATTTGTAAAAAGGAAACACTGACAAAAACCATAGGATAAGAGGGGTACAACTCTATGCAGTTCCCACCACCAGAACTCCATATCCCATGCGCCCCCCTGATAGCTTTCCTATTCTTTATCCCTCTGGGAGTATGGACCTATGGTTGTTATGGGGTGCAGAAGGTGGAAGGTCTGGCTTCTGTAATTGCTTCCCCACTGAACATGGGCGTTAACAGGTCGATCCATACTCCTAGCCTCTCTCTCTCTTTTCCCTAGTGGGGAAGGGCTCTGGGGAAGTAGAGCTCCAGGACACAATGGTGGGTGGGATCGTCTGCCCAGGGAAATCCAATTGGCATCATATTAGCATCTGGAACCTGTTGGCTAAAAAAAGAGTCAACATACAAAGCCAAACAAATTGTTGACTAATCATGAACCAAAAGGCTGAAATAGTGGAGATGAAGAGTTGGGGGCCTCTGTTTTGTAGATAGTTAGTAGGTCTATCATATTTATGTTCCAAAGGGCTCATGGCCATACTAGTTTTTTGTTTTTGTTTTTTTTTTTGATCTTGACATCTGATATGCAGGTGGATCCAAGTTATTGTCTGGGGAGATGAGTGTCATGGCTGGAAAAAGGACCAGAAAGCTGGATCAGGGAAGAGAGTAGCTCCCAAATATGGGAAAGGTGTATAAATATTGTTGACTGTAAACTCCATTGATCTGATCTGATCTGGGGTCCATATTCAGCTTAGGAGCCTATGTGACCTCTGCATCCCTGTAGGTCTGAGCTCACATTCTGTGGTCATGATAGGAACATTCCAAGCTGCCCCAATTTCAGGACCCATCTTCCTTAGGTGGAACGTAAGAGTATGTTGTCCAGCCTGGACATTTTAAGAACCTGAACAGGTTCAGGTTGCTAGGAACTAGGGAAGAGACTAAGGACTAATTACATAGGACATGAAGGAATTAAACAAAAATTTCATTAATGACACAGAGAGAAGCGGAGAGAAGCAGTTTGATTCCTAGTACTACATGTTCTTCTTCTTCTAGAGTTTGCCCTTCTTCCATAGCCAGTCAACAGCATCAGGTTGAGCCTGATGTAAAGTTTCAAGACCTCCTTTGAATCTGGAGAGGTGGCAGTCATTGACTATGTGGGTCATTGTCTGTAGCCGCAGGGGCAGTTCGGGTCGTCTCTGGCTCCCCAGCGATGGAACATAGCGGCGCACCAGCCATGGCCTATTCGATAGCGATTGAGGAGGGCCCAATCATGACGTGCTAGGTCAAAGCCGGGTTGACGCTTACAGGGGTCTGTGATGAGGTGTTTGTTCTTTACCTCAGCTGACTGCCAACTCTGTTTCCAAGAGACTGGAACAGAGAAGTTCAGTGTAGGCGTAGGGGACCAGATTGGATGACGAGACGTCAAGCGTTGGACAGGGTGGGCGAAGATATCCGCGTATATTGGCAGGTCCGGTCGAGCGTAGACGTGGGAAATGAACTTAGATGATGCCGCATCCCGACGAATATCTGGTGGGGCGATGTTGCTAAGAACTGGCAGCCATGGAACCGGGGTGGGACAGATGGTTCCAGAAATTATCCTCATGGAGGAATATAATTTGGAATTGACCAAGTGGACATGGGGGCTACGGAACCATACTGGGGCACAGTATTCTGCAGTGGAATAGCATAATGCCAGAGATGATGATCGTAGTGTGGAAGCACTCGCGCCCCATGAGGAGCTGGCCAGTCTTGCAATGATGTTATTCCTCGCACCCACCTTTGCTGCAGTTTTTATGAGATGTTTGTGAAATGACAGTGCGATCAAGAGTAACGCCAAGATAGACTGGCTGGGCTTCATGCCGGATTCTCGTATCGCCAAGCTGCACATTAAGCTCACGTGAGGCCGAGGCATGGTGTAGATGGAAAACAGATGATACCGTTTTTGCAGTGCTAGGAATTAGTCGCCATTTTTTACAGTAATCAGATATCAGAGACATGTCTTTCGTGAGTGTTTCCTCGAGGATGTCGAACTTTGATGCCTGAGTTGCACAGCAGATGTCATCGGCGTAGATGAACTTCCTTGAAGAAGTTTCTGGGAGGTCATTGATGTAAATATTAAATAGCGTAGGAGCCAGAACAGAGCCCTGGGGGAGGCCACTTGAGACAAGTCTCCATCTGCTAGACTTGTCACCCAGATGTACCCGGAATCTTCTGTTTTGGAGAAGAAACGATATAGTGTTGGCCACCCATGGAGACAGCATCTTGAGATCTTGACCAGGAGACCATGGTGCCAGACCGTGTCATAGGCTGCTGTGAGATCAACAAAGACAGCACCCGTCTTTAAATTCTTCTGGAATCCATTTTCCTAGTACCACATGTGATACTAGGAATCAAACTCAGAACTCAAGCTTTAAAATCCAGTGTGCTAGTCACTGAACTACCTCCTCAGCCAAAACATGGACAGATTTTTTTTGGGAAATGCAAATTGCCTAATATCGTGACCACGGAAATGCTTATGCAAGCACATACATGGCTATTAAAGTACACAGGTTAATCCAAGTTTACAGAATTATACACTAAAGTAAATTCTGCTTTGTGCAAATAATGCCTAAATTGTAAAAAAATTACAATTTACTTGAATGGGTAGACCATGCAAGGTTTTTAGAAGTATCTTTTAGTTCATAGTTCAAAATTAAACACCCAACAGTAATATCTCAGATCAACTAATCTAATTATTTGACATATTAATGTACTTTTAAAAATTCAAGCACAAAAGAATTTAGATGAGAAATCAGAAGGTCTGGGGACCAGGTGGAGACACACCTGATTAAATGCACACATTACAATGCACAAGGACCCAAGTTCAAGCCCTGGTCCCCACAGGCAGGAGGAAAGCTTCACAAGTGGTGAAGCACAGCTGTTGGTTTCTCTCTGTTTATTTCCCTCTCTATTTCCTCCCTTCTCAATCTCTCTATTTCTATCCAATAAAAATAAATAAAAAGAAAATTTAAAAAAGAACAACAATAAGAAGTCAGAAGGTCTAGAGAATAGAGGAAAAGTCCTATCAGTTTACCAAAATAGCCTAAGAAATCAATTCTTAGGCAGTAGCTAAAAGAAAGCATGCCATCCTCAGTTGATAGTACAGAGGAAATACTTTGTTCAAATAAAGAGAAAAATATCACTAAGCACATATGCCTATTGACATTTCTTCTCCACCTTGAAATTAAAATCATGTGATACGGCTTAAAGTGAATAAAATGTCTAATTCTCAATCAAATGAAAATTCTACATAGGCCCAGAGATTATTCTTTTATTGAATGACTTTCAGTTTCCCAAATTTAACCAGCTGAAATTATGCTGTGAGAACTATTCAATTTAACCTTTAGAAATGAAGTCATCGCTTTCTAATGGAAAACCTGCATTTTATTATCAACAGGAAATACAATGTCCTTGGCTTATTCTACAAGACCTTTTCTTGGTACTAAAAGTTTAACTTCGAAAGCAGATGATGGTACATGGGTACCTCATGAAAAACAGGAACAAGTACAAACGCTCACTAGATTGAAGTAACAAAAGTGTGTTGCCTCCCCATCGCCAATGCTCTTTTCCTAATTTGGATGAGGTGTAGCCCACCAAGGCAAAGCCGAGGCTGTGCCTCCTCAGATCTCAGGACACACCACCTGTGAGGCACTGCTGGGTTTAGAAAAGCTTTCTCAAATAAACCTCACTTTCCTCCACACCCTCTTCTCCAACTTTGCCTCCTCAGATCTCAGGACATACCACCTGTGAGGCTCTGCTGGGTTTAGAAAAGCTTTCTCAAATAAACCTCACTTTCCTCCACACCCTCTTCTCCAAATGTTCTTGTCTCCCTTTTCTGCTTCACACACTCACTTCCCAATGGATTATAGATTATGATACAATGAACTTTACATGAAGTATAGTCCTACTCCGGCCCAATATCCTCCTGGTGACTTCTGTGCCCTGCCCCTCCCACGGCCCATCATAAGATCTGCTACACTACATGTGTCCTGGGCTTTCACATGCTTTGTTTTGGGATGCATTGGATCGACCTTCTCGTGGTGCATCCCATGAGTACCCATTCATTGGGGAAACTGACGATCCTTCCTAGCCGACTGAATCCACATGGATCCCAGTCACTTTCAAAGCCAGCAACAAGCAGCTCCTGACAGCTTTCAACCTGACGCTGTTGACTGGCTACGGAAGAAGGGCAAACACTAGAAGAAGAACATGCTTTGTTTTCCTTCCTACATCATTGCCTTTTTCTTGGTTTAGTCCTGTCTCTTAAAAGCAAAGTAAAACAAAATAAAACATCAGCCACTTTTCCTTCAGTTATGGATTAAACACCTGTTTCTGAGGTCAGGTAAGTACAGGATTGCTCTGGATTCTCATTCAGGAGACAAGATATACAGTTCAGGAGTCCTTTCAACCAACAGATACATTCCTTCCATTATCCATCAACATAGCAATTAACTAGGCTTTCTGATCCCACTGGCTATTACAATTATGACCTAAAGGAAACTTATGAAATTTTATTGTGATTTCTCAAAAATACAGGCATAAAAGTAATATGCTTATATCTCAGAAATACCAACTTGTAAGGGGAAAAAAAGCTTATTAGAGTTTATGGCAATGTAAGATGTATCTTCTACTTTAACATTAAGTGTTAAAAACAAGCATTCTAGGGTAGGGTTAGCATGATGGTTATGCAAAGAGACTCTCATAACTGAGGTTCTGAAGCCCCAAGTTCTATCTCTTGCACCACCGTAAGCCAGAGCTGATCAGTGCTCTAGTTTAAAAAAAAAACAAAAAACTATCCAAATTATGGGCAATGAATTGATAAGAAATGTGGGCCAGAGAGATGGGCTCATCATTATCTGCATGCACCACCATGTGCATCTTCCAGGCTTGAATCATTAATTTTTTTTTTAAGAATTGTGTCAAGTATATTGTAAATGCCTTTTTTTTTTTTTAGTTTGCCATTCTTTTTTTTTTTTGGTATTTATTTATTTCCTTTTTGTTGTCCTTGTGGTTTTTACTGTTGTTGTGGATGTTGTTGTTGTTGGGTAGGACAGAGAGAAATGGAGAGAGGTGGGGAAGATAGAAAGGAGGAGAGAAAGATAGACACCTGCAGACCTGCTTCACCGCCTGTGAAGCGACTCCTCTGCAGGTGGGGAGCTGGGGGCTGGAACCAGGATTCTTACGCTGGTCCTTGTGCTTTGTGCCACGTGCACTTAACTTGCTGTGCTACCGCCCAACTTCCCCCTTTTTAAAAAAAATTTTTATTTATAAAAAAAGGAAACACTGACAAAAACCATAGGATAAGAGAGGTACAACTCCACACAATTCCCACCACCAGAACTCCATATCCTATCTCTTCCCCTGATAGCTTTCCTACTCTTTATCTGTCTGGGACTATGGACCCAGGCTTGAATTTTCTTACCATGTGGAAGATGCTATGGGCCAGAGGGAGCTCTAATGCTGTGGCATCTGTCCCTCTCTCTCTGAATGACCACCTGGTTTCTATCCCCTTTTCCCCCCTTCTCTGTGGTGTATCTATTTGAAAGTGATACTTTTTTTTTAACCAAGTGAGTGAATATATGTTACAATTTTTATAGACACTACTTTTCATAGACTCTTATGATTCTTTATAAGAATGCCATAATATATATTAGGCATTTTTGGAAAAGGGATAGAAGACTGGTCTAAAATCATAGCCTAAGATTGTTAAGAATATGGAACAAAGAATACCAATCACGGTCTGCAACTCTGGATTTCAATTATAGGGCTACAACTTAAAAATAACTTACAGGCTTGAAATACCACTTTTTTTCTACGAAAGTTTTAGATCAATTTTTATCACTTCCAAGGTCTCAATAGGCAATAGGTAAGAATTTATTATAGAAAAAGAGAACAGCTTGAGACATAATTAAAATAATGTGTGCAGAGTAAAGAATTTAAAAGCCGATTTGATGAAGCACAGGTTTTCATTTCATGGGCAAAATCAAGAACTCAGGGGCAAGGAAATTGATGCCATGCTAAACTCTGCCCCACCAGACACAAGATCAACACTTCAGAAAAGAAGAGAAAAAAATGTCAACAACCTATGACACAAAGTAAAAATTAAAAGTGAATATTAAAGGCTACATGACCAGCAAACTTCAGCATGGCCCACAAGTACTTTAAGTAGGACTGGTAAGATAGTTCACTGGATAGCACAACTGGCTTTGTCATGCTTATGCCACAGGTTTGAGCCCAGTCCCTATCATCCTGGAGGAAGTTTTGGTGTTGTGATCTCACTCTCTCTCCCTCTTTCTTTGTTTCTGCATCTGTAAAGTTTGTCTGTAGTGGTGATGCCCTTTGATAGGAAAAAAAAAAAATTCTGAACATTTATTTTTTCATGGAGACATACCAACTTAGGTACAATGAATCTTGAGTAAAAGCTTTCTTGTGTCTACTTAGTTTTTTTGAAGGCCTTTACATTTAAAGAGTTAAAAATAAATCACTATAAAATTAAAAAATAATTAAGTCCTCATTTTTGAAAAATGAGGACTATTATTAAATATAGCAAGTTAGGTTTTGAGAAGCTATTCTATGAAAATAATTAGAGGCAATGATTTAGCTAAAGAAATCAATGATATCTGTAAAAGGTAAAAAGTGATACCATCTCTCTCCCCCTCTATCTCCCCATTCCCTTTCACTTTCGGTCTCTATCCAATAAATAATGATTAAGAAAAAGTAATACCAAACCTAAATTAAACATTTAATAGGAGACTGATTAGGACAAATATAGTAAAATTTGCAAAAATGACATTAAAGTGGAGTTCAAGAACAATATTTAGTGGCCTTGGAGGCAGCTCAAAGTGAAAAGCAACCTCACATGCATGAAACCCTGGGTTTAAGGCCTAGTACTTTGAACAGTGAAGTGGTACTCTGTTCAAACTGTCTCTCTAATACAAAATAAACCAGGCTTTAAGAAAAAGGAATACTTATATGGGAAATGGATTAAGTAGAAAAAACTAGTACGCACCTATATACATGCCAGAAACTTTTCTAAACAATGATTATATAGTTAAGAAAACAAACCAAAAAAGAACAGGACACCAGGGAAAAAGCCTGAAGTCAAAATAGTTTTTTAAAGATTTTATTTTTTATTTATTTTATCTTATTTTTAAATATTTATTTATTTATTTATTCCCTTTTGTTGCCCTTGTTGTTTTATTGTTGTAGTTATTGTTGTCATCATTGTTGGATAGGACAGAGAGAAATGGAGAGAGGAGGGGAAGACAGAGAAGGGGAGAGAAAGACAGACACCTGCAGACCTGCTTCACCGCCTGTGAAGCGACTCCCCTGCAGGTGGGGAGCTGGGGGCTCAAACCAGGATCCTTATGCCAGTCTTTCCACTCTGCGCCATGTGCACTTAACCCGCTACGCTACCGCCCAACTCCCCATAAAATATTTTTTTAAAGGTGGGGGATATGGGGGAAAAAAAGATCTCCATAATGGTGAGTACCTAGTTTCCAATGAAAATGGCAGGAATGATTTTTATCTTCTTCTTTTGACTTATATTTGATGCATTAAAAAATGGATAAAAATTTGTTTTTAGTGTTCTTTTACTTTTCTATATTTCTTACCACCAGAGTTTTCACTGGGGTTCAGTGCCTTCACAACTGTACCGCTCATGGCAGTCCCTCCCTCCCTTCCTTCCTTTCCCTTTTTCCTTCCTTCCTTCCTTCCTTCCTTCCTTCCTTCCTTCCTCTCTCTCTCTCTCTCTCTCTTTCTTTCTTTCTTTACAGGATGAGAGACAAATGGAGAGGGAGAGCAAAAAAGACACTACAGCCCTACTCCCAACACCTCACCCCTGTACGCACTCCTGTGTGGTGGCTGAGGGCTCAGACTCAGTCACAAATATACCCTATTGGCTGACCCAGCTCCAACACACTAGAGTGAGTTTTTGTCTAAAAAAGGGAAAATAAAATAACATTTAATGTTGATTCAGATTTGCCCAGGTAAATTTAAAAATTATTCCTATGTCTCCAGTTTTTTTTTTTTTTTGAGACGAAGGTCAACATTCTCTAGAGTGAATTAGTGTCTACAATTGCTCCATATATTAGACATTGCAATAAAGTCAGTAAACTGACAAAGTTTCCTCCATAATTTCTGCAAAACTGCCATCTATGTACAGAGATTTAAGGTCCTGGAGACTTCAGAATACGTCTTTCCTCAAAGAATGAAAGGTTAATTTACTCCAAAAGGAGTACTGATGATAGGTAGAAAATATGCATTAACATGATATGAATTTTTTTTTAAGTGTTCCTAGTAAAGTCAACAGTATGGGGTAAGGAGTCCCATGGCTGGAGCTCTCAGAAACATATTTAATAAGATATTTATAATTCTATGCTTGGGCTGGTAAAATAGCTCACTTGGATAGTATGCTATGGGCTTGAGCCCAGACTCCAGTGCTTCAATGCTGTGGTTTCTTTCACTTTTTTTTCTTTCTTTTTTCTTTCTGTCTTCTGAGTCTTCAAAACAAACAAACAAAAACCACGTATGGGTCTGAGTAGTGGCAAACCTGGTTAGTGAACATATTACCATGTGCAAGGACCCAGTTTCAAGCATCCCACTGTTGGGTAGTATGCCACCTCCCCCTGGCTTCTGCTTAACCATATGCCTATATAGGGATTTACTGATCCAAAGCTTTGGTCTATTTACATAAATCACTTTTACATTTACATAAAGCACTCCCTCCAGGGCATTGGTGGTTCAGTGATAGGATTCTCGCCTGTTCCGCCCCCTCCTTGTCACACTCTGATTTTCACCAGTCACTTTTCTCTCCACCCTCTCTATATCACATCCTGTTTCCACCCTACTTGGAGAGTATAAAAACAGCTGCTCTTCTGATTAAAGACACTTGGAAATTGCTTTCCGGCTCTGAGAGTTCCAGAGTGTATCTCCTGCAAAGTTGGTGCGGCACGAGTTCCTGATCCCTCTCCCACGCAGCAGCCTAGATCGGCTCCAGTTGAGTTCTCTCCAACCCAGAGAGCACTAGCTCTGGAAGAAGTACCCTCAGGCTATCCCGGCATCCCACCCCTCCCCATCTGTAGACCAGGTGTGTGCGTGTGTGTGCGCGCGCGCAATTCACAAGCAGTGAAATAGGTCTGCAGGTGTTTATCTTTTGTTCTTCCTCTTTCGATTTCTCTGACCTACAAATAAGATAGAAAGAAGACAGTGGTCCGGGACATGGCACAGTGGATAAAGCAGTGGATTCTCAACCATGAGGTCCCAAGTTTAATCCTTGGCAACACAGAGTGACATCTGGTTCTTTCTCTCCTCCTATCTTTCTCATGAATAAAAAAATAAATTCTTAAACAAAAAAAAAAAAAAAAGAAAGAAAGGAAAAAAGGAAGACAAAAGAAAAGGGAGAGAAAGAAAAATTCATAAGGAAATTACACTTGTAGGGGAAAAAAATGCTACTTTTAAGTAATTGAAATGGTGTGTTTGGGCTATAGATGCAAATGTTAACTCTTATTAAGGAAGAACACAGAGCCAGCCATGCCTCCACATAGTGATTTCCCAAGGCAGGTATTATGTAATCACATGTGGGTACTGTACTGAGGTTTCAGATGTGCAAACAGAAGGATCAATGGAAAACCATGTATCTCAGAAGGTGTGAGCAATGGCAAAGAACTGAGAAGAGTTTTAGTCAAGGCAGCAGAAATTTAAATTTTCAGTTGAAGATCTCATAACATTGTCACTTCTTTCTCTGCCAGTGCAAGTGTCATTATGGATGCTATGAAGATTTCTCAATCAAACTACACAGATAGTATCATTATAGACATTTATCCATTTGCTACCACTATAATCCACTAAAACAGAGGGTAAGGTATGTAAGACACAGTTCTTGCTAAAAATTCCATTAGGATGATACTGGGCTTTCACTTCCACAACCCCTTCATTCCACTAAAGCTGCTCTAAGATCACAGGTAACCTGGGTCTATAAATC
Organism: Erinaceus europaeus; assembly: GCF_950295315.1. Classification (NCBI taxonomy): domain Eukaryota; kingdom Metazoa; phylum Chordata; class Mammalia; order Eulipotyphla; family Erinaceidae; genus Erinaceus; species Erinaceus europaeus. Next base: position 98,531,873 of record NC_080169.1, on the reverse strand, counting down.
CACTGAAGAGGTCTAATTTTCATCTTGAAGTAGCCAGTCAACTCCTGGGCCATAAGGCTCTCTCTCTTCCCTTAGTTCCTGTGATATTTTGGACAGTTTAGGGCTTATTTTAAAATTTCTTTAGTTGGTGACTTTCCATCTATGTATGACCTTTACATTCTGGAGATCAGAGGTGTGGCTAGGGATTCTTCACTCAGATTACCTCTGCAAGTCTGTACACTTCCATCTATGAGCCTAATAGTCTCAAATGCATGCATGAAGCTCACTCCACTTTTCTGGACAAGAGATAATTTGAATGGCTCACAGGTGTTCTGGTCTTAAGACCAATGTGATACCATGAGTGTTTACAGCATAAGAAAAATAATACCACTATATGCCAGGGTGATAGGTCTGTTAGCACACAGAATTTGCATGCCTGAGATCCCAAGGGTCCCAGGATCAACTTCAGCATTACCATAAGTTAGAGCTGAGCAGTGCTTTGCAATTAGTCCCTCCTCAAAAAAATCTTTATTAACAAAATAACATGACTGAGACACAAAAATGGTATATAGAGCTATGGATTTTGTGCCCTATGATGGAGGAAGATGATGGTCTGCTGGGGGCTAAGGTACTCTTGGAGAAATATGGAAATGTACCAACAGTCCTATCAATTAACATTTCCTCAATAAAGTGACACTATAAAACAGTAATAAAAATAAAAATTAAATGAAATTACACTGCAGTTAGAAAATAATTAGATCACCAACCAGTTATTTGCAAGACACTTAGGACATATAGTTTCTTTCACTCCCTTCTCTTGATCCCAGCAATGGTCAAATTCTAGTAATTCTACCAAACTGAATTTCTGCTTTATCTTTCCACATTCATTGTCACAACCCTATTTCCAGCCACCAGTCCTGACCTTATTACTCCCACATCAACAATTTTTGTGTTGGACAAACAAAATCCAAAACCCTTATTGAAAACCATAAAAATGTATTAGCAAGTGCCTTAATCATAAATTATCTTTAGGTCATGGCCCTTAAATTATAGCACTCTTCACTTTGCTTTTTGAACCAATCAACTGTCTGTCTCAGGGCCTTTCTGTATAGCTGTACAAATTCTTTCACAAATTTGGTCTTAAGGTATCATTTTGAAAATCTCTTAAAAGAGATTGTTTTAATCTGCCTGACTGAGGTAGGCCCACGAGTATATTCTATCCTATCAAAGGACTACATAGTGCTATCACAGTTGAATTATATAATGAATTGTGTAAGCCCTATATGGACAATGTCTTTTGTGAAAGGTATATCTTCAATATCCAGAATTATATATTGCTCTTGATAAACACTTTTGTTTTATCACTGACTCAACATGACAAATCCATTTTTAAAAAAAGGCAGACAGCATATGTTAAATGTCAAATGCAAGACAGAGAGGTGGCAAAAGAACTCGGGAGAGGGAGGAGAATGATTTGCTATGTGAATCAGATGAAGAGTATGAAATATAAATACAACCAATGATGATGATCCCAGTTGTCACTTGTAAAGAACCTGTATGTGCCGGGCAGAATGTTCCCCATGTAATAATAAATCACCACACCCATGTGAGCTGCTGTAGAGTTTTTATTAAGTCCTCTGTTAGAAGTACTTTGCATGTGCTAATGATCACTCACTCAGATCACAACCTAATGAAATAAGGGGTAGTTACTACATCTATTTTACAGATGGGAAATGTGTGGCACAGAAAGGCTAAATAACAGTCTTGAGATGACAAAGTAATCAGCAATATAGCCAGGACTTGAATATAGAAAAAATTAGGTGAAATTAGAGCCTCTGCAACTCATGACTCATATTACATTATATTCTAAAAAATGATCCCTTTCAGCTGCCTGGTTAACTGCTAAAGGAAAGTTAACTCTGAACTTAGTAGCCAGGCCATATTTTTTCTTTCTTTTCTCCCCCCCATTTTTTATTTTATTTTAATTTAATTTTTTGCCTCCAGGGTTATTGCTGGTGCCTGTACTATGAATCCACTAGTCCTGTGGCCATTTCCCCTCCTCCTATTTTTCTGCATAGGACAGAGAGAAATTGAGAGGGATGGGAAGACAAAAGAGGGAGAAAGATAGGCACCTGCAGACCTGCTTCACTGTTTGTGAAGTGACCCCTCCCCCCCTCAGGTGGGGAGCTGAGGGCTCCAATGAGGATCCTTGTGATAGTCCTTGCACTTCTTGCTGTGTGTGCTTAACCCGGTACCCCACCACTCAGCCCTCACTGCCACATTTTTATAAACACTATGATGTTTCAAAGTGCTGAGGATAAATCACTTGGTAAACAACTTTAATCTAGTACAGAAAACCACTGCATCTGGACATGTACTAACAGTTGATCACGAGAAAATGTCTTCCTCCAAATTCAGAACTGTGGTAGAGACTGGCATAGATTCCTATTCTCAGACACTACCAAATCTGATATTCTATTATTAGGAGTTCTTCCATTTTTTTTTCCCCCAAGTAAGACATCACTTCCTAATCCAAGGATATTTATCTGGATATCAGCGCAGAAAAAAGTGTCCAAAATTCTGTAGGGAATATGCTAGAAGCATACTAAATAAAGTCTTAAAACACAAGTAAGCAGAATGTCTATGTTAGTAAAATGACTTACTTTGAGATGTTTATATAAGCAGTAGACACAGGACAAAATGAGCTGAATCTAGGGCTAAGTAGTGTTCTGATGGGGAAGTGGAGAGTGAAGCTGTAGTTGGGCAGAAATATTTCAAATTTTATCAAGTCACATAGCAGCCATGGGACAGATCAGACAACCCAATCACACACGTGAATCTTGGAATGAGTAATTTTATCAGTTGCCTTCAAAATACTCCAGCATTCATTTAGCCAAACCTATAATGGGCTCATTTAACCAATTTGGTTCCATAAAATAGAATCACAGAACAATATCCACCTGCACTGAAAGATTGGGAAAGAACTGAGGAGCAAAAACCAGCTCTAACAGCACCTCTGCTAAGCAGCGACTCTCTTTGGAAAGAGATGCCACTGTAAAAAATGGTCCTCATAATCCTTCTCCTTTCCTTCAACAACGAAAGACAGATAAATATCCTTAAGGTTTGGGACACGTAAATGAAAAAAAACATAAGGCCCTGTTTCTAAGGAGCTAATTTACATGCATTCCTGTGTGTGAAGCCATAGTTAAACAAAGAATCAAAACGCAACCAGAGAAATTTGTAGTAAAAAACTTTCCGAAAACAGAATTCACTGCAGTGACATATCTAGTCCATGATTATTTTAGAAAGAAGATACTTTATCATAAGAAGAAACAAAAGTCTTCAGTAGTGTTCCACCTCTAGGCAAGTCACCTGATCAAAGATTTCCTCAGGTGCACTGAATTAGAGAGCTGGGACAAATCCAACAAATGTCAAAATACAAATAGTCCCCCTATCTTCAATGCCCAATTTCTCTACTTCAGTCTATTATGGTGCTGGCATTTCCCAAAATACAAGCTTGCCAGTGAACAAAATGGTAGACCAAGGTATGAGCATGAGATTAGGCAGTCTGCAGATGGAGAACATTTACTTTAGAAATTCTAGTTTTAACTTTTTTTTTTTTTTGTAGGGAGAGGGAAACAGAGAGAGAAAGGCAGGGACCAAAGCTGCTTTCAATATGGTGGGGGTTAGGCTCAAACTTGGGTTGAGCCTATGGTCAAGTAGGATGCTACACAGGTGAGCTATTTTACCAATCCTAGAACTTTAGCTTTGAAGAAATTTCACAAATAAGTGAGTCTTCACATTACCAGGTAGAGTGTGTGGTGTTAAAAAAAAAAAAAAAATTATTTTTCTATTCTTTAAAAAAAATTTTTTTTCTATCTATTTTTTTAATTTATTTTTTATTTAAGAAAGGATAAATTAACAAATCCATAGGGTAGGAGGGGTACAACTCCACACAATTCCCACCACCCAATCTCCATATCCCACCCCCTCCCCTGAGGGAGCTAAATGAGGAAATAGATAAACTAGAACTATTGGACATTTTCAAAGCCATTCACCCCAAGAAACTGGAATACACATTGTACTCAAGTCCATATGGGCCATTCTCAAGGATAGACCATATGTTAGGCCACAAAGACATCATCAGCAAGTTCAAGAGCACCGAAATCCTCCCAAGCATCTTCTCAGTCCACAGTGGAATTAAACTAACCCTTATCAATCAATAAAAGATTAGTAGTAGTCCCAAAATGTGGAAGCTCAACAGTAGACTACTTAACAACTACTGGGTCAAAGAGGAAATAAAGGAAGAAATCAAAATGTTTCGAGAGTTCAATGACAATGAAGACACAAACTAACAAAATAAAAGACTAACGCAAGTATAAACCTTTGGGATTACATCAAATTAGAAAGCTTCTGCACAGCAAAAGAAACCAATACCCAAACAAACAGTCCCCTCACAGAATTGGAGAAGATCTTTACATGCCATACATCAGACATGAGTTTAACAACCAAAATATATAAAGAGCTTGCCAGACTCAACAACAAGAAAACAAATAACCCCATCCAAAAATGGGGAGAGGACATGGAGAGAATACCACAGAAGAGATACAAAAGGCTGAGAAACACATGAAAAAATGCTCCAAGTCTTTAATCATCAGAGAAATACAAATAAAGACAACGAGATACAACTTCACTCCTTCAAGAATGTCATACAAAAGAAAAGGTAGCAAATGCTGGAGAGGTTGTGGGGGTCAAAGGAACCCTCCCGCACAGCTGGTGGGAATGTAAATTGGTCCAACCTCTGTGGAGAACAGTCTGGAGAACTCTCAGAAGGCTAGATATGGACCTACCCTATGATCTTGCAATTCCTCTCCTAGGGATATATCCTAAGGAACCCAACACACTCATCCAAAAAGATTTGTGTACACATATGTTCTTCGCAGCACAATTTGTAATAGCTAAAACCTGGAAGCAACCTAGGTGTCCAACAACAGATGAGTGGCTGAGCAAGTTGTTGTACACACACACACACACACACACACACACACACACACACACACACACACTCTGGAATACTACTCAGCTATTAAAAATGGTGACTTCACTGTTTTTAGCCGATCTTGGATGAAGCTTGAAGAAATCATGCTAAGTGAAATAAGTCAGAGACAGAAGGATGAATATGGGATGGTCTCACTCTCAGGCAGAAGTAGAAAAACAAGATTAGAAGAGGAAACAGAAGTAGAACCTGAACTGGAGTTGGTGTATTACCACAAAGTAAAAGATTCTGGGGTGGGTTGGGGGGGATAGTACAGGTCCAAAAAGAATAACAGAGGACATAGTGGGGGTTGTATTGTTATGTGGAAAACTGAGAAATGTTATGCATGTACAAACTATTGTATTTACTGTGGAATGTAAAACATTAATCCCCCAATAAAGAAATTAAAAAAAATAAAAGAGAAATAAAGAGCACATAATTACAGGATCTCTTGTTGCCCAACATTTCAAGTAATTTCATTTCAAGATGTTTATTTTAACCCACTAACTAATGAAGAAATCAGAAAGCTATTACAATTGATTCAAAGGCAATCTGAAGAACAGATATATACATAGCTTACAATGAGTGCTGAAATGAATTTGTTAAAGTTGCAAAACTAGAGTAAAACAACAAAGTGACAATTTAACATATTAAATCACTTTTTCCCATGGTGGAAGTCAACTATAACTATACAGGATCACATCTGCACAAAAAAGAAATCACTGGCATCAGTGCCAAGCCTTTAGAAGTCAAAATCTTTTTTCTGCAACTGAATGAAATGAGCAGACACCACAGAATTGAATAACCTCAAAGGATATATACCCTAGCTGGGACCCAAGTTTCTACCACAAGGAAACCCAGGAACCTTGCCTTTTTCAAAGCCTTTAACAACTTCTCCTGGTCCTACCAACTAATAAAAATTCATTGTTCTATTGTGCAAAAAAAAAAAAAAAAAAAACAAAATTCATACATATACCGATAAATATACAGGAAAAGAAAAACTCAGTGGAAAAGTGGATGACATTTCTAAAAGGAAATACTTAGACATAACTGCTATTAACTGTGATAAAATGCTGAAACAAAGTCATTATAAAATTTCAGAATTTTTTTCTTCCATTTTTCATTGAAAAATGTGTTCAGCCTGAGAGAGACATCTGTTTCTATGGAATGCACACATATTTTCAGATTCCATTAGAAAGAAAGAGAGACACCTCTGTGATTCTAGGGCAACTGATTGAGAGAATTTCAAAAAAGCATGTGGCCACACAGCATCCTGTATTTGTAAGGAATGTGAACAAAGTGAATATAGGAATGGCCTTAAGCTGTTTGAGAGGGCTATGAACTATGGCACAATCAAGATCTCCTTAGCAACAGCTGACTCTGACAGAGTGGGGAAAGAAGGAGGAGAAAATAAGAAAAAGAGAAACAGCCTTGAAGCTTGGTCAGGGAAATACTTTAGCTGAGAAAGCACAAGCTTGAGGCTCCTGGTTTGATTCTCAGAAACATATTTACCAGAATGATGCTCTGGCTTCTCTTTCTCTTTTTCTCTCAAGTGAAACTCTTCCTGTGGATCTTATATGAGATCAATGAAAAATAAACTTTTTTTTTTTTAAAAAATAGTAATGGAAAAAAGAACTTTGGCTTTTCCTCAAAGCCTAGGAGAAACTTCCAGAGTAGCCGCCACTTGGCATCACAGGTGCCATATGCCACAAGCTTTCATTGCATATTTCTGTGCAGCAAAAAAATCCAAGTCAATTAGCTGCACATTGCAGTCCAATAACCTCTGGGTGAGCAGCCAAAGGAGGGGAAAGAGAGCAGCCCCTTCTAAACTAGTTAATTTGAGGCCCTGAAGCAAAGCAACGAGGGGGGTGGAGGGGAGAGGCCTCCATACCTTCCTTGCAGACATGCAATGCTTGTGCAAAATGGACATAATGGAGTATGTAAGGCTGGCTCCAGAGGGCAGGCAAGCAAACAGTGAACTGGTTCTTGCAGAACTCCAGTGGGGTTATCCTCAGGGCAGCAAAAACAGAATCTAGGCGAGGGGCAGGTATGAACGCAGCTCTAGCAGCAATGAAAGCTTTCAGGTCACAGAAACCCACCAGGCTGAACCATGAACGGAACTTGTGCAGGTAGCACAAAAGGGGTACTCGAACAGGACTGGAGACTAATGAAGAGTAAGAGTGGGGAAGGGTATTAAAATAAAGAATATAAAAAGGAGCATTTGTGCCACCAAATTACCAATGATTAAAAAGAACAGAAAGGAGACCACAAGAAATTTAGATCCTGGGAGTTGGGCGGTAGAGCAGAGGATTAAGCACAGGTGGTGCAAAGTGCAAGGACTGGAGTTTAAGGATACCGGTTCGAGCACAGGGCTCCCCACCTGCAGGGGAGTCGCTTCACAGGCGATGAAGCAGGTCAGCAGGTGTCTATCTTTCTCTCCCCCTCTGTCTTCCCCTCCTCTCTCCATTTCTCTCTGTCCTATCTAACAATGACGACATCAATAAGAACAACAATAAAAAACAAGGGCAACAAAAGGGAAAATAAATAAATATTTTAAAAAATAATTTAAAAAAAAGAAATTTAGATTCCTATGAGAACAAAACCTAAGTAAGAGGTTCAGAACACATAAGGACATTTAATAGAGACCTAATTTTAAAAGACCCCCTTGGTGATTGTCCTTTTATCTTCTTTGAACTTACTGAGGAAAATACTTTCAAATTTGCCAGTATGACTACTCAACTTGAACTATTCCACTGAGGCCCTAAACACCATAATTTATTAAATAAATAAATAAATAAATAAATAAAGGTCCCCAAGACTCTTTAAGAAAAAAGACTGCCTCAAATGCCCTGAAGAATACAGGATGGTGATATCAAGTTTAATTCTAAGAGGTCCTTCCCTTATTTCTCACTCTGTTAACTTACCCAACAATATACACTTAAAAACCAAAAAGAACAAAAACAAACAAACAAAAACGAACCTAGTGCTTCTACTGCTTCAGGAGAACTTTTAAGTTCAGAGACAGAAGAGGCAGGATAAGCCAGCACTGCCCCACCATTCATCAACTTTCCTTTGGTGCTGCACATGGTACCAGGGCTTGAACCTAGGTCTTTGTGCATGGCAGAGTGTTCCCCCCTTCAGGGTAAGCCATTTCCAGCCTCTGCCCGGCCCCCAATCTAGCAATTTTTAAAGGAATACGTCAGTCTTCTATATTTCCAAGTCACAGCCTCGCTGGTCAGCCCTGAAAGCTTTCACCTCAGGCACTAACAGGTTCAGAGAGATCTGGCAATTTTACTGCCAGACAACAGGAAAGAGGAAAAGTGAAATATCGACACATGACTCATGGAATATTGCTCAATAAGAAGGAAGCGTGGCGGGGGTACAGGAAGGAATCAGTGTGGGCTGACTGCAGCTTGGGGGGAGGGGGGGGAGGTCCCTCTCATCTTGAAGCCATAATTGATTTGTCTGATTTAACAGAATAACAGTAAGCCACACACTAGTCCCATTTTATCATCTGCATCACACTATATCTGCAGGAGATTGTATTTATTACAGACCGGACTGCAGCAAAAACAATAAATGTAAGATAAGCAGCAGTGTTACCTTTCACTGACATGCACATCCAAACATTTTATACAGTGGCAAGGAAGGGAGAGAGTAAAGACAGGAAGAGGGGCGATACCCCTAACAATGAAAATGATGGATGTGTTACAATGAGCAGGTTTCCACAGAATTCTCTTCAAATCAAATCAGAGCTAGTGCAGGGTTGGTCAAATTCTTAGTTCTTAGTAACATTCTGACCTGAGGAGTAACCACACTGTTAAGAGAAAGGACAGAAACAGTCAGTGCTCACCAACACCCACTTCCTTTGCCTTGAAAAATATAACTAATAACTTTTTACGTACCCAAATAACCAAACTAGCAGAATTTCTTTTACTTAGCGGTAACTCTGAAAACAGATACAGATGAGCCAGGCAGAACAAAGTACTAGCTAAAAAAAAAGTTAATCCCATTGCCATAACAGAGATGTCAACACACCTTATATAAAAAATGGAGCACTCATTTGACATTGATGTAAAAAAAAAAAAAAAAAAAAAAAAAAACCCACCTGCATTAGCAAAGAAAATACCAAATGACAACCCTAATGTTGAAAGATACATTTCCAAAAAACTGTAAGAGTGATCAGTATGGGACAGAACGCAAGAGACACAACTGGGTTAGTAGAATACAAGTTAGGAAGTTTGTTTAGATGCTGGATCTGGGAGATAACTCAGGGGGACAAACGCATGCCTTCTTATTTGTGTGGTCCTGGCTATGATTCCCTGCCTTACTTGGGAGTCCTATAGAAGGAGGAACATTGTTTGGGTATCTTTCTCTCTGAAAAATAAAAAATAAAGTTTGGGCCATGGAGGTGGCATGTCAAGGTCCTAAGTTCATTCCTCAGATCCCCATTTAGGACCAAGATATTTTACAAAAGTATGTTTAGTAGCTAAGAACTGCTCTGCTTGTTTTACTGCCTCTGTGTCTTAACTTTTCAAAGGAGGCAGTCAGCCTCAAACTCCAGGGTTTGATTACTTACTCCCACCATTATTAAGCAGGCTCAGTTTCTACATCAGGCATGTCAATATGCTCTTGATTCTTAGACACTGGATCTTGGTTTTTGAAGCTACAAATGATGAGAAACGGGGCCAGGTGGCGGTACACCTGATTAAGTGCACATATTAGTAAGTGCAAGAATGGCAGAAGGATCTGAGTTTGAGCCCCTTGTTCCCCACCTGCAGGGGGGATTCTTCATAAGTAGTGAAGTGGGTCTGCAGGTGTCTTTCTGTCTCCCTTTCTATCTCCCTGCCCTCCCAATTTCTCTCTGTCCTATCTAATAAAATAGAAAAAAAAAAAAAAAAACTGCCACCAGGAGCCGTGAATTCATAGTATGAGCATGCAGCTCCATCGATAAGTCTGAAGGCAACATACACTCCCGCCACCACCACCACCCTCACACACAGAGGAGTGTAAACAGGTAACAGGGAGACTCCCACACCATAAGTAGGAGATCACTGAGACTAGAAGAAATGTGTAGTTTACTTCTCTTACCATCACATCAGAACTGCTTCCACTCAGTTCATTTCTTCAATGTGTTTAGGAAACAAAATGAGAGGAACCAATATCTGTCTCTCCCCACCCCCAAGAATGTGTACTGGGGTAGGGAGCAGAATCATGCACACTTGCTAGAACACTGTTCCTGTAATGTATCACACATACTGAGGGTCTGAAGTCCCAGATTCAATCCCTTGTACCACTATAAGCCAGAGATGAGCAGTGCTCTGGTTAAAAAAAAAAAAAGAAATGAAATAACCATAAGGTCCTGTGTTTGACACCCAGTACTACATACTACATACCAACCAGAGTGCTGCTGCAATTAACACTCTTCCTCCCCACCCCTACCCCATTCTCTTCCTTCTATGTTACTAAATCAGTAAAGTGAATCTTAAAAAAAAAAGGACCTGCAATTAAGACACTGAATCAATGGGGTGTACGTACGTGGGTGTCAGGTTGGAAGATTGACCATTATGCGCATGTGCACTATTTAGTTCTCAATATTTTATCTTCCTCTGTCATCCTATTTGCTTGTCTGAGTCCACATGCCTACCTGCCCTGCAGACAGTAATGTTGCTGGCATGATTTGGGAAGCTGAAAACCCATACATCTCACTTAAATGCCACAAGGGCAGCCAACACACACACATACTTAACACATGACACTATGACAGAAAGAAGGGGAGGTTAGAAATGGGAGACAGAACTCTATTACAGAAGGCACTAAAAAAACCTGGCAATTTAAGCTGAATATGTATCATGAAGGTAGACAAGGTCATTCTGACATCTATTTAAATGGAATAGCCTTTTTACTTTCATGGTTTCCTTTGCCCAAGCTTTCCTCTTATCTATATGGTAACTGATAAAGATTTAACTGGCATTTATTTTCAAATAACTTAAGAGCAACCCAGTTTTACATTATACAGACATAAAAGGGAATAAAAATACGTATGAAACTGGGCTACAGTTTGGGAGCTCCCCCCAAAAAAAAATTAAGACAAGTTTCATGAGGCCTAGTGCTGCCTAAAACAGAAAAAAAAAAAAAAAAAAAAGAAGAAGAAAAGAAAAGAAATATATCACAGCAGAAGGCTGTGTAAGATACAAAAACAGCTGTAAAGATCATCAGGACATTATTCTGGCAGGTGCTAAGGGGAAAAATCTCAAAGCAAATGTGCCACTAACTTAAAAAGTTGCTGAGAACTTCACCTCACCGCTTGTGGGAAATCTGAGCAAGAACATCAACTACACAGAACCAACAAGTGCACTTTCTCCAAGGTGAGATTTTGTTCCTGGAAGGCCCTAGTGTGTGGGCCTGCCATGAGCTTTGGAGATGGCATGTGTGCCTATAGGTAGGAGCTTCCACTGTGATGTCTAAAATTTTTGCCACTCCCTGTTGTCGAGAAGTCAAATGTTGACTCTAACATCTTCACCAAAAGAACGATATTAAGGAAAATATTGTTAACAATGGCACAGCAGAAGCACATGGAAATTCATAATGTACATGTAAACAATAACTCAGCAGGGTAGGCCACAGAGAAGACTGGCCTGCTATCATCCCGCTGGGAGAGTTACACCTGTTAACAACGAGCCTTAGCAGATACCCCTGTGGCTCAAAGGCCATTAGCAACAGGTTTCTGGGGTTTCCAGGATTATCACCTACTAAGAATATTTATCAATGTACCTCACTGATTGAGCAGAAACATAATGTACAGCTCCTTGACAGAAACCCAATTAAAGTAGGCAACGCTGTTTAATCTGTAATCTCTGGTTGAGTGGTTACAGAGAAAGGAAAGCACAACAGAATCCCGTTGCTTAAAATAAACAAGGTTCCATTATACCTAGGCAAAGGTGAGCTGGCCAGACACATTTATAATCAGCAAACACAAGAACAACAGGAAAGCCTCAGCCAGGCTTGGGAACACTGCCTAACGGGAAGATAATACACTCTAATTTATCACTGCTGTGGGCTAGTCTGAGCTTTCAAGGTAGTGTTTTGTTTTTTTATTTTCCCCCTTCTCAGTGTCCCAGGCAAGTTCGCAGAGTATCCAGGCTAAGATTTACTAGCCCGTTCTCTTTCTCCTCCCCTGGGCTATGTGGCCCACCGTACATAAGCCCTGCTTAATGGTTAGTGACTATGAATGCAGATATGGATGGTGTGTGTCCCTGAACAGAGATTAAACTGATGAGTCAAGGAGCCTTCTCTGGTCAGCTGACCAAAATCAACACTTGCACAGCTCCCTGTCCCTTTAGTTGGTTTTGTTTTTACAGTTGCTGGCGCTACATGCCATTGCCCCTACCCCACTTGCCTAGGGACTTCAGCAGTTTTGCTCACTGCTGTCCTCTCAGTGCAGTTCCAGGCACAGAAGACAATAAATAATCTTTGTTGAGTAAATGAATAAGACTGCTCAATTAATATAGATATTCAGCCCAAAGTGCTTCTAAATGTGTAAGGTTAAAATGCCAATCACTAAACAGTCATTTAGACATAGTCTTTCGGGAGTTGAAAAAAGTCTGTGCCGTCCATTTTTCTATATTATCCTTATCTGTTATTTTGAAAGATGAGTGCGTATTTCCCCCCACTTCTTGGCAACCAGAGGGAAAAGCTAAGATGAGGCTATTATAATTAATTCTTAAACTTGTCCTAAAACCCTTCTACTTGACCTTTTCCCACTCAGACTTCCCAGTAATAGTGAGAATTAAAGAGAGATTTTTAAAAGAAGTAATTCTATTTTAATACAAATGGGAAGACCTTCTGAGTCAAAATTAAAGGAAAAAAAAAAAAAAGGAAAAGCAACTCAGTAACAGTCCAGGTGAAGAGCTAGATGGAGGTTTTACGGTTTTCCATCCTCATAAGAATTCTGCTTTCCTAGATAGAGCAGAATCTCGATAGCCACAGAAGGGGAAGCCCTGGAAAAATTCACACTCAGTGCCTGGAAACAAGCGAGCAACAGAAAACACACAAGCTGAAGCCCTTTGTGAATGAGGAGCCAAGATCTCGGGACCTCTGAGCCTATTTAGAACCTCTGAGTTCTATTTAGGGACCACACTCACCCCAGAGATGTCAGCTACACGGTGGATAGGCACTTCCTTCTTGCTATGCAGTCCTTTGCCATTCTTAATAGCTCTGCAAATGAAAAGGGAAAAATAATGATCAGGGTACAGAGGACACAGGGGAGGGGTAGGTGGGAAAGGAAACAGGAGGAGAAGAGGTGTCTCTAACATGGGGGTCTGTTACTTCCCCAGTTCCTACTGCACCCTGCCGGGTAGCCAGTCTCTGGAATAGTATCTGGTGGAGGGAAGAATACCAGCTCGCTCTAGTCTTAAACCTAGTTCCTGGCACTTGCCTGCTAGTTTCCACTTACAGTGTGTGCCTGGTAATCAGAGAGAGAGCTCCTGAACCTGTTTGCAAATTAAAAGCATTGTTAGAGCACAAAAGAAGAATCAGTTGGAAGAACACACTCCTAAGAAACAGAAGCAATAATGTTTTTTTTTCTGTGTTTAATCACATGAAAATTTTAAATGCAAAATATGTAGCTAGTGTTCCTATTCTAATGGAAATGGGTTCCTCCCAGGTTAAAAAAAAAAAAAAAAAAGATAAGTAGCCTTGAATGAAGCAATATTGTATGGGAAAAGGGGGCTTGTGTGCGTTGAACAAAAGCTGCACAACTGACATTAACCCTCATTTTCAGTCTCAGGTTGTAGTTAGTACATATTTGACCACTGCTTGGTTTGCTCCAACCTCCCATCACTTATCTCCTAAACCTTTGAATGGTAGCTTTAGGACAGAAGACTAATGATCACTCATGTAACAATGAAGGCTCACCAAATAAAAAACTGATGAGTAAACCACTAAGTCACCACAGTATTATATAAAACTTTTCTGTGTACAGCCAGTCTGGAGAGCTAATTTTGCATTTTAAGGTTGAAAAACAGGGGTTCAGACAGCATATTTGTTCTGCAGACCAGCCTTTCAGGGTTTCAGAATTCCAGACAAAATACAGAGAAATCTGCCCAGAGTGGTGGGTCGGTATGCTGGTCGCACTGTTCTTCTACAGCTCCTCTCCACTTAATCACCAAAAGTAGAGGACATTCCTCTGCAAAGCTGACTTTCAGGTCCTACCTGCCAAAATCAAGCTCATATAGAACAAACTGATTGGGTGTCAGAGCAAAGCAGAGTAAGTCCTATTTGTACCTACTTGGGCCATAACCATTCAGCCTCCCTTCATCGCTTCTTCCATCCCATGGGATCTGTCTCTCATAAACTGTTTCAAGTGTCTTTTATTCAGAAGCAAGAAACAAATGCTTTCCTTACTATCTAGTTTCCCCTCTGTGACAAGGGTAAGAAATCAAAGTACAGAATTAGCAAGAAACAAAAAATCAGCTTATTTCTGATCTGAACTGCAAATGAAAAGGATGCAGTTCCATGTCCCTTGAATCTGCACAGTTCCTCCAGAATTTGAATCAAGGCCTTTAGCTTGATAAACTGCAAATGGGTCAGAATTTTTCCTCTAACAAGCCACAGGGTGATTTATCACTTGGAGAGCCTGCTAATGATCACAGACCAGGGCTGATCCTCAAGGTTTACCCCAGACCTCCTGGGTTTTGCAAACCAAGGGTAGGGAACTAGAGGATGCTTTTTCTAAGAAGCCAGTGGCTGAAAGGCAAAGAAAGATTCAACTTTTATACCTCCTAAACCTCTGTTTGTGCCTGCTGCCACCAGTGGGCTTTCCCCCTCTTGTTACCCTAAAATTTAAGTGAGCAGTGGTAGGAACAGAGTCTCTGTGGGGCAAGGTGAGCTCCTTCAAGGCCAGGCCTGAAAAGCTTTCTGTAGGTCTTCTGGGGGTGCAAAATGCCCAAAGCTGTATGCTTCTAACAACAAGGACAACCAAAATAAATGCATCTGCCCTATAAATGGATGGGTTCATGTTAGAGTACTGCTGAACTCATGGCCTTTCCTGGGAGCTGGAGAGTATCTCATATAATATGTGGGTGGGTAGGGGTGGGGAACCAAGGTGAGCAAGCATTAAGCTAGGAAACAGGTTCCCAGGCAAACAACAACGACAAAAAAACACAGTAAGGGAATAAACTGAAATGCGACTTTACTTTTGTGACCCCCCTTCCCAACCCCACCGGCAACCCAAAGTGACCCTATGGCACACGCAGAAATCCAGGACATAGCCAAGATTAAAGGTGCAATCTGGGGGGTGGGGTGGGGAGAACAGTACTCAAAACCAGAAAACATGGTGACGGTGAACGTGACATTTAGTGAAACAAACAAACAAACAAACAGATTTCTTCAAAATGAAGCTGCCATATATTTTTTAAGGCTCTTTTCGTATACTATCTTATTCTTTTTAGAAAAAAAAGATTATTATCAGATATTTATTTGCATCCAGGCACCAATTTTAGAATAAACCTTCCAAACAGAATTAGATCAACTACAGGCACACTGGAGAGGTAGCAATAAAGTAGTATTGTAACATCATATCCACACTGAGGAAAACAGTTCTCATTGTTAGTTTTTAACAAAATAGAGACAAAACTGAAAGTTAATAGCTTGTAAAAATCAAGAGGGCCTGCTGTAGGAAGCACTCTTAAGTGTAAGAGGTACACACCATGCTCGGGCTGCAGAGCATGAGGGATATTTGAGCAACTGACTAAAATGGCCTGATTCAGCTTGCATCTCCTCTCCTGTGCTGTCTCCTCTCTGGTGCTGATGCTGTTTTGGTGCTTGTTACAGCTGCAGAAATGACCCGGGGTGAGCGAGCCATCCCCAGCAAATCTCCCTCAGCACAAGGCTGATGAAACTGCAACAGTCTCTCAGAGGACATTATTGGGGGAACTGCTCAGTGTAGAAATTCATGCATGCATTTTAATGAGAAACACACACACACACAGTAGATTCCTTGTCAAACAGTCTTCTTCTTTGTTCCAGGACTATAAGAACAACCACTGTCAGCTGTATGTACAGCCAGTACAAAAATGCAGGTCCAGGTTCCCATCCCTAGTCTTACATAACCTCTATTCTAGGAAGAGTCTGGAGAGATCCGTTTTGAGACTTGAGAGGGTGGTCCAGGTACAAGCCGGGTTGATTCCACTGATCCCTGCTCCACAGAGCAAAAGTCAACTCCCCTCCCCACACTCCCTTCTCTCTGCAGGCTGAAACCACAGCTCAACATCCCTTTTCATTAAGCAAGGAATGAAACTCCTGACTTCTAAACTCCTCCTGCTGTGTTTGCTTAATAGGTGCTTTCTCACAAAGGCAGGCTGGTGCTCAGGCCAGCCAGGAGAAAGGAAGCAGTGGGGCAGAACACAGCCTGCTCCTTTCTGAAGCTTTCTTCCCCAAGAAGTAGCAGCACAAAGACCAGTGGTGTCAATATTGGACAGAAATCATCACCAGCCACGAAAAGAGAGTATACGGCCACATCGATCCAGTGGGGCAGCCAGTGAGTACCAGGATGGAAACTCAGCTTTCTATGTTGCTTCTAGAAACTTCTAGAAACTACAGTGTTGGAAAAGAACCCCATTCAGATCCCTGGAAAATACTTTCTTATTTAAACAGCAAAGTCTGAAATTCTCATGTATGAGATGCTACTGCTCTGCCTCTAGAAAATAAAAGCAAGATCTCTGAAAAAGCCAGAAAAGGATGCTGATAAAATAGGATCACAGCCACTGCTGCAGCACAACAGGATCCAGAACTCATACTCCCTATGCAAAATAACCTATGCAAAATTCTCAGCGATTTTAGCTCCCCTTGCTCAGTTAGAAAAACCTGAGTCAGCCCTGTCTCCAAAGCACAAACTTTTGCACCACTGACCCACAACCATTCAACAGACAACATGCTATGATCTCAGTTCTAATTCAATGGTTAGGCTGTTCTTCTGAACAAATGTTTTTTGTGAAATAACAAAAGGTCAAAGCCTTTGTGGTTAGATCCAGCCACAAATCATGACATGGTTATTACACCAAGAATTCTTAACCTAGGGACCTTAGTGGCTTCATTTAAGATGCTCAAAGTATTCAGGATTCAGTACAACCTGAAATGGTACTAGGATCATATGTGTGAACTTTTCTGGGGAAGAGGAGATTTCAACACTGCCTCATGAAAGAACTAACATAGGGGACTAGAAGAAAAAGTGGTGGAAAGCATAATGGCATGCAGAAGAGGTGGCAGGGAGGTTATATAGCCAAGAGACCAGGTACCTGTGACCACATGATGGCATCCATCATTTCCCTGAAGCAATGTTTTCTTGGGAAGCAGGAAGCAAAGGGGATCTTCAACTTAGCTGCTGCTTTAGAGCCTTCATCCAGAACTTTCCTCCTGTCTAACTGTGCTCACTGGACATTTTTGGACTCTCACTGGTGCCAGCTCTCCACTAGCTTGTTCCAAGATAACATGAGGAACATTTTATCTAAATCCACTTTTGATACTACATACCACTCTGATTCAACATTACATGCCACTGCTGTGTGACATCTCCATAAAAACATATTTTGTCATTTTGATCCTCTACTTAGGCCAAAACAAAGAATACTAACAGTTGGTGACCTGACATGGAAATCCTAATGCTTGACTTTCATGAGCTTGTATCATGTGGTCTCCTTGTATGCCTTCACCCAAGTTTCACATTACTCCTCCTGATCCATTTAGGTCAGTTTCCTCAATGCTGTCTACACAGAAGCATCCTTCTGGGAGTTGGGCAGTAGCGCAGCTGGTTAAGTGTACATGGCACAAAGTGCAAGGACCTGCATAAGGATCCCAGTTCGAGCCCACAGCACCCTACCTGCAGGGGGGTCGCTTCACCAGTGGTGAAGCAGGTCTACAGGTGTTTATCTTTCTCTCCCCCGTCTCCCCCGCTTTCACAATTTCCCTCTGTCCTATCCAACAACAACAACATCAATGGCAACAGTGACAACAAGGGGAAAAAAAAATGACCTCCAGGACAATGACAACAAAATGGGGGGGGGGGGGAATTGGCCTCCAGGAGCAGTAGATGCATGGTGCAGGCCCCGAGCCCCAGCAATAATCCTGGAGGAAAACAAAAACAAAAAAAAACCACCATTCTTCCAGGCCCATACTTACCTATAGAATGAAAAGAATCACAGCTTCTCTGGAGCCATCACCTCACTTCAATAAAAAGTCCTTACTGCTGGTCAGCAGGGGAGTCCACCTGGCGGTTGTTCACCAGGCAAGTCAGACTTGAGCCTGGTCTTCACAGAACTTGAGGGAAATTCAGTGCACCCACCCCCCTAACCCCCCGCCCCCAGAACCCACCCCTCAGCCCCCCGCCCCCAGAAAACAGCAGCCCCGAGTGATGAAGCCCCGGCAATAGCAAGAAAAAAAAATGCTTGCTGTGTCACGAATTCTTAATCTGGGGCTCTAGGTGAAGGGGCAATTGTGACGATGGTGTATTTATGATTAACAGTTGACCCTCAAAGATTTGAGCTGTGCATGTGACTTATATGTAGATTTTATTTTCCTCTTATCTGAGGTTGAATACTTTTATGATAATCTATTTATGACTTCCTTTTCTCTAGCTAAGAACACAATACAGCATACTGGCATAAGGATCCTGGTTTGAGCCCCCGGCTCCCCACCTGCAGGGGAGTCGCTTCACAGGCAGTGAAGCAGGCCTGCAGGTGTCTATCTTTCTCTCCCCCCTCACCATTTCTCTCTGTCCTATCCAAAGACAGCAGCAACAACAACAATAATAACCACAACAATGATAAAACAAGAAGGTCAATAAAAGGGGAAAAAATGGTCTCCAGGAGCAGTGGATTCGTGGTGCAGGCACTGAGCACTGAGCCCCAGCAATAACCCTGAAGCCCCCCCCCCCAAAAGCAATAGAGAATATGTAGATTCAATACAATATGTGTGTTAACTAATCAATCACCTATATGTCTAGGCTTCTGGTCAACATCAAGGCTACTAGTGGCTAAATTTTAAGAGGACTCAAAACTTAGCTGCAGGTGGTGGGCTGCACAGAGGACTAGCATCCCTAACCTCTGCACTGTTCAGGGCCAACTGTATCCTGAAATGGGAGTAAACTCATGTGTGTGTTCATTCAAATGGCACCAGGTGTTAATCACTATTTCTGTAAGGTAGACTACAGACCCGTGAGGACTGAGATTGAGACTAGCATGCTTGTTATGGTATTTGAACACAGAGCCCTGTTCACATACTCATATTAACTCAAGGTCACCTAGTTCAAGTATTGTATTCCTAGTGAAGCTGAACAAATGCCCGGTGACTAATGAATGTAGGCAAAGTTTCAGACTGGAGACATGGAAAATGCCAGAGTGACTGTAGAGCAAAAGGCTGAGGTCTCCTGCTGTCCTAGATGCACACTTTCTTTTTTGCTAGCAGGGCTTCACTGGGGTTTTGTGTCTGCATGATTCCACCACTCCAGGCAAAACCCCACAAAAGCCCCACATGACCTTTTCCAGGTAAGAGAGTATGAGAGACAGGAGTGGGGGTGGGGGTGGGGTGAAGGTGGCTAGGGGTGTGTGGGATAGAGAAGAGAGAGACGATGGCACCACTTCATTGCTCCTGACGCTTCCCAGTGCTCCCAGGTGGTGGCCAGGGACTTGAACCTGGCTCCTCATTCTATCAGGTGAGCTATTTCCTGGTCCCTACAATTTCATGATATAAGCTTCAAGTCTCAGGCATAGCAGGTTTCCTAGTTGCAACAGTACAGGGCTGAGAGTTTAAAGCCTGATCTTTGAGTAGATGCAGAAGAACATCAAGAATGAAAGCATCACATACACCTCACCCAGTGTCATAGACCTACAGAGGAGCAAACTGAATGGCAGTGACTGGGAGGCAGGACTCTGATCGCAACAAACTCAATAGAGCCAAAGGGCAGGGATATATGAAACTCCTACCAGAAAATAAACAGCTAAGGTGCGGTGGAAATAATTTCAGCAGAAAGAGTTCAAAAGCAGAACAAAAAGTGAATACCTTACTAAATTTCTAAAGTTCCTCTCACTGTGTTTCAGGTCATAGTGATGAATATGATGTTTATGATGAACCAAATATAGTTATCAATGAAACATAGCAGCAAAGGTCAAGCAGCAGTGCACCTGGTGGAACACATGTCACCATGTGCAAAGTCTGGGGTTCAAGTTCCTGATCCCTAGCTCCACAGGGAAAGTCTCACAAGCGGTGTATAAAGATGTCTATATTTCTCCCTCCCTTCCCTCTCTCAGCTTCTCTCTGTGCTGGGAGGGGCGGGGGGAGGTAGGGAGGGGGAGAGAGAGAAAAGCATAGCCGCAATAAATTCCTCTGAACTTCACAGACTCCCTGGCAGCCAGAGGAACTAGGAGGGTCTGAACACTCAGAAAGTAAGAAACAGCAGACACAGATGCAGATTGGTAGATGGGAATGCAGATTATGCAGCCATATTCTCAACAAAAATCAGAATTACTATTAAGAAAAAGAGACAAGGAGAAGATGCAAACTGGAAATGAGGAAGCTGAGTCCTCTGGCCAAGGGGAGGTGAGCAGAGTAATGAGACAGAAGGTATTATAAGGCAGTGAGGGAAATGACAAGGAAAAAGAGAGGCCATCAATGCACTGAAACCTAATCTAAGAAGAAGTGGGTACACATGTTATCGTGCCAGGTGTGACAAAGGTACTGCAGGGTTTGGGCAAGAGACAGGGAGGGAGGGAACAGACTGGGGATGCTGAGCTCTGTGAAGAGACCAAACAGAGAAAGGCACCTCAAGGCTAGGGTAGGGGTATTGGAGCTATGTACCAACTGTCAATTATCAGTCTAATATCTTCATGAGGACTCAGAACAGTGAGATGAGATGCAAATGATAACCAAAATTTCCTCAAGGACATTGGTTTGTCAAGTTTTTATGTCCTGATCCCAGGAACTACATGTCCCTAAAGAAAAGAAAAAAAACTGGAGAAAACGATGTGTAATTCTACTTCAACACAAAAAGCATCAGCACCATAATTCCCAAGTGCTTATGTTACGCCTTCTGGGTCTCTTATATTTTCAGAACATCATGGCAAAGATTCTGCAGCATCCTTTCTCCCTCAGAAACAATCCATCAAACGAACATTTCCTTCATATATATGCAATTTGTCATTGTTTTTACTTTACTGAAGTGGTATCAGTTGACAACGCTATTACTAATTTTGCACCATTTTAATAGCTGCTCAGTAAATCCATCAGATAGATATATGTTGCTTAATCTAATCATTTACTTCTTGCTACGTATGTACTTGTATATAATACTTACAGTAAAGAGTAATGTGTTGAGAATAATTTTCAGATACAAGGTTGGGTGCCTCAATTCATAGATGGGGGACTGCTGTATCATGGGGGTAAACTATTCTGTTTACTTCCTTTTTATAAGGCAAATGAGAAAGAGCATGCCTTGCCTTTGGATCTGTTTGTAGAGAACTCCATGAATGTGGTGATCCAAGTTACACATCCCAGACACTTACTTTTATGCCCACTATTATAATTACCTTCTGGTTCATCCAGATCAGCACTAGACTATAGGGCAGCAACTACTATGGCAATGAAATTCAAAGTCTGTCCATCCCATGCCTTGTTTTCTATTACTTAGAGCAATGATTCTATTCCAACTACAACAAAGATTATTTATGTGGTACAATCAGACCACATTGGTTTTATCCCCAATGTATCTGGTAAAATACTTGTTACTCTAACACGGTCAAGTCAGAAAAAGATTTTAGCACGTCTGTTGCTGAGTGGAAAGAAACAGACTATTTGGAAAGTGGTTATAACAACAGGAGCTACATTACTGGCACCTGGAAAAGATTCACTGTCATCCACTAGAGATCTGGCATTCTGAATCTGAAGCAGAAACAAGAGAAATGGGAAGTAATCCTTCTCAGTTCCTGTGCCCAAAGCTGGAGGGGGTGCCAGGGGAAGCTTGGGATAAAAGAGAAATGCAAGAGGCAGTTTACAAGAATTTTAGATACAAAGAATTCTGCAAGTGCAAGCGAGCTATGGAGTGGATTTTCCCCTCATGAGTGGCTACAAGTTACTTTGCATTGATGTATCAGTGGCTAATTACCTGAACTATAGTTCTTCGGAGCAATTTCTAAGGATTAGCACAAAAGTCAGATAGGGATATCTGTAATATAAAGACCCACTCAGCCACCTGATGCTGCTGCTGAGTCAAATCAAGTAGGCACAGCAGCATTCAAGATGATTTGACATTAAATTAGCCAACCCTGGTGGAGTCCCTTCAGAAGGAATCAGATTAAGGAATCATGAATTAAGAGTATAAGGAAGGGTGAGACAAGAGTCAATGGGAACAAGAATATTCATCTGGATGGTGTGGGATAAGCGTGGCTGAGACCACAGGGTAGGCACTACTAACACAGGGGGAGGGGGCATACGGTGTATTTGTTCCATGCCTTGTTCTGTTACTTATCACCGTTGTTATCAAACCAAATAAATTCATCTGGCCTAATGGGATAACATTTGTTTTTTAGCACTAAGAAATTTAGAGTGGTTGTCCTCCAATTTTAATGTATATCAGATGCCTTTAAAGGGCATGTTAAAAAAAAAAAAGAGAGAGAGAGGTTGCTAAAATTAATTCCCAAGTTTCAGATCTATTTAATAGTATGCCTAGGCAGGGAGAGGCAGGGGGGAGGACCTGGGAATTCACATTGTTAACGGGTGGCAATAACATTGCTGGTCTGAGAAACACACATGGAGAACCACTGCTTTAAGAAGTGAAGTTATAAGAAACTCCAAAAAGTCATGGGTCAAATGCTAGTCTTCAAATTTATTACAGGGGCCAAGTGGTGGTACACCTGGTCAAGCGCACATATTACAAACTTATTTCAAAGTAATTTGAAAACCATTTGAAAATATGAGACATTTAGAGATTGCATAAGAGGAGCAAAGGCTTCGAAAGAATATTGAGATGGGTGAGGAAGGGCAAGGAGCTCTGGGCTGACAAATGGTGGGAGCACATAGGACTAGGTATATATGTATGTTCCACAAACCAAACTGTCCAGGAAGGTTAGTCTAGAACAGCCTCCTCAGTAGGATACAGTTACTGCAGACTAATAATTACAGAGAGAACTGGGCAAAGAGTAACTCTTAATACGAGTTCACTACTGAACCAAGCCCTCCAAATCTACCTGTAGTGTTGCATATGAGATAGCAGATAGTCTCAACAGGTTCCATGTTTACGTTAAGCCCCTCATACCGGTCATCAAGATAAGTCTCACAGCCTGAGTTCTAGCAGGAAGAACTGGAGGTGGGGAGAAAAAAAGGAAGTTAAGGATGAAGAGTATGAACAGATCCTCTTAATATCCTGGAGGAGAAAACTATTTGGAAATGGAGCCATTATACAGCTCTCCAGAAGTGGCCATTTGTGCTGCCTTAAATGCAGATTGATTACTGCTATTTGGAAGTTGAGTGCATCATCTTTTCTGAAGAAAGGGAAAAGCTAAATTTCCCCACATTCAGCTGTACTGTCAAATCACTTCCCCACACCAGCTCTTTCAATGCATTTTCCTGTTACCATACCCACTTGCAATAACTAATCTACCCATTTCCCAAATAAAGAAACAACCCTCCCCCCCCAACAATGACACCTGCTGAGTCAAATGAGCAACTTCATGATTTGGACCTACCTGAAATCCAAAAATGTAGTGAGGGATATGCATTTCCAGGGCTAAAGGAGAAAAGAAGCCATTCCAGACACTGAAGAGAATGAAATCTCCATTCTCTGTGCTAGCTTCTAAGCTGTACTAGCATAATGTAATATAGCAGGGGGAAGAGGGCAGAAGATAACTCATCAAGCTACAGTTGAATTCCTATGATGCTTGAGCTAAAAAAATCCAACAGTACCCTGGAGCTACATTAAACAGTACAAGAGAAAAGTTAAAATCAAAGCTCTGTTTTTAACATTATTCTGTAGGATTTAGTTTTATTCAAAGAGAAATTTCACTTGAGGTCATTAGACTGAAAGTGAGAAATCTTGGTTTATTTAAAGTTGTGCCATTAAACTATTGAGAAGATAAGAGCAGAGGCTGGACAGAAGAGATGGATTTCAGGGAGATGTTCTCATGGGAAAATTTAATAGAAATGAGAGGTGGAATAAAAGAAGATGTAAGGCAGGTAGTGTTAATAAAAAGGAGGGACTAGGCAAATTGGTAAGAAAAGAGTAGATACAAGAAAAATAGCAATATCCAGCGGGAACTATTAAAATTATTTAATGTCTGTGTCTCTGAGAATGCATGCATGCTTTTAGAAGGCTTGAGTCCATTATCTTTTGTCTTCTCCACTATTATGCCAATGCCAGGGACCCAAGATACACTCAAGAAAACGAGGATTAAGAGAAGAAGTGAATTCAAAGCCACCACATGCAAGATAAACAGTCTTGAACAACTGTTCCCAACAGAGGAGTAATTTATTTTCTTGGAGAACTAGTTAACTCATGTAATCTATATTCTGAGATAGGATATATTAGCTTTAAAATTTCAAAACACACACTCAAATTCAACACCAATTTCTCACTGGCTTGGGATGGCTATGAAATTGCCTCTTTCTCAGAATAACGAACAAATCTGAATTATTAAATCAGTAATGCTGACCTCTTCCACTGAAGAGTCATAAGTGGAGGGTTTTTTTTAACTGAACAGAAATCTCTGCTAAGTCTTTACATCTCGTTTGTAATCAGCACTGAAAAATGTCAGTTGAACTTAAGACACAGGCAGGAAGAACCCTATCAAAAGTTCTTTGGATTTTTAAAATTTTAAGACCGATATATATATTTTTTAAAACTTACTGGATTTTTGTAGAAAAACTACTATAAATAAAAAGTTTTTTAAAAAAATGATTGCTCTGGAAGCCTTTCTTCCCAGTGGTATTGAAAACACTTCAGTAGAAATCAGAAATACGTTTATAAGTTACTGCAACAAATGCATGAAAACTGATAAGTCTAGCATGGCCCTCAGCAACTACATCACCAGGAGAGATTCTTACTTGAAACATTCCTTCCTGTCTTCATAATGACTACTGATATTGGCCTATGAAAGAGTTTATGGCCTTTTGATCAAAATCTATGATGGAAATGCTAAAACAGATTTTGTCAAGGTTCAAGCAGAGTGAAGGCACCATCAACCACACTGAAGAAAAGCAAGAGCTCTTTGACAGAATTTTAATCCAGGACTGGAGGTAACAGGGTTTGCAGATTAGAGATACAGAAGATGGCAAAGCAGGGGTGCTGGAAGGGCATGTCACAAGGTTTACTTAATCAGAAGAAAAGCCTCCATGAAGGGACAAGGAAGCAAGGGAGCCCAGGTGAAGCAGGGAGGGGAGCAGGCTCATGATTACTTTTCAAAGACGGAAGACACCTCCACAGTGTTCTTAATCTGCAGTGTGCTGGGCAAGAAATAGAATATACATGAAAGATAAGAGAGCCTGCCCCTTTCTCCCCCAATGAGATAACCCTCACCTCATTATGTATGTCCAGAATGAAACTAAATTCATTTGAATCTACTCAGATACTAGATTGTTCAATACAATTGCTTTGCCACAGTCAAGCTAGGGCATCAGTTTCTTTTGTGAATATATATAACCCTATCTGGAAATCACAAAATCTTAGAATTCAAAGGTGCATTAAAGGAATAAAGCTCCAATTTCTAAGGTTAAATAACTTCTGTGTTTTCTTATGACAAGCCAGAGTCTTAAGAGTTGCTGGGAACTCTGAAAACATTACATTTAAAAATAAGATTATGGGTTGCATTAGGAGAATATCCTTGGAATGATATCCTTAAGGCCTGGATATCCAAGGAAAACAAGGCTCCCAGAAAGGCTTTGATCTGACTCCTAGCACTGTCAACATCAGTGCCTATAATATGCTCAGCAAAAACCCATTTGCAAAGACCTCTAGGATGGAATAGAAATCAACATGCTGGCCTGTTTGAAATCAAACAAGATGTGTTCTACCAAATATACAGACTAGAGTAGATGAGAGATCTTCTCTGCCCGTCCCCTCTTTTGGTGAAACCCTTATTTAGAATGTAAGCAGGGTTCCAATAGAGATTCAGTGTCTTGGAAGTACCCCTGGAAGGTAGAAGGGACATTCTCTGAAGGAAGTGAGAACATTATATTGAGAACATTCACTAAGATGAGTAATGCGGCAGATCAGCTGACAAAACACTGAAGGGAAAGGAGAGCTAGAAATGCTGCAAAGTCAATATGGGAATGAAAAAAAATTAGGATGGGACAGAAGCAAAATGATGTGTCACACTCCCCGAGGAGCACACAGGCTGCCTCTAAAAAAGAGGACTAGGTTCTGGAGTGTCACCAAGAAGTGTGGGTCACTGCACCTGAGTGCTTTTTTACTAAAAATATGGTGGACACATGCTAGACCTCTTACAACCCTGCAGCAAAATCAAGGGCTTTTCAATAGAGCCTATGAAAAAAACAAGGCCTCAGAATACGTGCAAAAATACCCAAACCTTATCTTACCAGGACACAAGGTAATGAGGGAGGAGGCAGCTGATGACAGACAAATGAATTAGAAAGGAGGGTTGCCTGTTGGGAGTTAGGAGTTAATTTATCTGAGGAACAAAAAACATGATGTGGACTTCCTCTAGATGTGCCCTCTATTTAAGGCACAGTGAGGGTTTCCCAAAAGCAGACAGGAGTCAGAATGCAGGAATCTCCACAGGTCAGCACTCTGGACAGCACTGCTGAGGGCTAGTATATGGACTTGTTTCTGGCAGGCAGTTACATGTGTTTGAGAGCAGTAGGCAATCTGCAAATTGGCATTCTTCTATTGCCTCACCTCCTCTTCCCAAGGAAGGCATAACATATCACTCCCCTGGGGTCCCATCAGATGATCTGAAGAAGGTTGGCAGATCAGAACCTCTCGCAGAGGAAGCCGTGGCTATTGAGCAAGCCCCGAGAAAGCTCATCAACTCCTGGGGAGGCAGTTGCGCTGACCCGAGAAGTCAGACACGTTAACAGGCTGCCCTTTCCCCAAAGCTAAAAGGATTAATAGCCAAGCACTGCTCTGGAAAGCAAAGTCAATGGAAGAGCACTGTGCACTACTGCTGATATCACTAGTGATAACCAGAGAGAAGAAGAGGCACTGGGGTCAGGGACAAAGAAATCTGCTGGAATCTACACCCCTGTGAGAAGAACTAAAGAGAACACTGGCCTTGCAAGCTTACTTATACCAATCTATTTCTCCCAAAACGTTCCAGAATGAACGACTGATAGAAGCAGCAGCAGATGCTATTAATTTGGCCTTTGCTAAAGCATTTGCTACAGTACCTCCCAAAATTCTACTTGGGAAATTAATTGAAATTGCTTGGTTCAGTCCACCATCACTGGAGATTAGGCAGTAGCTGAAGGATGATAAACAAAAGACAGTTAAGTGACAATATGCAGGGAGAGATCTGGGGTCAAGACCAAAGCCATTTTTATTTAGGGGTTTATTCAAGGCCCAGGGAAAGAGTAAACAACTCACTAATGAGATCTGCAGAGGACGCTAAGCTGGGAGGTAGAGGACCTGAATTGACTGGGGCATAAAATTACAAGGCAGAGTTCAACTGGAAGGAATATATATGTATGCAGTCTATCTAGAGGAAAACAACCCTAAGCTCACTCACATAATATTCAACAGACAGGCAGGAGAAGGAGCAAGTAGGCACTCTGACAAGCTGTAATGTGACAGAATCAAGTAAGAACACTTAAGGGGACATAGGGCATGTGCAAACTAAAATAAAGCAGAACGTCAAAAATAAGTAGTCTCAAAAGAAATGTCAATGTTATCATTTTGGGGGGTGGGAGGAAGTCACCATTCCTATCTGGTGGGGACAGGCTTTCTCAGTTCTTCATTCGCCTTGATGAGGTTAGCATCTAGAAGATGGCACTGGGCCACCATCCTGGGGCTTGCTGACAATAGTGCTCCAAAGAAAAACTCACTCACAGTCCATGTTGGCCATTTTTTCTAATTGTTTATGAGGTCTGCACTGCCTTATGGCAATGCTTCACAGGCTTGGGGAACTGCTTAATTTCTTTCCGTTTACTCAACCTGCAACAGTGCAATGACCCCCAAGCCAGTTTTTCCACCATCAGTCTGAGAGCAGTGGCTCAACACAATTGACTCTAGGCAACTCACTTCTTCAGTAGACAAGCATCTTGTTACAATCCTTCAGCTTAAGACGAGGACTAAAGATGCTGCCACTTCCTTAAAACAGCAACAACAACAACAACAACTCACTATCTATGCATGCTTATGCACAATCTAGCTACTTCTTAGAGCATAGGAGGGTATGCTGTGGTCTCACTTTCCAGAGAAGCTATGCAAACAATTTTACGCACTCACATGGACTGTCAAAAATAAATATTTTAAATATTCATTTATGGCAGAACCATGCCATGGTGGGAAGTATGACTCTGGGTCTCCATTTACTGCATGTGCAGCTGCCACTCTAGGGAAGCATAACTTACTTTTCCAGACACTATCATATGAGGCTGAGCACTGCCAGCAGAGACCCAGCGCCAAAGGCCCCTCTCAAGTAGTCTGTTGCTGTCGATTTCTTAGAGTGGCTAGATAATCAGTGTGAAGTCACATTTCCCACTATGAGGTCACCTGGTTTAAGGAAGATATAGACTGCAAAGAAAAGCGAGGAAGCGAAGGAGGATTAAGAGAGAGGCTAATTATGGACAACATATCACTTTACACTGGCCATCAGTGAGCCTAACGGACCCAACACAACTGGTATTTTCACTGAACTACTTGTACTCAAGAACCAGGTCTCAGAGAGGGCCTGCTGGGAAAAGTCCTCAAGAAAGCATCCAAAAAGCCACCGTAGACTGACAGACTGATTCCTCAGCTGACATTCTGTGTGACATTCCACAGATGCTCTATCCATCAGGATGTGACATGGTATTAGAGGTAAATGTCACATATCAGGGCAATGTTCTGGGCCAAAGAGCAAGAGAAGTGATCTCAACAACACAGTCTAAAGTGTAGATAACATCTGCCCAAGGTCATTGCTCCTTGAATAGTAGAGTACAAACTAGCAATTACTAGGCTTCTAGGTTGAAATCAGTTTTAGGCCACAGGAAAGTGGCTAAGAGAAGCAAGTGCCTGGGATCATTTTGAAATAATGGGCAGATTCTGGTTATCTATTTATTTGTTTGTTTGTCTATTTATTTATTTATTTATTTATTTTGGGGGCAACCCAAGGAAGCTTAGCAATAGTCACTTGGTTCTTGCTCTGATTCCCAACAAGTCTGGGACTCACTCAATTACCAGCACCCCTTAGTGACAAGTGGCCACATGGCCTGAGCCTTGAGGAATGTCAGTAGGTAGAAATATTGCTCAGCAACATTGCGTGTCCTTGGGGCAACCAGCCACAGGGATGAAGGACAAAAGTAAAATGTCACAGGGCTTCTCGAAGGCTCTCCTGCTAGCTGTCAAAATTGTGAAACTAAATCTCATTTCCTAATAAATGTTTTCATTTCCTCTGTACATGGCAAAAGGTGGAGAGGTGGTGAATAGGAGGTGCCAGGGAGCAGAGGCCACTGAAGGTGAGATGCTGAGGCAAGTGGCCTGCACATTAAGCAGGACTTCGTAGCTGGTACCGAGGATGGTGATGATAAAAGCGCTCTGACAGCACTATCTCATCTATTCATTTTACAGCATCTACATAGGGACAGCAGATCTAATACAGAACTATTTTGCAGACATGGCCCAGGGACAATTAAGGTTCAAAGGCAAGATCAAAGGATGCCTGTCTTCTTTTCATGGGGGAAAACTAGAATGATAAAGATGGAAGGTTTCTCAGTCTGTCATTTGCCATCACATTCTTCTGGGCAAGTAGCAAGGAGAGTGGGAGAGAAAGAAAGTGGGGCTGTGATCCCCAGTGTGTTCCCTTGAGTCCATGTTCATCTCACCTGGCCTCTGCAGCAAGCAGCTCATCATAGTGTGAGGATCTCTGGTCATCATCCTGCCGGTATCGGATCACTGTGGCTAGACCTTTGCTGATGAGGGCCTCGGCAATGTTTCTGCAACAGAAGAGATAGGTCAGTGAGCACTGGGGGTGCAGGTGGGGCTCAGTCAACAGAAATAATAACAGTTAGCACTGGAAGGTCTCCATATAGCCTGGCAGGGAGAGGGAGAAGCGAAGGATTGAAAGACCAATCAAGTAGCTAAGCTAGACACCCAAATAAAAGGTAAAATAACAAAGATCCATAGCTCAGCACTTTTCTGCACGGTGCAGTCAGATGCTATATCAATCTGTACATAAAAACGAGCAGAAAATATCTGTAAAAAGCCCACATTAGGCTGGGCTATTTACAGAATGTTATCAACAAGCCACTACCCTCAAGTCTGCTCTAAAATATCAGGCACACAGATTTAAAAGGAAAAAAACACACACACACACACATAAAAGCATGACCTAAATTTCTCAAAAACCTCCCTTTCTATCCTATACTGTAACTGGAAAATGTCTGGTTCCAGTTGGGAGCAACGTCAGAAACATTACTAACATTACACTCAAAGTACTTATCAGAATTCCTAGTGGCGGCTCCCCCATCCAAAGGAGGCTTGTAGCAGGTTAAGGTAGCAAGTTGTTCTTAGCAAGTTTTGATAGGAAAGAAGGTATGGTAATGGGAGTAAAGCCCTTTATGAAAAATTGGAAAAGAAGACGCAACAAAGTAAACCGTGTAAAGTCTGACATGATGAGCACTGCGACAAACTCCCAATAGTCTTTTTAGGACTACAGAATGTTCATATTAGGATCCTGCTTCAGGTGATTCTCAAATGCACTGAATCTTTTGTGCAGCAGAATAGGAGGCCTGGAGTCACTATCACTGTGATCACATCTACTAACTAGGTGAAAGAGCCTAGGATTCTCACAATGCTAAAAGAGCATATTGGCCGAGTTCCACCTGAATCAGAAAAGGGACATTTGCTCTGAAGTAATCAAACTATGAAGGCACCTTGTCAAATGTTTCTTGTAGCAAGTACTAGGAAACAAGAGGAAATGATATTATTGAGGGAGAGTGGTGGTTATGTCTTTCTTTGTGTCTGTCATAATTACACCAAAGGCCCCACTCAAACCATCTGGTTAGTGGCCCTTTAGGGAAGGGGGATGGTAAGTAATAGGCCACTGTACCATATGCTGTGATTTAGTGTTGTTTAGAATGTGGTTAACTCTTAACACACTACGGTTCTTAGAAACTTTCGCTCTGGCGATGCTGTAATCTCCACAGGTCTATGTACATGTGTAAGCCACTTACGAGTTCGAACTCAATAGAACCCAGGGAATCTCTCTCTCTCTCTCTCTCTCATACACACACACACACACACACACACACACACGAAAAAGAAGAAGAAAAAGGAGAACAGAAAACTGCATGTGCGGGAGTCAGGCTGTAGCGCAGTGGTTAAACACAGGTGGTGTAAAGCGCAAGGACCAGAGTAAGGATCCCGGTTTGAGCCCTGGCTCCCCACCTGCAAGGGGAGTCGCTTCACAGGTGGTGAAGCAGGTCTGCAGGTGTCTATCTTTCTCTCCCCCTCTCTGTCTTCCCCTCCTTTCTCCAATTCTCTCTGTCCTATCCAACAACGACAACAATAATAATAATAACCACAACAATAAAACAATAAGGGCAACAAAAGGGAATAAATAAATATTTTTAAAAAAAAAGAAAACTGCATGTGCAAGTAGAAAAAAGAAGGAATAGATGCTGGCTGGTTCTTTTCTCATTCTGTGCCCCTCCGTTGCCTGTTTATCTACTGCCAGCATGATATTAATATCTCCAGCCCGCCACGGAATTAGCACTTCTCAAAATCCACTCCCACAAAGAGGCTGCTTAGCTGGCCACCCTGTCTCCTGAGTCACCGCTAAGAAGTGCTGGCAAATGCTGTCATTATCACGGTGTTGGCTTTGGCAGCATGAAGAATGCCAACAGCCCCCAAATCAGCAGCTGTAGATGTTGATAAATGGTGAGAATGTAACTCAGGGTGTCACTAAGAAACTCTAGAGGGCAGGATAGGTGCTCCCCATCCACCAAGGAGGCAAGACGGGGGTGGGCAACTCCACTTTCTGACAGGTTGAGATGTCCCCGTGATTTAAAATGCCAGGAGAACAAAGACATGTTTGTTACTGCATTTTAAATAACTGTGCATTGACATTTTCCAGTCAATACAGGGAGTCTGGAGGAGATAGTTGGGATGACAGAACAGGCAAGGAAAATTTCACACGAATAAGCTTCTAGATGAAACAAAGCTAGAGAATGCTAAAGCAGAACAGCACAAATATTTAATGACCTCTTCCTTTTAACGGTGCTCAAATTAACTCACAAAATCATTGGGTACATGCATGGGCACAAACCAGGGACAATCCTTTCCCATCACTCATAATTCCTGCCCTCTCCCTCCTGTTAGCAAACATCTACAAATCAGTGGTGAAGATTCCAGATTCCCAAATCTGCAGTCTTCCCACCACCTTCCTATCTCTTCTCTCTAAAACTTAGTGTCTAAACCATAGTCTCCTAGTATCTTATTCCTAATTAGAGATTTTGCCTGGAGGAACAGTTGTGGTGCTGCTACTTAGCAGTAAGGAGAGTGAAAATACTTAAAATAATAGTAGCTGTCACTATTGGGAATTTACTATGAGTAAAGCTTGTGAGAATCACCCCACATGCATTTTCTTCTTGGTGTGTGTCCATAATTCACTACACAATATTACAAGTACTGACTACTGTCAGTCTTCCTCTATAAATTATGATGTCCAAGAAGGTAAGGGGCACATTCTTCTTACTTTGTTCCCTGGTATCTATGATGTGACTTGCATAATGTAAATGATAAAGTATATTTTTAGGAGGTAGCGAAAATGGCCGCCTCACGCAGTAACCTTTCCTGCGTCTAAACACCGAAGTGAAGCGCCGGAAAGAGAGAGAGGTGCGGAAGGAGAAGGGCTTTTATAGGAGTAGCTTTCGAGAATGGGAAGGGGGAGGAGTAACCATAGCACTCCAGGAGCAAGTGTGAAAGAGACCACAGCACCAAAGCTTCCTTCCTTCAATGCAGTGGGGACTGGACTTGAACCTGGTTTAAACACATGGCAAAACAGCATACTACCCCAAGTGAGCTATTTAGCTGGCCCGGAATGATTAATTTTATAATGCAACAAAATTACCATACATTCCTTTAATTTTGTTAAAACACATTCTGAAAAAAGAAAAAGGTACTCTTTGAATTATCAGAAAAGCATTGAATCACTTTGGGAATATAGTATTAGAACATTATTATGCTAGGCATATATTAATTATGCTTACCCAGCATAAATTTTTTTAAGAAGTCTTCTATATGCCTTAAGAACTTATAACTTTCTCCTCCCCATTATCTAAGACCTGAATTTAAAAGAATGAAAAGAAGAGAGAAAATGGAATTAGCCCAGATCCCTATACTTGACTCTAATTCATTTCTCTTGACTGTTAATAAAAGGTCAGGAAATTTTCCTTCTGGCTAGAAACTGTTCAGAACTTGACATTAGTGTGTTGATCGGTTACCCAGAAAGAAAAAAGAGCATTAAAATATGTATGTGCCATGGCATTATGCTGCTTCAGACAAATTTGTAAGTTCTGCTTTCCTGAGTAGATCAGTAATTCCACTCTAATTACACATGTCTGGTTCGATTGGACAGTTCACAATGAGCATACAAAGAGGGGCCTAACAGCCTTGCAAGTCAAAGAGGAAGTCATCTCTTTCAGTGAGCAGAAATAAAAAGAAGTAATGCTGGGAGGAAAATGCTTCTCTACAGCAAAGGAAATTAAGGTTCTGTTTCCAGTAGGCATGATCAGGTGTTTCCCAATACAAACACAAGCAACACATGTTACCATATAAGCTTTCTCAAAAGATAGTTCACACCCTCCCTTACAAACACACCTGATTCCACCACAAGGACTTTGGAGTTAGCTCATGCTTTTCCACTATAGCTTTGAAACCATCAAGATTTATTTTCTACCAACATAGAGAAAAGGCCTTCTATGACCTTATGCAAGAATGAAGAGGAGATTTCAATTACAGGATGGTTGTAATTGTCCCTTTTACCTGCCTCCCTTCAACCTTAACACCTAGTATATGGACCTGTTCTTTCAATTTGTCTGTTGTTCCTGTGTGATCTGATGTGAGTTGTGCACCTTTGTTTGGAATACCACAAAAGCAATGTACTATTCCCTTGGTCACCTATGAAATGATGTATAATTTGATAATCATGATTACTTTAATTGCCTGAGGTATTGCTACCAGCAGGCTTCTCCACTGCAGTTACTTTTTTCTACTTTAGAGCCAATAGGTATTTTATGTTTTTTTTTTTAAGTATTTTTAATACTTTATTTTAACAAGAGAGATGCAAAGGGAAAGAAACAGCGAGACAGAGAGGCAAGCTCATTTCTGGCTTATGGTGGTGCAGGGGAAATAATAGTCTTTTTGTAAAACCATTATGCTGTCTCCTTAGCCCAGCCAACAGGCATTTTGTGAGGAGATATTTTGAACTATGCAATCGTTATCCTTCATCAAACTACAAAAAAGTTATTCTCTAATTTATTTCTACCAGCATAAACTCAAGGAATCTCATTTCATTCAGAACTTTATAATCCATCTCTCCATCAATAGTTGTTTCGATGCTGAAATTGTTCTCAATTTGGCCAGTGGTAGTCAGGTCAAATTAAATTCTATGTCCCATAGAAACGGCCAACACTACTCTAAGAGCCCTTCCTTCCTGACATAAGTTCCAGGGTTATCCAGGACTATTTTCTGCAACCCTGAAACTAGACATTTATCAAGTAGTGCATGTTTACATCTTTATTTGTTTCTATACATTTATCTCAAACTATTGGAAACCATGTGTGGTGGCCATAAAATTGTGCCTCTTGGATCTTTGACTGCAGGAAGCATAACTGATTGACAGTTCCAGCTGCTATGCTGTGAAATCCATCACTGTTTCAGCCAAGGCTATGCTTCCCACCAGCTGCTGCTAGCCAATGTCTGGGCCCAGCAGAGATGCTAAGGCAGACCTATGGCTGAGAAGCCTGGCACTCTGCTGATAGAAAACTCTGGCTTGTGGATCCTTATTAGCAGCTTTATAGTTTAGACTCCTCCAATTCAACCAGCCTTCTCCAGAGGGTGAGGCCTGCACTGCAGTATAATGGCTTTCCCATTCTCCACTAGCTCCCTGCCCATCTTCCTTAAGAACACCTTGCCACACTCAGCCTCTTGGTGTGTTGGTATCTTCTAATTCTGCTTTTAAAAACCCCTTCTGTTTCATTTGGTTTAAATCCCCCCTGCTTAACACTATTCTATTTACATAACCACTTCATTCTAGTTACATAACTGCTGTTAATGAGCACCACCCTCCCTCCAGGGCATTAGTGGTTCAGTGATAGAATTCTCGCCTGCTCCACCCCCTCTCCTTGTCACACCCTGATCCTCTCCTTGTCACACTCTGATTTTCACCAGTCACTTTTCTCTCCACCCTCTCTATGTCACATCCTGTTTCCACCCTACTTGGCAAGTATATATAAAGACAGCATTGTGAGTTTTAGGGTACTTTAGTTTAGTTTAGCTTAGCTCGGCTTAGATTGTGCTGCGTCCTGCATGAATAAAGAGATACTGCCTACAGCTCAACCATGAGTCCCTGGTCATCTGTTACCCGCCCGTGAAGCCAGCCCGGCGAAAACAACATTGGTGCAGCAGTCTTGCCATCAGTTTCTTAGGGAAACTGAACCAAAATATCATGACTCTACAAAGATATCAATGACTCCAAGTCAACATTACAAGGCTCATATTAGTTTCCTTGCTTCTGTATTTTATTTCTTTTTCTTATTATTCCCTTTTGTTGCCCTTATTGCTTTATTGTTGTAGTTATTATTGTCGTTATTGATGTCATTGTTGTTTTGATGTCGTTGTTGGATAGGACAGAGAGAAATGGAGAGAAGAGGGGAAGATAGAGAAGGGGGGGAGAAAGACACCTGCAGACCTGCTCATTGCCTGTGAAGGGAACCCCTGCAGGTGGGGAGCCGGGGGCTCTAAAGCGGATTCTTACCACCTGTGTTTAACCCACTGCCCTACTGTCCCACTCCCCTGCTTCTGTATTTTAAATGCTGGCAGTGAGAAATCTTAAAATCTTTGCTAATATGGAGAAAAAAACAAAACAAACAAAACCAATCAGGGGCAAGGAGGTGACATACTTGGTTAATGGAATCTATCACCATGTGCAAGAACCAGGGTATGAGCCCCTGTTCCCCAACTGCAGGGGGATGCTTCACAAGCAGTGAGGCAGGGCTGGTCTTTTCTTTCTCCCTCTCTGTCCCTCCTATCCTCTCAATTTCTCTCTGTCCTATCAGAGAGAAAAGAAAAAGAAAAAAATGGCTGCAAGGGGGAGTCGGGCTGTAGCACAGCGGGTTAAGCGCAGGTGGCGCAAAGCACAAGGACCGGCATAAGGATCCCGGTTCGAGCCCCGGCTCCCCACCTGCAGGGGAGTCCCTTCACAGGCGGTGAAGCAGGTCTGCAGGTGTCTATCTTTCTCTCCTCCTCTCTCCATTTCTCTCTGTCCTATCCAACAATGACAACAACAATAATAACTACAACAATAAAACAACAAGGGCAACAAAGGGAATAAATAAATAAAATAAATTAAAAAAAAATATATATATATATACAAAAAAAAATGGCTGCAAGGAGCAGCGAATTCCCAGTGCAGGCACGGAACCCCAGTAATAATCCTGGTGGCAATAAAATAAATAAATAAAACAATAATAATAAAAAAACCACTCACACACACATACTCAGTCATTCATGTGTTCTGTGACTTTGGTGATTAGACATAAATAGTAGAGTCTCCTTTTATATATATAAAAGAGAACCTGTTCTAAATGGATTAAGTATTTCGAAAGAGTAAGCACTGGGAATAATCAGGAGAAACTCAAAAAACACAGACATCTCTTGCTTCTCCATCTCTAGGGCAACTGAGATTTTATCTTCTACTGTAGGGTCCATAGAGATTAGAAAAGTAGAATCTTTCCCTTAAAACAAATGTAGACATAAATACCTATTCAGAATAAATAGAGCCCATAAAAAAAAAAAAAAAGCTTTTATAGGGGTCCAGGAGGTAGCACACCTGGAGTGCTCATAGTACTATGTTCAAGGATACGTGCAAGGACTCAGGGTAGAGCCTCTACTTCCCACTTGCAGGGGGACATCTGACGAGCGCTGAATGTCTAGCCTTCTACCCCTGAATATTTCCCCTCCTATCAATTTCTCTGTGTACTGTTAAGAAAAAAAAAAAAAAGGCCACCAGCAGAGGTGGATTTGTAGCACTGGCACAGAGCCCCAGCAATGACACTGGAGGCAAAAACAAAACAAAACAAAACAAACAATAACAACAAAAACCATAACAAAACAAAAAACTTTTATGCTGTCTTTTAGTTATCTATAAAGTAAAGGGCTGAAAGATCACTGATAGTTGACAGTCTCGGGTTCAATCCCCAGCAACACCACAAACCAGAGCTGATCTGGTGATATTATGTGCCTCAAAAACACTTGTGTGTGCCTCTGACCCCCATTATTAATTAATTAATTAATTAATTAATTAATTAATGGGGGTCTGCTTGGTGGAGCACCTGGTTAAGCACACATGTTCTAATATGTAAGAACCAGGTTCAAGCTCCTAGTACCCACCAGCAGGGGAGGAAGCTCATAATTGGTGAAGCAGTGCTGCAGGTATCTTTGTACCCCTCTCTCTTTCTCCCTTTGTAATTTCTCTCTGTCTCTATCAAATAAAGAAAAGAAAATATTTTAAAAACTAAGGAAAATATTAACAAGACTAACAACAACAAAAAAAGATAAGTGGTCAAAACATGAAATGTGCCCACACTCCACATGGCTATTGACCAAGAAAGACCTGGAATGCCCCACGACACCAGCTATTTAACCTCTATCATCCATGATCCTCGATATCACCAGTGTGTTAGGCTGGAATGCTGTCTCTGCTTCCTTCTTTACCTATTAGCCAAAATTTCACCACAAGGCTAGCTTGCCAACATGTGCTAGGATGGAGATCCCCAGCTGACAGGGCTCCAATACTGAGTTCTAAGATAGCAGATGGCTCGTCATAATTCTCTTCAGCTACACAGGGATGTTCAACTGTGGGGCTGAGTCACAAGGAAGCTACAACTTAGTGCTGATGAGTTTCTCTGTAGCCAGGTTAGAAATGACTGAAGAGGGAATGGTCACCACAGGATTTGACAAAGAGGCAAAATGCAAAGAGGGATGAAAAAACCATTTATTTTGTTTTTAAACTTCACTACAGTGGGAACACTTTTACTCATATGCGGGTTCTTTACCTTAAACATGAGGAAGAAATAGGAAATAGATTAAGACAGACGGCTGACAAGTCCAAGATCGGGATCTTGTTAGCTCTTCTCTATCAGTTCACACAATGACCTCTAACCTCCATGCTCTTTGAGGCAATGAACCTCACAGTTTCAGCCTAGACATAAACTTGGTTTAGAAAGCCAGACAAAATAGACTTGATGGGGAAGTGAAATTCTTGGAGTGAGAGAGATCCAGACTACAGGCAATGAACTATGGTCAGGTTACTATTTTTCAATAAGGCCTCAAACTTGAATAATGCTACAGAGCACTATGTAGGCTTCCAAAGTCACCTGATGACATTCCCAAGGGGCTCCATTTTTCCTGTCCCACCCAGAGGCTTATATCTTTCAAATGCCAAAGGCAGAACTGCCATGATTCTGGAAAGATAATCTACCCTCATTCATTTTTCCCCCCCTTCAACTACAACTTAGAGACACTTCCCATGGAAGAACCAAGCAGTTATGTAGACAGGGGGTACTATTTTAGAAGCATCAATAATTGGAAACATCCTTTATAGTTTTACCAAGTCTCTCTCCCACTGTCTATCCAATTTCTCCACTTCCCCCTTGAACTAATGT
This sequence comes from Erinaceus europaeus, assembly GCF_950295315.1. NCBI lineage: Eukaryota > Metazoa > Chordata > Mammalia > Eulipotyphla > Erinaceidae > Erinaceus > Erinaceus europaeus. The sequence continues at coordinate 98,492,776 of NC_080169.1, read as the reverse complement.
AATTCTATAAATAACTAAAATTGATCTTTTGATCCTTTTACTCTTAATGGCTCCTTGCTTTCATTTACCAAGTCATGTCACCAGCATAACTACCACAGCATGTGAACAGTGGCTAGACTCCCAGAATTCTCAACACTAGAAACTAGGAGGTAGAGAGAGAACAATTATTAAGACTTGTAATTAAGGCACATAAGATTCTGAATACAATGGTAAGTGAGGTAAATCAAAAAGAAATGGACAAATATCAGATGATCTCACTTGTAAATGGAACTTAAACCAAGAAAGTAAAACACATAGTGAACCTAGGTCTGTGCAGGGTATATGTACTGCACCAAAGCAAAAGAGTCTGGGAGGTGGTGCTAAGTGGGGCTCAGGGGCTTGGTCACGGGATATTGATGGGATATTGATATGCAATGTACACACTCCACAAGCAGACCCCATTAATTAATTTTTGAAAGATCTACATTTTATAGGAGAAACAAGAGTGCACCTCCAGCAACTGTGGGTGCTAGAAATAAACCTGGGGTCTCATGCACATAGGTCCTGCACTTTACCAGTTAAGATACTTCCCCATTCAGAATAAAAGACTTAAAGTAAAACCAAAGAGATTAGGACATTATCCTCACTACAAACTAGCAATGGTAAGGAATGTTCCTGTCCCTGAAGGGAGGCTGGGTCATCCTAGTCTACCACTCAAGGAGGTTTAGTCCTTGAGTGTAAAATGTGCAACCTAAAATGTTCCAGGCTGTGACCACAGACTGTGACCTCAGTCTGCCAGGAATCCAGAGGTTATATAGGCCCCTGTGCTAAATGTGAATATGCATGGTCCTCAGGCTAGACTGATGTGGTAAACAGTTAAACACACACACATGCATCCCCCCAACCCAACTTCGGAAGCCACTCTCTGAGCTAACCCAGCTTTCAAGTTTGATTCTCCACTCTGACACCATCCTCCCAGACAGTATTTCTAGCACACCTTCATGTTAGCTTTCAAGTTCAAGCAATACTAAAGTACTGGGCTCCTAGGAACATACCTAAAATACACATTCTATCTTCTTTCCACTCTAGAGCCCCTATGCTCACTGGGCTCTATTCCTACTCTCTGATCCCTGTTTATTAGACATTTTGTCCTGCTTCATATCTTACTGCTTTTCAGCTAGCAGGTTCCAGGTGCTAGACCTTTCTAGGCAGACGACTTCACCAATGTGTCCAGGAATCTCACCCCTCATGAGCCCTACCCCACTAGTGAATTAAAGAGACAGGGGGAAATGTTAGGTAAAGATTAGAGATCTCTGAACCCCAGTTCCAGATGGACCTGGAACTTTTATGAACAGGAGCCTTTATTGTTTGAAACATCATTGAAAGGGAAGAGAATCTGGAGAAGACCTGAGGAAGACAGGCACTGTTGCCCTTACCTGAGAGTAAAGGGGGAAAAGAAGGACACCTGGAAGTTGTAATGGGAGATGTAGAATAGAAAAGAAGTGAAGACAGAGCCTTAGAAGTAAATAAAACTGGGTATCATGTTCCATATGGGGTCAGCCATCTTGGCCTAAATGGCCCATGCCTTTCATTTTCCTGATAAAAAGAGGGGAAAAAAGCTCTTAAAAATGAAATAAAACTAGCTCTAATTTAAAAAATTAGTCTTAAAAAATGGGACATATATGCAATGGTGTATTGCATAGCAGTTAAAAAAGACTTTACTGTGCCCACTGGGACTAACTGGATTGGACTAGCAGTGATCATGATCAGTGAAGTAAGTAAAGAAATTATGGACAACTATGGATTAATTCAACTCACATGTGAAATATAGGGAATTGAAATGCATGAGTGTTTATATATATGTATATGGACATATATATAAATACATACAATGATATAGTCAGCTCACATCTATGACTTTAAGTGAACTATGGTGATTATCAGTGGTGGAGGATAGATGGGGTACAGAACTTTGGTGGTAGGAGTACTGTGGAATTATACTCCTATTATTATATAATCTTGTAAGTCACTAATAAAATTAATGTAAATACAGAGAATTAATGAATGAGTGAAAAAACAAACAAATAAATAAAACCAGGTAGGAGAGATAGCATAATGGTAATGCAAACAGACTCTCATGCCTGAAGCTCCCAGGTCCCAAGTTCAATCCCTAGCATCATCATAAGTCAGAGCTGACCAGTGCTTTGGTAAAACAACAATAACAACAAAAACAGTAACAAAAACCAGTGGAGATACAGATCAAGACAGGTGGAAGCAAAACAAGAAGAGAGGGCAACAGGGAAAAGGAAAGAGAAGAGAGGAATGAAGGAAACCATTTGGCTATGAGATAACAAATGGAGGACACACCTCACAATGTGTGATGCTATTGTTCTGAACACTGGCATCACACAAAACTATGGTAACTTCCAGTGGAAGCTCCACAGATGGTGGACTGGTGCGAAGCTGTTTAAAAGAAAAGAAAAGCAACTAAAAGATTGAAACCAGAGAAAATGGAATAATGAGTGTGCACCATACTATGAAGACAAAAAAAAAAAAAAGGTCATCAGCATGGAAAGAAAAAAACCAAACCTATCTAGTGACCAGGGTTTTTTAACTGGGTGATGTTGTTCCAGATGCAATATACCTAGAACAGTCAATTCTCTCTTCAAGGGGTCTGTGAGTCATATCATATTTAGTAACTTTATTTCCACTAATTTCTATGAGGGTATACATACCACCACCTCATGAAATAATATGAAATTATAACAGAAAGTCTCATGGAAGCGGTTGAATTAAACACTTCACATAGGCATGGAGAAGGAGAGTGTTGAAAATATGGGTCAGAGTGATTTAGAAAAGGAAGCGAGAGTAGTGTAACATCAAATTATTCTATCAAATAGTTATGTTTACTAAATAGACAATTTCATTCTGCCCCCAGGATTTCTGCAGTACTGTAATCTTATTGCCACCTCTTATTTCATAGTTTCATTTATTCAGCAATATCATGGTTATGACTTTATAAGACAAAGAAAACTGTGCTATTATATTCTATTATGTGAGCTCCTTTCTGAGTACCACTGCACTTCTAAGTCAGTGCAAGAACTGAAAAAAGTTAGGATATACCAAATGTAAATGGCAACGAGATAATGCCTACCTTTAAATATTTATTACACTTCCAGATTTCTAAATTTAAAAAAGAGAGAGAGAAGATGAAGAAGAAGAAAGAAAATAAACATCTGCTTGATGGAGAAAGCCAGCTGCATGGACTCGTCATAATCTCTCTCTCTCTCTCTCCTCTCTCTCTCATGTATGGCCAGCACGGTTATCACTGGGGGTCAGTGCCAGCACTAGGAATCCACCACTGTTGGTAGCCATCTTTCCCTCTCGCTATTTTCTTATTTTTTAGGACAAAGAGAAATTGAGAAGCAAAGATGAGGAAGGGAGGGAGAAAGACTGACGTCTACAGATCTGCTTCACTGTCCCCCCTGCTGGAGGGGACCAATACCCGGTTCTTTATACATTATAATATTTGCCCTGAAACAGGTGCAATACCACCTGGCCCACCCATAATCTCTTTTTGACATATGACATTGGATATGTGCTCAAAGTGACAATTCCTCAATAAGACTGCCACACTTCTATCCCAGAGAGACAAATCTCTTAAAAACCAATGAAGATAATCAACTAGACACTAGGTCTAGCTTGAAGTAGCAAACAAGCAGATATGCACTTCTAGTTCAACCAAACTGGTTCTATCACTTCTAAATATGCCATGCATTTATGTTCCTACTATCTGCAAGACATATGAATTTGTATGATTCATCATTATATACCACTTAGCATTTCAAAAACAACACTCCCTTCTGTAGACTATACCTTTCAGGAACCTAACAAGTCAGCTGGGTCTACCTACATCTTTCTGTGTAGGGCGGTTATCCTCTCAGTCACCTAAGCTTGCTGTCTTTCTCATTCCCACATATAAAAGCAGCTGTCAAAATACTGAATTCATTGGCCTGGGTTATGGTGCAGTGGATAAGGTGTTGGACTCTCAAGCACCCTTGGAGGTGTAATCCCTGACACTGTGTACGGGAGGGTGATGCTCTAGTTCTGTCTCTCTCCCTTCCTCTCAGAAAAATAAATAACATTGAGGTCAAGTCTCCAGTGCTTGTCCAGTGGACATTTTCTTTTTCATTTGAACTATTCTTCCTTGCTATTCCAGAAGGGAGTTCCACTAGTTCTTCCCATGATTTCCTACATGGTTCCCTGGCAATGCTGACCAATTCCAAAGATGGTAACTTTACCATTGTCATTTTACAAATCCATCACAATCACACAAACCTTGTCTGTAGTTTTCCAGTATGGAGACAACATTAAGTTATCAGATATGAAGCAATGGTATTAGAAGAGGGAAGAGAAGAAGGAGCAAGGAGAGGGAGACAGACTGGAGAGGGAGAAGAAGGAGGTGAGGGCTAGGGTTAATTTCCAGAAATTGAAAGAGGGAGAGGAAGAGGGGTAAGGGAAGAGAGGAAAATACAAAAGAAAGAGAGGGAGGATGATGGGGGGGGGAGAAGAATAACATTTTAAAACACGATTCTAAATGCTTTATATCAGTTAATCCATTTAATGGACATAAGATCCTGATGAGGTCAGAACTATTATCCCTACTTCAAGAGAAACAAACCAAAGGCACAGTTACAAAGCTATAAACAAGAAAAACTCCATAGAGAGACTTGGCTTTTCAGAAATGAAATGAACCTTATTAATCTCACTTTATCTAAACCCTAAGCTGCAAGTGTCTAATGACATAACTATTTTTAAAGTATTTTCACTCGAAAGATCATTTCAGATATAATAGATACTGTCTGGGTGTCCTGTGTAGGAGAGGCATTTTGCAGTAAATTATTCCTTCTAGTAGTGCATAGGAAATAGTCTTTCAAAAAAAAAAACCCAACTATATGGACTTGCCTCAGTAACCTTGTTAGCTAAGTGGTAGAGTCAATAACTGGAAGGCAAGTTATTAAAAATTAGAAATCTAGTTTGATTTTGATTAAACAAAGGAGAAATTATAAAGCAAAAAATAGTTAAAGGCATCTACTACAGACAATTCATATACCTCTCCTCATTAGACCTTTTTCATTGTTCTGCGTAGTCCAACCAGTTGACTTAGCTCCCAAACAAGTCTTCATTCTACTGATTGCTATGCATTTGGCCAACCCATTCATTTGGCACTTCTCATTTACTGCTGCAATAGTATTATCTTCCTGTGTATACAGATCTTGTCTTCCCAACCGGATCATATTCCCCACTGGTCCAAGAAGAGCCAAACACTTAGTAGGCACTCAATAAATATTTATTAGTTAGTTGACTGATTTTACTCTCTGTGTCTCCAGGGGGCTCTGTGGGCTTTGTTAGAGAAAAACAAAGTAATAACTGACTGAGTCACAAAATTTTTGAGCAAAAAGTGCACGGAGATAAATGAGTCCACCTCATTTATCACCATACAGATGAAGATAGACCCAGTGAAAATGACTGGAAAAAAATTAAATTAGTTCTCTAAAGAAACGGAGAGGAACACCATCTTAATGGGCATCGGCAAGCCTTTTAATTCATAGTCTAATTCTCTTTATTATATTGCTGTCCTTTTAAAATTCTATAAAATAGAAATACATTGTGCACATGAATTATCTAAGACATCCTAACTGTATTAAAATTTTAACAGCACACTAAAAATAATCTATCCACATCATATTAAAGATTTGATCACTCTAATACTAATAATGCTAACTAAAATATATATTAAGCATTTAATTATAGCAATTCCCTTGACTTGTGGTGATCTAGCTCTTTCTGAGGGAAGAGGGTGTGTGGGGGGGTGTTAGAAATGCCTAGAAAATGTATGATGACTTCTTTTTTCCTCTAAGGACACACTATAACATTTCCATCATAAGACAGAAATGTTCCCTATAAACCTATGTATGCTTTTTAAAATTCTCATTTTTCTCTGCTCCTCCTTCCTTTGAGAAATCACTACTTTACAGAAGAACAGTGGAAGGAGCATGAACAGAGATGTGAGGTGGACCACACTCAAACTCCTCTCTCCTAGGAATGGTGCAGTGCATGCACTGGAGAGTTTGCAGAGTCACACAGGGCTTTCATGCCCACACTCTTCATGCCCATGTCTGAGTCAAATAACTGACCTGATTTGATGCTACAAAAGCTGACTGAAGTCACATGCAGAACATGGTATTTACACATGTGTTTGAAGGCAAATAGTCACATGTTCAACAATGGAGAGTATATACAATTGTCACCTGTGTAGGGCAGTATCCTATTGTTGAACTAATGAAAGATGAAAACCAGCCACCTAGTTTTATCCCAGTCCCTAGCAGCTGGAGCCAAGATGCATAAAAGTATCCTAAAATGATAGATACTGCCTGGGGATTGATGCAAAGTAGAGGAGTCCATCACGACTAATTTACAATAGTGTCAAGGAAGGAAGGAATCAGAACTAGAAACATTGTTTGTGCTTCCTGCTGCATTAGCCCTGTGGTATTGCCCAGGTTCCCACCTGCTTATATGTTATGAGAGACCTCATAACATCCTAATGTATCTTCTTCATGGTTAGGGAGAAGTGTTGCTGGTCCATGCAGTCAACAGCACAGTAATGTGACATTATGAGATCACATTCCCAATTCTGTTATTATTTGCATTTCCCAGGCCTCAAATATGCAGGGTGTTGCTGCTCCTGTGCCAAGCTTTCCTTTTTTTTGTTTTGTTTTGTTTTGTTTTGTTTTTATCTCAGAGAGAAAGAGATACAGCACAGACAGTGAAGATATAGCACCACTTCACAATCTGTCAGCCATGGTGCTCCTTTGTGGGATCAGCCCTTGAACCTGGGTCCTTGCAAATGGTTAAGGCATATCTTCCACTGGATGAGCTCAACCCTGGCTCAAAATAAATTTTTTGTCCACTACTCCAGGTTGGCTTTTTCAAATATAGAGATACAGAGAAACAAAGGAAGAAAGATACCAAAGGACCAAAGCTTCCATCAAGACAGAAAGAGCCAGGACTGAACACATATACCTTCCCAAGTGAGTTATCTTGTTGGCCCCAGAAAATTTAAAAATAAATAAATAAATTAATTAATTAATTAAAAGTCTGAATTTACATGGGTCATACTTTCCCTGAAACCAGGAAACCTAGAGTGAGATGTGTTGTGGCAGAAAGGCTTCCAGAAGTGGGAACACTCAAGCAAAGACAAAGTAGGTTGTCATGTCCCCAAGGTTCCACTCTATCATGCAGTCCTGCTCCAGAGTCCAAGTGGAGGTGGGCAGCACAGAATTTTTAACCTTTTCCTTAGGTACCTAAGGTTACAGCATAGGGTAACAACTACCTTTTCCTGTCACTTCTGTACTAAATGATGTGTTCGCTACCCAAATCTCATTAGGTTGCCCAAATCATCCTGTAACCCAACTCTACTTGCAAAAAAAAATAAATAATAATACATGGGAAATGCAGGTGGCTTTGAGGATACTGCCTACTATGCAAAGAAAAAAAAAAAAGCCAGCTTAGTAAAGCCTCTAAAAATGTTATAAATGTGGGATACAGAAAAATGGTATCTTAAAAGTCAGGATGACATGTATCTGTTTTGACAATGATGCCACTCTACAGGAATAGTAATAAATTATAAATGTTTGCTGAACTAGGACGAAGAAGGTGAATGAGAAGACTACTGTTAGTGAAAAAGATATCCTTCAAGTTAGTTCATTGGAGTATCTAAACAAAAATGATGTACAACAACATTTATTTTCTTAATAGAAAAAAATAAATCAGAGAGATTAAACTGCTTACCAGTTAAAACAATCTCATATCGGTACATAGCAAACAAACCATTCAATTTTAGCTTAATTTATTTTATTTCATTTCCTAAAAATGCACACAGGAACACAGGAGGAAACCAACTTTCTAAAGAATACATTTACAGTATGAGAATTTTTGTTTTGTTTTGTTTAATTGCCACTATTGGCAAATCTACTTCTTCCTGCAGCATTTTTTTTTTGTAGAAGGGAAAGAGAAATTGAGAGAAGTGGGGGACAGAGAGGGAGAGAGAATAAGACACCTGCAGACCTGCTTCACTGCTTGTGAAGCCTTCCCCCTGCAGGTGTGGAACAAGGGCTCAAATCCAGATCTTGGCTCATGGTAACATGTGTTCAACCAGGTACACATCACTGCCTGGCCCTAGAGTTTCCCTCCTTATTTTTTATTTTTGTTTTAAGAGGGTCTAAGACAAGATATTATCTAATATCAATACTTATAGAGAGGAAAATCCTTAACCTAAGTTATCAAAATAAATAATAAATAAATCAAGAGACAGAAGAACACAGTGGAGACAGACTATGACCCACATAGTCAATGACTGCCACCTCTCCAGATTCAAAGGAGGTCTCGAAACTTTACATCAGGCTCACCCTGACGCTGTTGACTGGCTACGGAAGAAGGGCAAACGCTAGAAGAAGAAGAAGTGGAACAGCTGGTTATGATAAAAACAATAATGTTATAATAAGTATTAATCAATTCTCCTTCAACCCAACAAAAGAAGTTAGACAGTACATTATGTTATTATTTGAATAGTTAAAGCCACTCAATGTTTCCTACTCCCTCCAGCCCTATGTGATCATAGAGAGAAAATATGAATTCATTTCATAAAAAAGCAAAACAAAACAAAACAGAAAACACCTCATGGTATAGAGCCAAGATTCAGAACAAAAGATCTAAATTTTCATCCCAGCTCTCTGACTATTTAAAGTTGTGTTAAGGAGCTATCGGTACATAGAGTTAACATATCTATAAGATGACAGGATAGATTGAAACGCTCTCCAAAATATTTTTCATCTTTACAGCATCTTAAGTTTTTAAAATTAAAAACAGTATTTCCTCACATCTTTTACCACTAGATGCTATTATTCAAGGTCACCTAGATTAGGTATCATTTCAGTAAATAATTGACTGCTAACATTTCTGGTTGTAGTTTGTGGAGTTCTGTGCTATGACAAGTACAATTTCTTCCAGTTCTGCCTTTAGGTACTTACAGGGCCATAACTGTTCTGTATACACAACATAATAGTGGTAAAGGCTGAGGGGGGCAGGTACCTTGCCTAATTTATGAGAAGATATTTCCTTCAACTCTTTAATGCCAATCACTTCCTTAAGACATAAGGAGTATACTTCTTTTTATACTCCAGGTCTGGAGTATACTCCAGCTCTGGATTATAAAAAAAGGAGGCACAAGCAAGTAAGAAATCATATAGCATTTCTAATCCAAAACTTTTAGATTCTTCACAGGCTATCTCTTTGGCTAAGTTATCCTTTTCATGCATAAGAACTTGACTTACTTCATTAGTAGAACTGTGTTCAAAGAACTGATTCAAGAGTAGAAGGGATATTTAGTAACAATTTTCACATTTTTGTCCTATGCAATCCACAAGGTTTCATAGGCTAGAAAGTCTACTTTTGTATTTTATCACTTAAAGACAAATCAAAGTACTATTTTCATATTTATATTCTATTACGTACTAAGTTGGCTAAACAAGCTTATACTTAGCAATCGGAAACAAAAAAGGAATTATAAGCTTGTTTAGCCAATGTATCCATAAAACAACTAGATATTTCCTGTAGGGGGTTGGGCAGGGGTGCACCCAGTCGAGCATACATGCTATAATATGCAAAGGACTGAGGTTCAAGCCCTAGGTCCCCACCTGTAGGGAGATTCATGAGTGGTGAAGCAGTGCCCTTTTCTTCTTGATTTCTCTGTCTCTATCAAAAAAGTAAGTAAATAAAATGTTTAAAAATTTTTTAAATGTTAAAAAAAAAAAAGGCAAGATGAGACAGTTATTCAAAATGCAGAGAGGGGCTAGGTAGCGCCGTACCACACACATTAAAAAAACCTGTTTCTTAAAAAAAAAAAAAAAAGTTTCTTGTGTAGTTCTTATTGTTTTGACCATATATTAAAGATTGTCAGATTTTTGCACAGTAATATTAAAGAAGCATGTGTTTTTCTGTTAAGAAAAAGGATAAAAACATTCAATGAGAATGTTCATAGTCGAGTGCTGAAAATACTGTAGTATTCTATTACAGTTCCCTCATATTACAGATGAGTAATCAGAGATTCACAGAAATCAAATAATATTAGGCAAAGGAACTCCCCTGCACTGCTGGTGAGAATGTCAATTGGTCCAACCCCTCTGGAGAACATTCTGGAGAGCCCTATGACCTTCTATTGGGAATATATCCTAAGGAACCAAACACACACACCCAAAAAGATCTGTGTTCATAGCAGCACAATTTGTAATAACCAAAACCTGGAAGCAACCTAGTTGTTCAACAACAGATGAGTGGATGAATAAGTTGTGGTATATATACACAATGAAATACTACTCAGCTAAATGGTGACTTCACCTTCTTCACCTCATCATGGATGGAGATTGAAAGAATCATGCTAAGTGAGATAAGCCAGAAAGAAAAGCATAAATATGGGATGATCCCACTCATAAACAGAAGTTTACAGCCACACCTCAACAAGACTGTCACTCAGATATGTAGCGAAGAACATTATCCAACTTAAGAAATTATTTTTGTTTTCATGAGACTTAAATACCACAAAACTATACAGAAGTTTTTTGTACTCATGAATATTTTGTACTTATCAATGCCTAATATTAGTATTTAAAAAATCAGAAATAAAAAAAAAAAACAGAAGTTGAGAAATAAGGACTGAAGGGGGAAAAAAAGCAGAACTTGGACTGGATTTGGTGTACTGCACCAAAGTAAAGGACTCTGTGGTAGGAGGTAGTGTTCAAGTCCCGGAATATTAAAGCAGAGGAGGACCTAGGTGGGGGGGGGGGGGGTATGTTAAGAATTATATGGAAAACTGAGAAATGTTATACATGTACCAACAAATGTATTTTACTGTTGACTGTAGACCATTAGTCCCTCTAATAAAGAAAAAACATATTTAAGATATGACCTGAACTAGAACTCGGGTCTTAAAGTCATAAAAAGAGAGATTCTTTCACCCTGAAGGCCTGCCTCTTGCTTTTATATACAAACATGAAAAGCTTTTAATTCAAGTCACAACTGAGCTGAATATCACAGGCATTATGCTAAGTGAAAAACCTCAATTGCATGGGGCCACAGACTGTATGACTGTGCTTACTAACATTACTGAAATAGCAAAATCACAGAGAGTAAATCGGTTTAGCAGTTTTTAGACAGTAATGGAGGGTAACAAAAGGGGTATCTTTAGGAAGACTAAATAGGTCTCCTCCTCCTCCTCCTCCTCCTCCTCCTTCTTCTTCTTCTTCAGATTTCTGTATAGCTGAAGACTCACAAATATTGTTTGGGCCTTTTTCACTCAGAGAAATGTTACAGGACCAGAGCTCTGTCCCTTCCCATAGTACCTCCCGTATAGTATGAGGGCTTGAACTGGCCCCACCTGCAGAGAGATTCATGAGTGGTGAAGCACTCATCTTAGCTGATGAACTATCTCCTTGGTCCTAGTTTTCTATCTTGATTGTGGTTACAGGACCGATGTGATAAAATGGCTTAGACATATATACACACAGTGTATCAATGCCAATTTCATGGTTTTGTGCTTTCTTAGGCAGTACAGGGAATCAAACCTAGGGCCTCACATATGTAAGTCATGTGCTCTATCCTTAAGTTATATCTTCACACCTCACTTCCAAGTTTTGACACAGTACTGGACTTATGTAAGATATACTTGGAAGGCTGTAACTTTGAAGGAACTGGGTGAATGGAATATGTGGAATGCCCTTCTCTGTATTATACTTACAACTTCTCTATAAATCTATAGTTCCTTTAGAAATGGTTTAAGAGATTCTGAACTAAAAAGAGATATGCTGTGAAGTCTCTAGCTTCATTCTTAATTAGAATAATCCTGACAGAGAATAATTGTTTGAAGACCACAGTAAGAATATTGCCATCACTCCTGTGCCTGAAACCTTGCGACACTTGTATCATCCCAAGTAAACCCCAAATAATTCAGTAGCCCACAAGAACATATGAGTCCAGGACCACAAGAAGCTATAGAGCTTATTCTCTTCCTTACCTACATTTCAGCCCTCACTTTTCCTCTCTTAATTCCATCTATTCCAGCATCACTGTCTCGTTTCTATATAGGTATAAATTAACCTACAATATGTTCCTTTTATCTTTATACCAGTTGTACCATCCTTAGCACTTCTGCCTACCTACATATTTTCAGTGCTCTCAATGAAAAAGGGACAAAAGTTACACACATGCACAGTTATCTTTCTACAAGACTACTGCCTTATTCCCAGTGCTAATATCTCTATCTAGTGCCTTATGACTATCTACATAGCAACTAATATGTTGAGTAGAAAAAAAAAAAGAAAGAAAGATAAACCAAAGCACAACAGTCAAATGAGCATGTTATGTTCAGGTAGACTAGGGAGAAGGTATAATTTGGGGATTAATGAATGAAGCTGAGTTTCTTTTAGATTTGCCATCAGGAAACCTTGGTTTCATTTGTGCTTTAATTAGACTAAAGAAATTTACCTTTCAAGTTCTTTTAATTCTATCAGGACAATGGGGCTAAACTGAAGCATTTCTAGGTTCCCAGACAAAGCTAAAATTCTAAATGATTCTAGATGAGGAAAAGCACATTTGGATTTGAAGTCTAACTCAGGAGCATCTAGAATGAGATACACTTTAGAGGGCAATGAAGTGGTTCAAAGAACACATGCTTGGAGCAAACTGTATTCTACACAGGCAAAATGAATATACAGAGATTTGTGGTCCAGTGTAGTAACTGTGTGAACCTTAACAGGTACACAAGCAGAAAGAGTACAGAGGACTGTGAAAGCACAGACCTCAATTCCAATGGGTCACCTGTGGTAAATTTTCCCAAGGGAGTGATGTGCTGAAGGATGAACAGAAAATGGCTAGGGAAAACATTCAAGACAGAAGACACGCTGACTTCAAAAACAATAAGTTGTTATTTTTAATAGAAATGATAGATATGGTAGTCTGTCAGTAGCGCAGCAGGTTAACCACCCGTGGCACATAGTGCAAGGATCAGCTGAGGATCCCGGTTTGAGCCCCCGGTTCCCCACCTGCAGGGGAGTAGCTTCACAGGCGGTGAAGCAGGTCTGCAGGTGTCTATCTTTCTCTCCCCCACTCTGTCTTCCCCTCCTCTCTCCATTTCTCTCTGTCCTATCCAACAAGGAGGACATCAATAACAACAATAATAACTACAACAATAAAACAACAAGGGCAACAAAAGGGAATAAGTAAATAAATAAATATTTTAAAAAATGAAATGATAGATGAGAAGCAGGGAAATTTGAGTATAACCACGGAGAGGTACTCAAGGGCCAGATCATGGGTTTGTAGTGACCGTAAAAATCTATGGGATGATTGATGAAGACTTTTGACTTGGAGACTAACAATCAGGTGTATTTTATGAAGCAACTGCAGCTGTAGTGTACAAAATAGGCCAGGACTATATAGGACTAGACATAAGAAGGTTAGAAGAAGACTGAGAGGATAAGCTAGGCAATGAGAAGAGAAAAGCTAGAATGGACTGGCATGAAGAAAAAAGGAGGACAATACCTCTGGAATAAAAGACTAAATAGGTTTTGACATTATAGAGCAAGATGGGATCATTCAAGTAAAGACAACTTTGAAAGGGACAATCATGAACTCAGTTTTTAGCCATACTGAATGTAGTTAAGTGACAATGGCCAGTAAGTAATTGCTGAGGAACCTGGTGGGAATATCAGGGATTGATTGTATTTGGGAATCACAAGCATCTGTATGAGAACTAATGTAGGGGGGTGGGTGGTGGTGAACAATCAAGGTTGAGTACACACACATTGCCATGTTCAAGGACCCAGGTTTGAGTCACCACTCCCCACCTACAGGGGTGGGAAGTGGGGGAAAAAAAGTTCATGAGTGGTGAAGTAAGTAATACAGATGTCTCTGACTCCCTACCCCCACACCCCAATTTCTCTGTCCTTATTGAACAGACCGGGGGAAAATCACTGGCAGAAGCTGTGGATTTGTTGTGTATGCACTGGGTTCCAGTGATAATATGAAGGGGGATGGGGAGGTGGGAATAGGAAATAAAACAATGGTGTGAACTTCACCTAAAGAGATTGAGCAGAGATTAGAGTGACAAGGTAAAAAACCCAGTCAACAAATATTTAAGAAAGATGCAATGTAGACTGAGAAGTATTCAGAGTTGTAGAAGGAAACATGGCCAAACATAGTGTCTCTCTCTCTCTCTCTCTCTATATATATATATATATATATATGTATATGTATATATATGTAAATTTATTCCCTTTTGTTGTTCTTGTTTTATTATTGTAGTTATTATTGTCGTTGTTGGATAGGACAGAGAGAAATAGAGAGAGATGGGAAGACAGAGAGGAGGAAAGAAAGACAGACAACTGCAGACCTGCTTCATTGCTTGTGAAGTGACTCCCCTGCAGGTGGGGATCCGGGGGCTCGAATCAGGGTCCTTATGCCAATCCTTGCGCTTTGTGCCACCTGAGCTTAACCTGCTGCATAGTGTTTTTCAAAGCCCCCAAAAGAAAAAAAAAATTTGCAAGAAATGCCTTAATGCTTTAAGTACTACCGAATTCAAGTAAAGATTGAGAAATGAAAGAAGCACTGGACTTATAAGCTCAATTTCAATAAAGTGGAAGGGTTAAAGACAATAAAGGCAAGTAAAACAAATGAAGTCAAAATTAAAATGTCTTTTAGTCTTTTTAATTAACTTGGTTATGACGAGAAAGCATGAAGGAGAAAAACAGATGCCATGAGAAGATGAAGGGTACTGACTAAAATTAGTTAAAGTGGAGAATAATTAAATGGTATAAAATTCCCAGGAGACTAAGAGAAACAATTCAGGACATGTAGGTAGGGGGAAAAAAAAATCAGTCTAGAAAGAAAGGTAACAACTTACACAGAAATGAAAAAAACATTAGACAAGAAAGCAAGCAGAAGGAAGACAAGCCTGAAGCCAAGAACACAAGCTACAGATATAATATTCTCCATAAGTGGGAGATAGACTGCTGATAATGAGGAGACAGAATAGAGAAGTGGGTTCAGTTGCAAATAGTCATGAAAGTTTTAAATATTATGCAGAAAGAAATGGAGAGGAGAAAGCCTGTAGCTGGAAAAAGCTTATGTTGAAGGCTATTACCTTAATTTAGACCTAAGTTATTGTGACGGTAAGAGAAGTAGAAAAAAAAATCAATAAGGAAATTCTTTAACAAAAAACACCAAATCCTCCACCCACCCACGTAACCAAACTGCTTTCCTGAAGATCCTCCCTAGGCCAACCCCAAGGACCACCAGTGCAAGTGGGAACTCAAGTTGGCTAAACACATGAAATGGAAGTTCGAAATGTTTGTATTGCTTCTAGAAAGAGAAAGACACACAACTTAGTGAGCCATTAAATCTTACTATTCAAGCCTATTTAAAGAACATCTAGGGGATAGGAGCCTGAGATTTTGAAGTCTCAGGTTCAATCCCAGCACACACATAAACCAGAGCTGAACATTTACAACTCCATCCTTTGTGAACAGTGGTCAATTCTGATAGCTGTCCAATCAACTTGGTGAGTCTTCAGTATGACCCCGGGTTTACAGTTTTGGTTTCTCTGTAAGCTCAATATATCTGGGAACAGTATGGAAAGGAACAGAACCAGTGGAGAAGTAATTTATAGAGTACTGCAAAAGTGAGGCCCCACCCTGTTACCTGGGCTGCTTTTTAATAAGTTATGTAGATGATTCTGGGGACACACTTGAGTTTGAAAGTGACCATTTTAAAAAGATTAATATTACTATTGAAGATAGTGGCTTTGAGGTAAGAATAAGCTCTACAAATGGATATAAAAAGTAGTTATGTGGTAAGTTGGGAGTATGGATAAGCAGAGAATAAAAAGTGGATAATCATCAACATACAAAAGATAGGTGAAGCTGTAAATTCAAATAGTGAAGCAAAATCATTTACAGAGAAAAATTTGCAGGATCAAGATTGACCCTCAGAATGTGATGCCAATGGATTTAATTAAATCCTTTCTTTCCCCTCAATATTATATCAAAGGCAAATTAAGGTACATCAGTCAGAAAGAACACATCCAGTCCCTGCTTCTCAGTTCATTTTTCTGAAGTTAATTTCTAAAGACTGATAATCAACAATGTTTTTGATATCTGTGTGGCATCTCTCCTCAAAGAAATATATTATACCATGATGCTTAAAGCCACTTTCCTCTTAACTTAACACTGATTTTTCATCACATGGGGAAAGAAGCACCTCAAATTCTTTATAGACAGGAGCAAATAAGCCTGTTAACATAGAAAGGGTCATGGCCAACCACTGTAAACTATAGAGAAATTCAAGAAACCCACAGCATATGTGCGGATGTCCTCAGAGGGACACACTAATGTAATCACCAGTAGTGTTTCTCTCTCAATGGAATTCCTGCCTGACTGCTGATCTGGGTGCAAGCTAATTTCCCCCATGGTGAATACTGCTGTTGAGATGTAGAACTCTCAGCCATCTGTTACCCAGAATTAGCATAATGACAGATTATCTAATCCCTTACATTTAACAGATACAAATGGTGCTCTTATAACACCAGTTCAGTCACATCCTCCTTCACAAGGTCCATTCCCACCTGATGAAAATTGTTTCCTCTGCACTGCTGGTGATGGATCTGGTCTGGAATTTATCCCCAGTTATCTGAAAGTTCAGGTGCTTTACCAAGAGAATCTTTCCCATCTAATTTTATTCCGAAGTAGGAATGCAGCTGTTAGTCCAGGTGCACCTGAAAGGGACAAGCTAAAAAAAAGGGGGGGTGGGGAGGGCTGCCACAACTGGTCATAAGGCAAAAGAAAACCTGAATATTGAATGGGTAGCAAAACAATAAAATTCTAATAGTTAGGAATACTGTTTTCCAGATTCATGTGATCTAGATAACAAGACTGAGGCAGCATTTCATGAAAAAGGAGAGTCAGAGACCTGGGAAAATAAAGGGAGATGCTCATAGGCACAAATAAAGAGTACAATCAGTAACCAGAGGATGGATGGATGCTGTGACACTAGAGGAAGCAAACTGTCCCATCACCGATGACCACTCGAGAGATAGTTGAATTAGAAGGAAGTGAGGAGCTATCCAACTGTATTGAAAACAATTTCTAAAATCATCCATTTCACATAAACTGAACTTTTTATGGGAATCAAGAGAAAAGGATACAAGAAAAGTGTACTTGCGTCAGGTCAGGAATAGAGTTCAGTGTCAGAAGACAGGCTTGAATTGAGGGAAGGAGGGAGAGAGAGGGAGAGAGAGGAAGAGAGGGAGAGGAGAGGAGGGGCGGGGAGGGGAGAGGAGGGGAGGAGAGGAGTTCCATAAAAGTGATACTAGGTTATCTAAAAGACGACTTAGAAGTACAACTTTTCAAAGCACATTTCAGAAAATTTTTACATAGGTTAAATGTTGTACAAGTGTACTCCATTTGAGACTGGATGGTAACATTAGAGCCAGGGTTTGAAAACTGTATTTTTCTCATCTCCACCATCTTACAATTTTTAGTCATAGCTGTTTGGGAATCTATGCCTGATGCTGTGATCAGAAACTCCCTTCTTAAATTAAAATAATTTGTTTAAAAATCATTTGAGTGGTTGCTGTTCTCATGTGTTCTACAGATATCTATTCATATTTCCACAGCTTAAGTTTCTTACAATAGTTACTGCCAACTCAAGGCCTGTTTTTGTAATTAAAGTTTTATTGGAACACAGATACTGACATTTATTTGCATATTGGCAATTTTAACACTGCAAAGGGAAAAAAAGTGAATAGCTACAACACAGAACATATAGCTCTCAAGCTGAAAATATTTACTATCTGGTCCATTATAGAGAGGATTTGTTACCTTTGACTTAGAACACTGTACAAAAATGTCAATGCCTATGAACCCCAGTAATTGAGTTAGGGGCTCATTTTCTTGTGAAACACGTTACATTTTTTATAAAAAGCACTTGGCTCTTTCTGAATGCTTTAGCCATGTGACCTTCTTATAGCCTTGACTGTGGTTGCATCAGGCTAATTGATGTGTTCAAAATAAACTGAGGAAGCATTTTGCAATAGAGAGCGTTGGTGAAAAATCAAGAAGTGATTCAAGAATAAGGTGATATCCTCTCTACTGAGCAATAAATTCTCTGAGGGGACCAAGAGAAACTGGCATGCATTAACATTGGGCATAAGACTGTAGTAAGTAAGCCAATCTCTCTCTTGCAAAGAACACTGGTAATGTTTCCATGAAGAGTAAGGAAAGCAGGAGGCTGGAGGTGGCACACTCAGTTGAGAACACATATTACCATGCTCAAGAACTTGGATTTGAGCTCCCCACACCCATCTGCAGGGGAATGCTTCACTAGTGGTGTAGCAGGTCTGTATATAGGTGTCTGTATTTCCCTCTCCCTGTCTATCTCCCCCTCCCATCTTTCTAAACTAGAAAGGGAAGGGGGGAAGGAAAAGAATAGCCACGGGGATGAGTGGATTTGTAGTGCCTGCACCAAACTCCAGCAATTACTCTTGGTGGCAAAAAAAATAAAGAAAGAAAAATAAAAATAAAAAATAAAGAAAGCAACTATCTCTGCAGGAGACACAGAGAGGAGGTACTTGGAATACTGTTCTTGTCATGCAATGAACGCTAACTTGTGGAGCTGTTAAGAGGAAAAACAAAAGGCTACATGTGCATTCTGCTTGGCATGAGGTATTGGTGATCACTCTGGGTGTTTCATTATCATTAACACTCACTTTCTTGTGCCACTTCTTTTTGGACAACAAATAATAGTCTTTGGGAAGATGAAGAGGGTAGAGGTGGGGAAGAGAGGAGGCTGGAAGATAGATGTCCAGGTGATGGAGTCATAAGTTCTACATCCCATTCCGGAAGTGGAGTAGTCTTCACCTCATCTTGGATGGAGCTTGAAAGGGTCATAGTAAGTGAGAGAAGCCAAAAGAGAAGAATGGATATGGTATCATCTCAATCATGGGCTGAATTTAAGAACAGAAAAGTGAAAAACAAAGTTGAACTTGGGATGCGTTTGGTGCATTGAACCAAAGCAAAGGACTCTAGGGGTGGAAAGGCACCTTTGAGGTGCTTGTGCATGTTAGTAAAAAAGGACCTAAACTTGGGAGAGAGTGTTTTGCAGTGACCTATCAGGACGAGATGAGAAATTCTACTCATGTGTTAACTGTACTGTAAACCACTAACACCCCAATAAAATGATTTAAAAAATACTTCTAAAATTCTATGACTTTATTAGATGGATACCAAAAAAAGAGAAAGAAATGGTTATGATGCAGACATCAAGGGAACTGTTCTTATAGAAACAGCTAAAAAGTTGTGTGCTGACTTCACAAGTCCTGAGGACTATCCAATACACGAAGCTATCCCAGCAGATTCCTGCTTTAAACCCAGCTGTCCTGGGGAGAGGTCACCCTGAGCTAATAAGGACATCCTGTTCACCTCTTCAGTGAAAGCACATGGCCTGGGAGAGAGCCCAACCATCCGCAGTACTCTCAATCATACATGCCATTGCAGAGTTAAGATTCATGGCTCCAGCAACAGCCCAGTGTTATCTAATATGCATGAAATCAAAGTTTTCATCATTTCCACTGGTCAAAGACCAGTGAGTGTTAAATCCCAGAATACTAGAATTAATGAAGGAGTCATTAAAAACCCAGCATTAAATCACAACTGTAGCCAATGCTGAGAGTGATGTCTGTAATACATTACAAGGCTGATTAGAAAGAAACAAGTTCCAATTTAGAAATGAATTACCTGATTTTTTTTTAAAACTGATTGGATAGCTATTGTGGCAATTTTGTTATTACAGGACCCACAGAGATTGTCTGTAACACAGAAGGTATGTGTTATGAAGGGGAAATTATCATCCTGAAAACACAGGGTATAGAATACAGGGGTGAATAACATCCTGAACACATAAGAGGGAGAGATGGCCCTGCCAGGCTTGAACCTTAAAAAAAGCCCTCAATAAAGTCTCCTAAGATAAAGCATGGTAAAAACAGGGAACTGGTATAAGTGATCATGGTCATGACCCAATTACACACTCCAGTTTCTCTGCATGGGGAAAAATACAGCCTCCAAAGTCTTCTATTTACTTTTTTAAGGTACAAGCCTGGCAGGATACAATGGTTGGGGTGAATGGGGGGGATGCTCAGGCCAACAAAACCTGCTGTAATTCATGGTGCTCCACCATCCCATCTCAACCCTCAAACCTCTTAACATGCAGAACTAGGTGTAAAATAATTCCAGTTCAAAGGATCCAAACTAAAGCAAAGATGCTTCTTTTCTTTCACTCTCTTCTCTCAGACAAACCATTATATAAGCAATATTAATATCACTTGGTAAAAACAAGGTTTAAAGAGCAGGTGTTTGAAATATATTTCTCAAATTCTTAGTTGTAACAATCAAAGCTGCTTTTACCAATCTTTAATATTATGAAACTGGCTAGTCTATTATACCTATGTATAAGGAGTGACTGAAAAAGCTCTTTGCATAAGTAGAAGAAAAGAAAACAACTATGTCATAAACAGGGTTATAACCAGAAGAATACTAATCATAAGAGAGCAAATCTACTTGATGGTATTAATTTGGAATAGCAGGTTGCCAAATAATTATGTGTCAATCATGAAAACACACACTATTAATTTCAGATACATCAGTCTACCCTCAAACTTTTGGGTTCTTAAAAATTTAACCATTAACTTACGGGTTCAGTAAGCCCCACACCTGGCATTTACTGAATCTAACAAAAGAATTTCTTTTGCTGTCCAAAGTATTTGAAAATAATTAAAAAGATAGAGATTTGGTTAGTTAGCAATAAAGTGGCCACCAACAAAAAACAAAATACTTTTTACCATCCAGGAATTCTTTTTTTTTTTTAATTTCTTTATTGGGGAATTAATGTTTTACATTCAACAGTAAATACAATAGTTTCTACATGCATAACATTTGCCAGTTTTCCATATAACAATACAACCACCACTAGGTCCTCTGTCATCCTTCTTGGATCTGGAATTCTTATTGAGAAGGAAACTTCAGTGGCCTAGTAGATAAGGCACAAAACTCTCAGACATGAGGTTTGAAGTTTGATCCCTGACATGATATGTGCCAATGGATTTCTGGTTCTTTTGCCCTGCTTCTCCCTCCAAATAAATAAATTTATTTTAAAAATATAATAACACAGTATTTGCCAGCCAGGAAAAAAAACTGAACTTGAGAAAGTGTATATGGATCATGGAGATCTGAGATTTGAGTTCATTCTAATGGTGCACATGGCTCCCTTGGGTAAATCAAGTTCACATCAGTAGTTAACTACTAACCAGTCTCTAAGCAATGTAAAAAGAGATTGCTAACAGCTAACAGGTAAAATCTGGATACTTTCATGATGGATGTGTACCTTAAAAGTAGGTATTTGCAAAGCCTCAAATTTGCCAGGAAAATCTGTTTCATAATTAGGGGTCTATGGAGGGAGATGGGGAATGGAACAACCCATGGAAAGGCTTTAAAGACAGTGGAAAAATTATGGCCACTTTGCTCATACTTCTCTCACACCTAAGTCTCACACCAATCAGCTAAATAACTCCCTTGTTAGGAACATGAGATTAGGTTTAAAGGTACCTTAGATTACTAAGAAGAAAATCATCAAGGAAACGTAATATCAAAAGAACTGTTTATGAAATATTTTTCTTTAAAAAAGGTGCAGAAGAAGGCCTTAGGAAAAGACTGAATACTTTGCCATGGTCATTCTAGAAGCTAGAGGCAGAGCTAGAAATAACCATTACCCACCCAACCCCGGGACATAACTTTGCTCCTCTATTCACTGTCTAAGCAGAGTTGGTGCGAAATTGATGAAGGTAAAATGTTATGCTCAGGGACTGAAAGTAATCTGAGAAAATATAGATTTGGAGAGTTTTCTTAACCTTCCACTTTGTTTTTTCCATATTACAGATACTTCCTATATCTATACTTATCTGGGATCTGAAAAGATGACTGGTTTGGAAACCTCTTTTATCCTCTATCATTCCTTTTCACAGAGGCTATAAATATTGGCTGCACATTAGAAACACCACCCCAAACACCAGTGTTAGGTAAACATCAGGTCAATAAAACCAAAATTGCATATGGATGAGGATCAGTTATTTCTGAAACAGAAACAGTACTTAAAATTTAAATGTGGGGTACCATTATTTTCTGTCAATACCCAGTGATTCTATCATGCAGTTTTGTGAAAAGCTTCCCAGGGAGAGGAGTTCAATTAATATATCTGTCTTTTCAATTCAACTCAAGTGGCCAAGAATGACATTAACACAATTCGAGGACCCCCAAATCATAGAAAATGTTAGTGAGGAAGGCATTCTTCCAAGAACAGGAACTAAGGAATTATGGGTAGGGGATAGTCCAACCTTTGGCATTGTTTCAGGAATAGCAAATTTATTCCTAGTGGTTCTATTTAGGTCGCAGCAAGTCAGTAATGGGTTGTAGGAACAACCAGAGCGGAGATTCCTCATCTTTGTCTCTTTCGAATAGAACTGTCAGTTGTCATGCTGCATGTTCTAGGTAGCTGTGACGACAAGGGCCCCTTCCAAAATGCATGCATCATTTGGGGAGGGGGAATTTTCCGCCTCTCAGGGGGATGAGAGACAAATAAGCAAACTCGTGGCCATTATGACAAAACCAGGCCTACGTATCCAGTTTATTATTAGCCTGACATTAAACACCACTTAAAACAAAACAAAACCACCCGCCCACACAAAAACACACCCCAAGACAGAAAATTACATAATGGCATCTGGAATGATCTGCTCTGACAGAGAAAGTAGAGCTAGCCAAATCAGTGAGGTCTAGTAAAAACCAAAATGGGGATGGAGTTGTCCCATAGAGACATTTCAAATCCTCCATAGTTTATGTAAATGTGAACATGCATAGACAATGTTTTGATGAGAGGAAGAAATTCAAAGTAATGCTCTAGGATTCTAGAAGGCTGTCATTCAGTTCTGATAAATGTCGAGCCGCTGTGTTAACTAGAAAAACAACTATGTTATTTTATCAAGCAGAAGAATTCTAGGTAAGTTAGAAAAAGGTTATTTTGTTTTGTCACCATAGGGTGAGAAATTAAAAGAGGTTTTTCTCAAATGGGTCAGGGAAACACACACACACACACACACACACACACACACAATGCGCACAGGAAAAATAACTCCAATATCTGCCCCACTGTGGTTTATAGCTCACAACCTAGCCAGCTGGCACTGCAGGACAGGAGAGTGGTGTTTTTATTCCCTAGGGCCCATTAGCAACTGGACCAAGCCCAATGTCAGGTCTAGAATGTGGCAGCTGCTTTAGACTTCCTTTATAAACAACATACAGAACTTCTCCAGGTAGCTCTAGAAATGGATCTCTACTTAGAAAACTAAGACCAAGCAAAATTATATATATTTTTTCTCTCACTGAATGTTCCAGAATAAGCAACCCATGAGGTAAGCAAAAAAGGCTAAAGGTTTTAAAAACTATTATGGTTTCTTTCCATTTGGGGAGAGAGTCAGGCTATCTTGGTGTGAGAGTCAGGCTATCATGGGGTCGTGCACACTGTAATGTGTGCGGTTTACTAGGTGTACTATTGCTTGGCCCCCAGAAACTCTCATAAAGGCAAAAATCTACTTTAAAAAAAAAAATCTTTTATTTATTTTATTTCTTATTTATTTTTCTCTTTTGTTGCCCTTGTTTATCATTGTTATTATTGTTGGATAGGACAGAAAGAAATCGAGAGGAGAAGACAAGAGGTGAGAGAAAGATAAGACACCTGAAGACCTGCTTCACCACTTGACATATGGGCTTAAACCTGCTGCACTACCACCAGGCCCCTGGCAAAAGTCTACTTAATGACAATTGATACGTAAGCAGGTACATCTGAAAGTCAAAAGGTTCCATGTCAAGCCCAGACTGGAAACATGATAGAAGGTACTCCAGAGTTTCTTTTATCTTTTACAAAGTGTATGCTATTAAAGATCTCCAAATTCCACCTTTTTCGTTGACCACCATGATCTACACACTAGCTATTAATTTCACATTTTCATTAATGGCAGAAAAATTCACAGACATTACAACAGAGAGGGTCTTTGTAAAGGTTTTATAAAACCAAGCCTTAAGGTAAGATTTTAAGGTGGAGGTAGGGAATATCATTTACTAAAAGCCCTCTGCTTTCTCACCATTTCAGACACCAGTATTAGTACACAGGTAAGCTGCAAGCTAGAGCAAGTATACCCACGTAGGTAGTGTTTTCGCTATCCCATCTCTCACAAAGAAAGATAATATTCAGTAGCAGCATTTATGAAGATAAATTGTGTGCCAACTCAGTGGTAAATATGTTTAACTTCTTGAAACATTGAAAGTTACTAATGAATATCTATAACTTCAAATTTTATGCAAGTAATTATCAGTCACTACTGTCATAGGTGAAGACAGCATATAGCTGATATTTAGGACAAATGAATTTAATTAACATGACAACTGGAAAAATAAGAGCATGAATAAATCAAAAACAAAGCACCTGCCATGGAACAATAAAAATGAACTTAAAAAAAATAGCAGTAACCCACTGAGGTGATTTGTTTTGCGTACCTATACTAGCATGAATAAAACTAGATTATCTCCCCTTATATTTTAAACATTTCAGTTTTTATTATACTCTATTATTTTTAAAGAAACCACTCAGTATGTAGCAGAGCAAATTCCTATGAGAAGCAATGTTAAAGGGAGAACAATTTCTGTTCCATTTTCCCTTGCCACTTCATACTGTGCCGGTCAAAGACATTACAAAGAGCAAGGGGCTGAGAAATGGCATTTAAAAGATGCAGCATTTTTGCTTACTGGTAACCATGTCAAGTGTCCCCTCTCCTTATTACATCAATTGCACTACTGAAAAGAATGAAGAAAGAAGGCTTGAGGGAGAGGTCAAAATGACAGACTGAGAACTTATGTCCACATGAAATCCTCTACAAGGGCCCCCTGCAATGATGAAATGACAGAAAAGATAGATATTAACAAGAATAAAGCCCAAATGGTGCTAGAAAACAAGAAAGAGTGTTAAGAGTATATCAAAAAAGTTTGTGCAAATCCTAAAAGACAGAAAGCAGATGGGATCAGATTGGCAGCGAATCAGGAGTGCCTCAGGGGCCTTTATCGACAAATAAAAAGCACCACATTGGCATTGGGAACATCATGGGAACAATTAAGGAACTGTATTCAGAAAGGCTGAATTGCCAATCAGCCTTTTTCCTGTCCCTACGATGCCCACAGAGTGACTAAGAGCAGAGAGTTCTGACCCTTGATGAAAAGGCAACACTCAACCAGGAAGACATTTCTTCTATTTCAAGCCAGTAAGTGTGCTCCTAATGTTTCACATTCTGCACACACAGAAACAAGCATTTAAACACTATGTCTTCCTTCCTCTTCCTTCCTCACTCTCCATCCCCCAATACACAATGGCTGTTTTGAATTTAGACACGTCTTCAAATCAAAGAAACAATTCCTTCTTTTACTTTTCTATTTTTGCTTTCGAAGCTATTCTCTGCCTCTGGAAATTATATTGATATAATATGCCCTATTGTCGGGCTGAGCTTCACGGACGGGAGACAGACGATCCAGGACTCATGGCTGGGTTGTATCTCTTTATTCATGTAGAACGCAGCACAATCTAAGCCGAGCTAAACTAAAACTAAAGTAAAACTCACAATGCTGTCTTTATATATACTTGCCAAGTAGGGTGTAAACAGGATGTGATGTAGAGAGGGTGGAGAGAAAAGTGACTGGTGAAAATCAGGGTGTGACAAGGAGAGGGGGCGGAGCAAAAAGACATCATGAACCAGTTGGGATTAAACCAATGCCCTGCAGTGGTTATGTAAATAGAATACAGTGGTTATGTAAATAGAATATAGTGTTAAGCAGGGAGTATTAAACCAATGAAACAGAAGGGGTTTTTTGAAGCAGAATTAGAAGCATACCAACGCTCTATCTCTCTATAACTTTTATCCCATTTTTTTGAACCTCCTCTGCATTTTTGTTCTTCATTCAAGGATTTTTCTTCAACTTTATCTTTCAGCTTGCTTTACCACCAGCCATGCATATATTGACTCATTTTCATTCATTCCCACTCTCTTAACTCATTCATCTCACTCATCCATTTACTTACTCATTTATCAAGTATTTATGGAATGGCTAGTATGTACTAAGCACCAGGTAGGCATCAGGAATATATATTGGTTTATCTCTAAAACTGAAATGATTTCTTCCCCTGTGAAATTTGGAAAGACTCTTCTCTCCTTTTTATTTTATATCTCATTTCAACACTTACTTAATATTTTTCTTTAGATGTCCTATTTTAATATTCCCTGTTGCTAGCTAATGAACCCAATATTTTTGATACCTTTGAGGATATTATTTGAAGGCTTTAAAAAAAATCCCTTGGTTTGTATAACCTGTTCTTCATGATTAAATGTCTTCATGATTAAATGTCTCTTTATCATGTATATTTAATGGCATCTATATTATGATATAAATCTGTATTTTGGAAGAAAGGGACATATGGAAGTTGGCATGACACTCCTCTGCCATTGTACAGGCCTGCTTCCCCAAGGCATCCCTATTGTGAAGGAACAGAGGACAGACCAGAGACAGTCTTGCACGTAGAACAACTGAACCTGTTCGAACTTGGAATACAGAGGAAGCTGGCAAAGTGCCAACCCCTCGAAAATTATTCTTTCCTTTGCTAGTAGCAGGTTTTAGTGGTGTGGTTCCTGGGAGAGCAGATCAAGATAGGAGTGCTCCACCCACTTCCAAACATGATGCTTCTGCTTTCCTTTTTCATTTTTTTTAAATATTAACTTTGTCAGGGAGATAGCATAATAGGCAAATGACTTTCATGCCTCAGGCCTGAAAATCTCAGGTTCAGTCCCCTGCACTGCCATAAGCTAGAACTGTGTAGTCCTCTGGTGGGGGAAAAAAAAGGCATTAATTTCCAGTTATTTTACATCACACAAACAGAGCGAAGATAGAGCTCTAGTTCATGTGAGGCCAGAGCTTGAACTAGCAGCGTCAGGCATGTGAGGTCCACACTCTGCTAGTTGTATGACCTCCTCAGTCATGCCTTTGATTTCCTTCTAGGTCACAGCTTCTGCATTAGGTCTCTTCCAAGTTCAGTCACTTACCCTCTGCTCTACTCTACCATGAATTACTTTCAATTATGTCACATGACATTGGTAATTGGAAATCACATAGATATAAAGGTGAAGTCATTCTTGCTTATAAGCAATATCCCTAAATAGTAAAGGGTAAGATATCTCACAAAGGAAGAGTTTTAGTAGTCTACGACTTAGACGAGAAAAATAAGAAAGTGCTAAGTTGAGAAACTGACAGCAATGACTGCCTTTAAGTATAAGTCACAGCTCCTTCCGTCGTTTCAGGAACACTCATCTAAGAATTCTATTATAAAAAGCTTAACTGAACTTCATGCAGAGATGACAATAATACAACTATATGAAAGCAAAATATTCTTAAATAAATGACTTTGGCAATAGTGTGAGATTTCCATAGTCAGAAAATATTTGTGTAAGAAATTCAAAAAATATTTTCCTGACTATTACACCCAAATCCTTTTATAACAGTCAAGTTACTTCCCCCCACCTCTCGCCCCAGTGTCATCACTGGGGCAATACAAATCCATTGCTCCTGGAGGCCATTTTTCCCATTTCATTTCCCTTATTATTGTTGTTACTGTTGTCATTGTTGTTGCTGTTGTTGTTGGATAAGTCACAAAGAAATCAAGAAAGGAGGGGAAAGAGAAGACAGAGAGGGGGAGAGAAGACACCTGCAGACCTGTTTCACTGCTTGTGAAGTGATCCCCCTGCAGGTGGGGAGCTGGAGGCTCGAACTGGAATCCTTACTTTAGTACTTGCTCTTTGCACCATGTGCACTTAACCCGCTGTGCTGCCAACCAGCCCCCAGCCAAGTTACTTCTTAGTGTGTTATGGGACCAGTCTCTTAAAAATGATCACTACATGCCGACCAGACTTCCCTGGACAGACAACCCACCAATGTGTCCTGGAGCTCTGCTTCCCCAGACCCCCACTCTACTAGGGAAAGAGAGAGACAGGCTGGGAGTATGGATCGACCTGTCAATGCCCATGTTCAGAAGGGAAGCAACTACAGAAGCCAGACCTTCAACCTTCTGCAACCCACAATGACCCTGGGTCCATACTCCCAGAGGGTTAAAGAATAGGAAAGCTCTCGGGGGAGGGGATGGGATATGGAGATCTGGTGGTGGGAACTGTGTGAAGTTGTACCCTTCTTATCCTATGGTTTTGTCAATGTTTCCTTTTTATAAATAAAAAAATAAAAAAGATGATCACTACAATTGATTTGGTAGATATGAGTCTATATATTCAGTATTTTCTATCGCTGTTTAAAACAAACGACATGGATGCTTCTGATGACTCTGTCCTGATGCAGCTTTCTAGTCCTATTCCCAACGCAGACACCAGCTTACTAGACAAAACTTTGAGCCCACCCGCAAGTCAGGCTCAGGCAAAAACTAGTAAAATCAAGGGCCCTTGGGACTATATCTAAAATAGATTTCTAGCTTTTTACAAAATAAAGATGCCAAATCTCATTTGCTGTATTCTTGCCTTTAGGTTCTGATAATCTGCTCTGCTTTGTATGTTAATGCCTTTCAGTCAGCAAGCTGCAGATGCACCCATGATGCCAACCTGACTTCCCTGGGCAGATGACCTCACCAATATGTCCTGGAACCTCTCTCCCCCAGACCCCTGCCCCACTAGGGAAAGACAGAAATAGGCTGAGAGTATGGAGCGACCTGTCAATGCCCATGTCCAGTGTAGAAGGAATTACAGAAGCTACACTTCCCACCTTCTGTACTCCGTAATGATCCTGGATCCATACTCCCAGGGGGATATAGAATAGGGAAACTCCCAATAGGGGGGAGGGAATATGAAACTCTGCTGGTGGGAATTGTATGGAATTGTACCCCTCTTATCCCATAATCTTGTCGATCATTATTAAATCACTAATAAAAACTTTTAAAAGGTAATAAAATAAAATAAATGGCATGGATGCTTCTGGTGCCCTTAGAATGGTGAATATACATAGTTACTAGATATCTAAGAGCACAAGTAGCACAATTATACGTAGGCATCTATGACTGCTAGGAGACAGTCTAAGCTGCTCTTTCTAGCAGCATGAATTGGTATGTTTCTGATATGCAAAGTAACAGTACACATGCCTTCATTTTCCTTCTAAATAGAACAAAGTTCAGGACTGAAGGGAGGGAGATAGAGAGGAAGGGAGGAAGGGAGGAAGGAAGGAAAGAAGGAAGAGAGGGAGGGGAAATAATTAAATCTGACAATGTGTAAGCTATAAATCCATGGAGGAAAAGGTTGGGTACACCTAAATCGTAACATTAATGATGTCTATATACTTCCTCAGGTACTGAAAGAATGACTTCAGGATGTTAGAGTACAATCTAAGGAAAAAACATTTGGCAAGAAGGGTGTCAAGAGGTTTCTTTCTTCCTATGTTTAGTTCTAAAGTCAGCTAATGCCATTTTTTAAGATTTGAAAATTCTTGAGAGGTAGGAGGTTTGGTCTGACAGTAAAAGCCTTAAAGCTAAAGAAATCAGGCCAAAGTGAGGGATTGTATGGTACTTATTTCTACTGTGACTGAAAAAAAAAAACAAACTAGGATTAAAAAAGGATTATTCTAGCAGGACAAAACCTAACCTTATGGCTCAGTCACTAATCAAACAACTGGGGAAAGAATTCCTTTCAAGCTGGATCCAAGGAAAAGAAAAAAGGAGCAAAGGAAGTTTTCACTTTTTACAAGTATAATAGTTTGGCTCCTATAAATATATTAGAGAGAAACTGTACCATTACAGAATCCAAGGAGGCACAAGCCGACAAACTGTAATTCGGTCAGATGACAGTCATTAAAACAATGAAGAAACTCACAAGTCTCAAGTTACACAGATCTTAGATGTATCTCAGATAGTAAGGCTCCCTGGCCAAAGGTAGGTGTGTGTGTGTGTGTGTGTGTGTGTGTGTGTGTGTGTGTGTGTGTGTGTGTGTGTGTGTGTGTGTGTGAAGAAGACAGTGCCTTTAGGTGAGGGCAAAACATAGAGAAGGCAAGACAAAAAAGCAGTGTAGACTGGGAGGGGGTGCAGCTGGCTGAGCGCATGTATTACAATGGCAAGAATCTAGGTTTAAGCCCGTGGTCCCCACCTGCAGGAGGAAGTTCCACAAGCAGTGACCTGTGCTGCAGGTATCTCCCCACCTCCACCCCGCCCCAGCCCCAGTATCCTCCTTCCCTCTCAAATCCTCAATGCCTCTACCCAATCAATAACTATTAAAAAAAGGAAGACAGAAAAGCAGTATACCAAGACCAAAACATATGAAACATCTCTAACAAAAGTGACCTTGTCATTTTCCTGGTGATCCTCTTCTCTATGGTTTCATCTCTGTGTCACTCTTTCATTTGTCCAAATTGGGCCACTGTCTCCCCCCACTGTGAAATATTTCACAAAGGGAATGGGGAAATACCTTAGCAATGCTGAATCTGATTTATATGTGGCAATTCCCTGTGATTAGGATGATAATTATGATTGTTGCATGTGTGACCCTTAAATTCTACATTTTACTTTTTAGGTGTTCCTTCCTAGCTGGGAATGAATTTTCTTTTAACACCTTTCTTTGCAAATGTGATATGCAGAAAGACATGAGCAGCCAATTATTAGATGACACAAGTTTGCCAAATTGGAGCTCAAAGTAATTGGGAAGTCCAGCACAGGGAAAGGTCACCCCAGAAAAGTCTCACTCTTCAAGAAGGCTCTGGCAATAATGAAAGAATGAGATTTTAATCACTGAAGCTAATTATATAGAAGACTAAATCACAAGAAGAGTTATTTAAGTGTCTTAAATACAATAAAAAGTAATTAACAGGAAATGCCATCTTGACAGCTTCATGTCACAATCAAGGCCTAACTGGATCAGCTAATTCCCAACCCGGGAGTCAGACTGAGAAAAAAAAAAAAAAAGCTCAAAGTTCGATCTTTTTATTTTTTATTTAAACTGTTTTGATTAAGAGATAACGACTCTTGCCAATGCCACGGTGAACTTAATCAAGAAAAAATCTTAATCTACTAGAGGAATGATGAACCTCATTTCTATTGATTCCCCAAAGGGCACAGAATAGGGAGGTGTAGACTGTCGTGCCAAGCCTCACGGAGACGCAGTGACTCAATTCACACCAATACATCAAGAGAAAAAAGCAGAAGGATTCAACTGAACCTTGTGGAGGGTACAGACAACTCACACACACTGGAATGGGAAATCCAGAAGAAAAACTGCTTGGAAATAACTGTCTACAAGACGGCATTTCATTTATTTTGTCCTTTTGTTACCTTGGAATCAACAGCTAGAGAGAGGTTCTTCCAGAGTCCACAGCCCAAATATCTCCTGAGTAGTGGGAAAGCCACCGAGAGGCTATGAAGGACTATAGATAGGTATCTGAGGCTACAGTTGACAGCAGACGTGATTTAGGTTGAAGCAAGAACAAAGCCTATCTGTGGGAGTGGCAGTGCATGACCATAGAAGCTCTCTTAAGTAATCCCTCTGTAAGGGGCATACATATTTCTGGACTTCAGAAAAATACACTGGCTGAGAGCATAGGGACTGATAGTTGCTCTAACAAACCTGGGCAATTCTATTCTATCCTCTTACACCACTTTTATTTTTCCCTGATCTATTTATACTGCATTTGCTTGTTAATCAAGTACTTCATTGAATGTAATATTAATAAGTGAAAGGAGGAGCATGTGTTTATGAAAAAGGTTGAATATCTTTTAAAAACTAAGTAAGGAAAATGGTTTAAAAATGCCTGTGAAATAAATATGAGCATAAAGAGTGTAATAGAGGGGAAGGAGAGAATCACTCACACACACACACACACACACACACACACACACACACACTTTCTACAATTATTGCTTGAAAGGCCTCATCCCACATAGAAAGTTATACAACATCAAGCAGTTAATCTATGTGGCCCATGATTAGGAAATTTACTTAAAACCAAAGTAAAAAAATATATAACTTAAAAATTGTTAATTCCTTCCCTAGTAAGTGCTTTGGAATAACTAATCATCACACACACACACACACACACACACACACACACACACACTGATCACTAGACTACCTCTGGCAGCAAGAGAGACAAAAATCCTAATCTTCAATGAAGGTCGGTTTCAACAAATCAGTCAATCTGTTTTATTTTTCCCGACTGCAATCTAGCAATTTGCTCACAAAGTCTAGTTTGTGAAAAAAAGTAACCTATAAGAAATACTGTGATTTTTTTTTCTCCTGAAGTATACATTTAAGATGGTCTAATTAAAGGAGATGATCCAACTTTGCAGAAGTCACAATGGTAAGTATGTTAGTGAACCACACAACAAGTTCAGTTTCTTATAATCTAATTCTAAGAACTGGGGAGCAGAAAAGTGGATGTGGTCAGAATAGGCACAAATCTTACATATAGACATGCAGTTTCTATTGCTACTCAACCAAGTTCTTTTTTTCATATATAAAAGAATAATAATTCATAGAAAGATCTGCAAAGTTTGGGCCAGAAGCTTGCTCACCTAGCAGCATAGACTTTTTTTTTTTACTTTTTGCCTGAGGACCCAGGTGTAGTCCACTGGCCACCACATGGAAGCACCGTGCTAAAGGGAAGCTTCCCAGGTAGTGGAAGCGGGCTGTTGGATATATTCTCTTTCTCTCTCTTTATCATCTTTATTTATTGAATAGAGACAGCCAAAAATTGAGAGGGTCAGGGGTGATAGAGAGGGAAAGAGACAGAGAGACAGCTGCAGCACTGCTTTACCAGTAGCAAAAATTTCCCCCTGCAGGTGTGGACTGGGGGGCTCGAACCTGGGTCCTTGCATATTGTAACATATGCGCTTAACCTGGTGCACCACCACCTGCCCCCCTGTTTAACTCTCCCCATCTATCTGGTAAAATGAAAATTAAAAAGAGAGAGAGAGAAAGAGAGAGAGAGAGAGACTCTCCATGCAGGGCAGTGGAAACGTGGGGATCCACTCCCAGAAAGCCTTGGCAGCAAAAATAAACAAATTACTAAATAAATCATCTCGCCACCCCACACCCCCATATTTAACCTGACTGTTGGCTGGGGCAAAGAGTGATTCTTCAAGCAGACAAGCTAGCTTGGAGCAACCTCAGTCAAAGCCAAGATCAATATCATTAAAACCTTAAGGCTTCATGACATGAACATGAAACATGACCACAATCACTTACTCTGGAAAATTAACTATCACAAACAGCTCTTAAAAAAAAAAGAAAGAGGGAGTCGGGCTGTAGCGCAGCGGGTTAAGCGCAGGTGGCGCAAAGCACAAGGACTGGCATAAGGATCCATAAGGATCCCGGTTCGAACCCCGGCTCCCCACCTGCAGGGGAGTAGCTTCACAGGCGGTGAAGCAGGTCTGCAGGTGTCTATCTTTCTCTCCTCCTCTCTGTCTTCCCCTCCTCTCTCCATTTCTCTCTGTCCTATCCAACAATGACAACAACAATAATAACTACAACAATAAAACAACAAGGGCAACAAAAGGGAATAAATAAATAAAATAAATATTTAATAAAAAGAAAGAAAGAAAGAAAGAAAGAAAGAAAGAAAGAAAGAAAGAAAGAAAGAAAGAAATTCCTGGTGGAGGAGGACCCAAGCAAGTGGTGGTATATAAGTACCTATCACAGAAAGATAAGAAACTACCCAAACTAACGGGGGGGGGGGGGGGGGGGGGTTCCCTCATAGCCAATTAAAGAATACACAATTTTAAACAATGAAAATTTAATTTGAAGATATATATATAAATATATGGGGGCTGAGTGATGGGTACACCTGGTAGCATACATTACAGGTGCTTCAAGGAAACAGGTTCAAGGCCCTGGTCCATAGCTGCAAAGAGTAAGTGCTGCAGGTTTTTCTCTCTCTCCTTCTTTATCTGTGGAATTCCACCTCAACTTCTGTCACTGTACTTTGTGCGGGAGGGAGGGAGGGAAATAAAACAAGATAATCCATGCTAATGGAGTGTTTATCACATGGTTCAAAGACACTTGCCAAAAACAAAGTTGTACATTTTTTAAAAATATTTATTTTTTTATTCCCTTTTGTTGCCCTTATTGTTCTATTGTTGTAGTTATTATTGTTGTTGTCGTTGTTGGATAGGACAGAGAGAAATGGAGAGAGGAGGGGAAGACAGTGAGGGGGAGAGAAAGATAGACACCTGCAGACCTGCTTCACCGCCTGTGAAGCGACTCCCCTGCAGGTGGGGAGCCGGGGGCTCGAACCGGGATCCTTATGCCGGTCCTTGTGCTTTGCACCACCTGCGCTTAACCCACTGCGCTATAGCCCAACTCCCAGTTGTACATTTTTCACAGAGCTGATAGGGTTTTCTACCTGAAAATGGGTAGCAGGAAGACTTTCTATTAAGATGACTCTTTACTACTACAGTATAAATTTTGGTAGAGGGAAGTTCTACCTTTCCGGTCTATCATAGTAGAGAAGCATGTATCTAGCTCCTGATAAGTATTAAATTGGCGATCATTATTGTAAATAATATTGTGACCAATATATGTCCTAGTTTCTCCCTTTTCAAAAACATCTGATGTTTGCAGATCCTGCAGAAGGTGCTTCTAACAAAAACTGCTGCCTGTTATGGTGTGGTGGCAATGACAACAAAGACCTATATTGAGCTGCTCTCCTCAAAGATGAATTCTCCGATTGTTGTGTGAATATTAACACTGTTATCATAAATATAGGAGTGGTAACAGTAGCTAAATATAGCCATTTCAAATGTGACAGCACAGATGAGGGAGAAAGGCTTGGTACAAGGGCTTCTGGAAGGAAAAGCTGTAACGGGAATCTCATCCACTGCAGAGGCATATGCTGTAGC
This sequence comes from Erinaceus europaeus, assembly GCF_950295315.1. Taxonomy (NCBI): domain Eukaryota; kingdom Metazoa; phylum Chordata; class Mammalia; order Eulipotyphla; family Erinaceidae; genus Erinaceus; species Erinaceus europaeus. Next base: position 98,457,622 of record NC_080169.1, on the reverse strand, counting down.
TTAGAGCTGGTTCTCCTAACTGGCTTCATTGTACTTTCAATAACACAATCCCTGTTTTGATGAGAAACCTATTCTTTTCTTCTAAGCTACTATGCCCTCTCTGAAGAAAAGAAAAATACCAGTTGGGTAACAAACAGCATTTAAGAGTGTTAAACAGAGAAGGAAACAATTACCATGCTGGTATATTTTATACAGAGTAAGAATTGCCACCAGACAGGCTGGCTGTTTTAATATTAATGGTGGAAGCATAGCTCAGCAGGCTGTCTCCTTCCCCCATCAGACACTGCCTTTGAAAAACGCTCTTCATCAACTAACCTCCCAAGAGACTTGGGAAAGTAACCAGAATCAAGCCAGTATGGTAGAAGAGGAAGGCTCTGTCATCTACTCATTTTACTCTCATTCTCTCTCTCTCTCTCTCTCTCTCTATCTCTATCTCTATCTCTCACCATTTCTTCTATTCTCCCTTTATTCCTCTACATGAAACTTTTCCTAAGCTCATACGTAAAGAATCTAACTAATTTTGGATTTTTCCTAAGGCCTTCATGATGCTCAATAAATGGCGTTAGTTAATAGTAATAACGCACACTGCCAAGCACATGAAATCTAATAAATCTTAAATAACAATAATGAAAGTTTATGATTAGCTAATGAGTGATTATAAAGTACTCTGCAAACATTAAGTGTTATACCGGCACGTAACAATTATAAACCACTGAGTTAAGAGCAACAGAAAAATAGTCCAGGTAAGAGGGAGAGAAGTGAATAAGTAGCAGTGTCTTAGTTATGGCTGCATCCACGTCAGCCTGAAGACTCACATTCCTCCGATGGTGACAGTGGCACAGGTTCTCTCTGAAAAGGCAGGCACAGTCTCTGTGGCTTGGCTGGCTGGTCTAATGTAGTCTACAGTCACATTGACCTGAAATAAAGAAACCAAATGAGTTAGGCTTTGAAGCTGGCAAAACAGTTCATTAGAGGTATGGACCCAAACAACTGTAAGATTATCTCATGCAAGTTTGATTTTTGGGGGGGAGTGAGATTTTAAAACACACCTCAAAGATAGTCAAAACACACACTGGGAGAAAATTTTGCAAAAGCTATAGTTGATAAAAGACTATCAGCAAAGACATAAGAACTTTCAATACAAAGAAGAAAAATGTAAAACTCTTTTTTAAAATGGGTAAAAGAATTGGTCTAACCCCTGTGGAAAACAATCTAGAAAATTATCAGAATTCTAGAAATGGCCCTATGCTTAAGACCTAGCAATTTCTCTTTTGGAGATATATCCAAAGAAAACAGACACCTATCTGAAAAAAAAAAAAATCAGTGAACACCTATATTCATAGCTGCATAGTTTGTGATAGCCTAAATTTGGAAGCAATCCAGTTGCCAACCAGCAGATGAATGGCTAAGAAAGTTGTGATATATATATATATATGAATACTATGCAGCCACTAACAATATGAGGTCATCTCTTTTGCAATATTTTGGTCAGAACTTGAAAGTATAGTGTTGAGTGAGATAAACAAGAAAGAGAAAAATCAATACTGAATAATATCATTCAGAGGTGTACCTTAAGGGGAAAAAAAAGTAAAGAAACATAAAGAGAAACATAGACTGAGTATGGTATACTGCACCAAAACAAAGAATTCTGGTGAAGGGAGGAAAGAGATGGGATAAAGGAACACTGGGGTTGTACATTGGGGGAGGAAGCCCTAGGCTGGGGGAGCCAGTGTCCCCAGACACCTATCCAGAGGAGCGGAGAGATTATGCCTGTGTATCAAACCATGAACTCCCCAGAGCCAGGTTTTAACTCAACATGCTTGCTAACAGGATTTGCATGTCCTAGGCGCCAGAGGCTAAAGGCCAAAACCAGGCACCATTAAAAGCCAGTGATGAGCTGTGCTCTGGTCTTTCTCAAATCCAAAGAAATAAATCCTGAGCCACCACCTAGATAGCGGTTCTGCTTTGTCATGTGCTCAACCCAGGACACATCCACCCCAAGCCGTACTAGGGAATGTTTTGTGCTGGTGTATTTTTCTGTCTTTCACTTTGCCCCACCCCACATATATATACACACATATATATCATCTCCAAGCAGTGAAGCCTTGAAATCAGTAAACTGGGTTAAAACCCTGAAGTATTTCAACAAAGATAATGCAGCTAACAAATGAGCATATAAGATGTTCTACATTTTATGTCATGGAGGAGATCAAATCAAAACTATGAGCTGCCAACATATACCTATTACAACAACCAAAATCCCAAACACTGACAGCAAACAAATGCCAGGCAGGATATGGAACAAAGAGATTCTCACTCATTACAAATGTAAAGGAATACAGCCATTTTGAAAGACAGTCTGGCAGTTTCTTACAAAACTAAACATAGTGTTATCATACATTCCAACAATCACTCCTCTTGGTATTGATCCAAATGAGATGAAAACTTATGTCCACACAAAGACCTGCAAATGTATGTTTATAGCAGTTTTAGTCTTCACTACTGAAACCAAGATGGCTTTCAGGAGGTGAGTGGGTACATAAACTGGTATATACAGATAATGGAGTACTGGTGCTTAAAACGAAAAGACACGGAGGCATATTACATGTATATTATAAAAAGAAGTCAACTGGCAAGGGATATATACTGATCAGTTTCAACAAAATGACATGCTGGAAAAAGCAAAAACCATGAAACGGGGGGATAAAAACAACAGCGTGGTTGCTAGGAGTCTGAGTGAAGAGAGAGGCCCAGCAAAGGACTTTAGAGCTAGCGGTGCAAGTGTTTGTTACAAGCGTACACTACAACAGCGAACCTACACTAGGAGCTATGGCTCCTAGTATGTGCTACCAGTATGGTAGGACAAGTGATAGTGAGGAAGGCTGTGCAGGTACATTTAGGGGCTTTATGGTAACTCAGTGTAATTTCTGCTCAGACTTGCTATAAATATTAATAAAGAAAAGAGGACATGGGTGATCGATCCCCTGCTAAAGTTCTCTAGGACTCTGATTCAAGTCTTAGAACCACACGAGAGTAGCATGCACAGCACCAAGGGGAAGCTCCATCAAAAGTGGATCAGTACTACAGGGTCTTTATCTCGCTCCTTCTTGGTCTCCTCTTGGAAACTGAATGGGGGAGAGGGGAGAAGGCCCTGGAGTCTTGGATTCTTAGAAGTATGTGACCCATGCAGTAATAGTAGTAATAATAATTATTATTGTTATTGTCAACAGAGGAGAAAAGGTGAAAGAGAAAAGCCAATAGCTAAACACTTTTTTAAAAGTTTTGGGGGCTGAGCAGTGGTGTGCCCAGTCAAGCGGACATGTTACCATGCAAGGACCAGGGTTTGAGCTCCCACTCCCTACCTACAGTGGGAACACTTCCAAGTGGTGAATGAAGTAGGTCTGCAGTTGTCTAGCTCTTTCTCTCCCTATCTGTCCTCCCCTTTCAATTTTTCTCTGTCCTATCAAATAAAAAACAGGAAAAAAAAAAAAAAAGGCCACTGGGAGCAGTGGATTTGTAGTGCCAGCACCCTGCCCCAGTGATAACCCTGGTGGCAACTAAATATATATAATAAAAAGATTGAATTTTAACAAAAGTTTCTCAAATTAATGCTTGACAAAAGAAGGAGGCGCCATTTCTGTAGGCCTCCAGTCATCATCGTAAAACATCTCCTTAATCTTTCATGCAGCTTTGAAGATTTTTTTTTAAATATAATGTACCTCTACACTTTTACAGAGAAATCACATATAATTTCAGTGGGCTGTATGAAAACCTAATTAAGAACTATCAAGGAGAACAAACAGGACGCCCATCACAAAGAAGCTCCGGACAAGTTTCAAAGTAGTGAGTCAAACTGACAATTACACACAATACAAACACAGTAGGAGATTTAGACACAGGCTTTAGGTTTTGAATTAGAAAGAGGGTGTATACAAATGATAAGGAAGCTAGACATCTAAAATGAAAAAGCCATTTCATGCCCATATACAATAAATATATGGCTTAGGATACACTAACCAACACCTAAAAAAAAAAAAAAAAAAAAGACAAATATGGCTGTGCTTCAAAGGAAACAATTATGTAGCATGCACTGCCATTTAGCCCAATATAGAGTGTGCCTTACAGCATCAAAAGACATGCTTGTTTTTGGCCTAGACCTAGTTTGTACATGTTTGCACTGAAAAGACACAGTGGGTGAAGCAGCCCCAAACCACCTCCTTCCTAAATGCATCTTTAGTTCCCAAAGATCAGTTTAAAGGCAGCATATTGCTCAAGTATCAAGTTCAGTCACACTGCTGGTAAGCACCATTAAAACCCTTTCAGACTGTCTGTTCCTCAAAAACTCATTTTAAAAATGAATATGGAAATCTTGAAAAGGACAGCTGCCTCAGAATCCTGACTGTCAGATCACTCGCTTGAACACTCCATCTAATCATGTTTTCAAAGCAACAAGGAGCCATATCTGAGAGGAAGTCAATTAAGGGCTGAAGGTAAGGCCAATTTTTTTCTTATAAGAAGTGTTGTCATAACACAGTAAGACACAAAAGACGGTAATATAAGGATGGCTCCTAAAAGTCAGATGTCTATACTGGAATTACTGCTGGAATGTGGGGGACGTGATCAGACAGGAGGTGGGGGCAAGCATGAAGTTAAACCTGTACTACCTCCAACCAGGAAATTTAAAATTTTCCACTTGTATTGGCGAGAGTAAACACAGGTCAGACACAGGATAAAGAACAGGAGGGCAGCCATGACTCAAATCCCTGATGGGATGGGGGGGGGGAGGCATGTTGCTTACAGTGACAAACCTTGAAATTCTCACCTACTAAAGCCTGAAAACTAAACTGCAGAAGAAGAAAGAGGGCTAGGGCAGTACTTGGGTTATTGGTCGAAGTCATGGAAGAATCACACAGGAAATCTAAACTCAACAGAAAATAAACCTCACAGCGGCCACACCATGGGATGTAAAGTAACTTAATAGTCAAGTGTAGAAAGAACACAGCTATAGGTCCAGTGCCTTCTGTGGGAAATCTTTAGTGGAGGGAAAGATAAAGGTTCAGCAGTCTTTGTATTTTCACTCAAATCACATTAAAAAAAAAATTCAAGCCCTCTGCTGTACTACTAGGGGAAAACTGTAACAAATTAAGAGAATCGCAAGGCTGTGTGGCACTTGACAACGCTAAGCCTCTCCCTCAGCAGAGAGGAATGGGGCAATAGCTCTTCAGTGCAAATAAGATGGCACATAGAGTGAGCACCAATACTTCAAGAGGGTGATGAGTATCAAGTGGTGATGAGAAGGGGTAATAACAAAAAGAAGCATCTTCTAGTTCAGAAGGACAAAAAGAAAGACTACCCAAAAACTGACTTTCATGGAAATCAGGGGAATGATAAAACGAGAGAGAGAGAAGGCGGGAGGGGGAGAGACATTTAAAATGTAATATCCATAAGATCCAATAACTACAACCATCTGCCAATTAATTTTTCCTGTCTTGAAAGAAAAAACTGAAAGTAAGTCAGAGATTAAGGAGCTCATTGGGGAAGCAACATTATTAAAGGAAATCTCAAATACAAATGAGGCCCCAAGAATAGCATACAGCCAAGACACACCGGCAGGCAGCTATGACAAACCAGGAATTAAAGTCAATGTGTAATTAGCATTTAGGTCTCTCTCCTGTGGATTCTGAGATCTATTTCTCTACCTTGGAGTTTTACATCTCTAGATACTCAACACTGGCCTGCCAATCACTTGAAAAAGAGTCATCATTTAAACAGTTTCATTTAAAAACAGCTGCAAATATCATCAATGCTTTCAGCTGGATAAATACATGTTCCATGTGGGTAAGTTCACATGAAATGGCATTAGAGAAGGAGAAGTAAAGGATTAATGCACATGTTTAATTCCTTTCACAAGCAATGCTGCTACTGCATATTCTGGTTTTTAAGTATGTGACATGTACATGGCATAAGCGCAGCAGTGACCACAAGGAGCCCAGAGTTCTTGATTCATTCAGCTTGTCATTGCTCTACATGTGAATCTCATCAGATGTTTGGGCCACACATTCTTTACATGGAAAAGAAAAGCACAAGACTAGAAGTTTACAGCATCTGTCAACTCCATAATCCTCTAAGGTACTAGAACCACACATTATAATAATAGAGTGTCTTAGATCTTTGCAACTCCTACCTTACATTTAGTTCAGTAAGATGGGACATTTCAAATGCAAACACCAGGAAATGGGAGATTGTGTGTTATATTCACTGAAAGTGTTGTCACAGGAAGAGTATGCACTATAGCAAATATTTTAGTTTATGTATGAGTATGTGTAGCAAAAAGAATCAGATCCGGGTTCAAGCCCCCGGCTCCCCACTTGCAGGGGAGTCGCTTCACAGGTGGTGAAGCAGGTCTGCAGGTGTCTATCTTTCTCTCCTCATCTCTGTCTTACCCTCCTCTCTCCATTTCTCTCTGTCCTATCCAACGACTACATCAATAACAACAACAATAACTACAACAAGAAAACAACAAGAGCAACAAAAGGGAATAAATAAATAAATATTTAAAAAAAAAGAATCAGAGACATGAAATTCTGAGGACCTGCTTTTGAACTGAGAAGATTAGGTTTTTTTTTTTCAGGACCATGATGTTGACTGCTGACCACTCTGGTGTTTTCAATGATAAAAAATAACTACTTAAGGGCAGAGCTGTTTTAAACTCGGGATAAAGCTACATCCAAAAACACCACTGTAACTGATTAAGCAATTAACATATATATGGTTTCCCATCTTTAATACTCAAAGAAAAGAAAGGTGACCAGGCAATCTGATGCATTCTTGGCCTATTACATTGTGGAATTTTTCTTAAAAACAATTTCAAGGACCCCTCAGCTGAACTTAGGGAGAGAATTTAAGGCAAATTTCTATTTCAATTCTGTGTATTTATATTTCAAAGTCGGGAAGTTATTTAGTGCAACAGAATAGCTTTAGGCCACACCTAGAAAGACTAAGGATCTATGGATGTTTTTCCTGAAACTAATCACTAGAAAAAGGTCAGGCCACCAAAGAACTCCATAGACGTTACAATGTTGCAAATGATAATGAAATGACAAAATATGAACCACATGAGGTAAGAAGAAAAAGAAGTGTAAATCCATAACACTTCCATACAGTAAACCAAGCTTAGTTTTCATAGAACTAAGCTGTTATATGAGTGTATTTTATGCGACTACTACATAATCAGACCCATTAATCCACATGGTCCATCATAAATCCCCAAAGAGCTGTGACAAAGATACCTCAACTACTGAAATAATCTCTTAAATGACCTGTCACTATGATGCTAGAATCTCCAGGTAGTTATAGAATGCATCGATGCAGTCCAGATACAGAAAATGCAGTACTAGCTGCAACTAACTTGATTGCAACTAACTTGGTTGAGAAACAAAAAGAAGTAGTAGGATAAAATATTTTATATAGCTTAAACAAGAAGCAGCCAGACTTCAGGGCATGGTTCCCAGAAATTCTCCATAAGAGTTGTGTAAAGCTCGATATTACCTAACTCCTCTGTGCTTGAGTATAAAATGGGTAAGTCTATTTCACTGTTATGGGAAAAAAGTACATTATTTTATGTAAAGCATTTAGAACAGAATCTGACTCTGTAAACTGTATGTCAGTTATTTTTAAACAAATCTATTTTCTTTTTTTTGTTTCTTGTAAACCATTCTTTTTATTTTTTATCTTTTTCCCTTTTGTTGCCCTTGTTTACTGTCGTTATTGTTATTATTGCTGTCGTTGTTGTTGGATAGGACAGAGAGAAATCAAAAGAGATGGGGAAGATAGAGAGGGGGAGAGAAAGACCCCTGCAGACCTGCTTTCACCACTTGTAAAGGGACTCGGCTGCAGGTGGGGAGCTGGGGTATGAATCGAGATCCTGATGCTGTCCATGAGCCTCCTGCCATGTGCACTTAACTGTTGCACCACTGCCCGGCTCCCTCACAAACTGATTTTCTTAAAGGAGTCTAGCACAAAGTGTTAAGTAAGTATCCACAGGATAAATAAATACATTCATACAGATGAATATACATAAATAAAAGGCATGTTGACTTAAATCATTAGACTACTGAAATCATGAGACAGAAAGATTCAATTAAATACACTTTTCTCCTTAATGAGCAATAGCAAACAAGAATATGTACTTCATACATATTCATCCCAACTCAGAGATAAGTTGGGCATATTTTAAAGAATGACACACTGGTATTTAGACATTTTCTAGATTAAGTTTTGCAGGTTATCAGTTACTGGATATTTTATTTACTGAAAATAATTGCAGCAGAAAATGAGGAATTATCTAAATGAATAGGTTAAGTGGCTCAACTGGCAGAGAATCAGACATTCAGTGCTGGAGGTTTCTGGTTCACTCCCGGGCACTGCATGTGCCAGAGGTGCTTTGGCTTATCTCCGAGTCCCATACAAAATTAATAAATGCTCTCTCACTTCCATGTAATGAATATAATAAGTCTTTTTTAAAAAATAGGTTAGGTAGAAATAAGGGGATTGCCTTGCTAAATTAGGAAGACAATAAAGAGGCTAATTGACAGGGACTTAAAAGAGCCTCCTAAAATACCTTTTTTTAAAAAAAAATTATTCATTCCCTTTTGTTGCTCTTGTTTTTTAGTGTTGTATTATTTATTGTTGTCGTCATTGTTGGCTAGGCCAGAGAGAAATGGAGAGAGGAGGGGAAAACAAAGAGGAGGAGAGAAAGAGACACCTGCAGACCTGCTTCATCACCTGTGAAGCGACTTCTCTACAGGTGGGAAGCCGGGGGCTCGAACTGGGATCCTTTCGCTGGTCCCTGGGCTTTGTGTCATGTACCCACTGTGCTACTGCCCAGCCTCCTTGAGCTCAAATCTTGACAAATTCTTTTTTTTTGAAATATTTATTTATTCTCTTTTGTTGCCATGTTGTTTTATTGCTGTAGTTATTATTGTTGTTATTGATGTTGTGGTTGTTGGATAGGTCAGAGAGAAATGGAGAGAGGAGAGGAAGACAGAGAGGGGGAGAGAAAGATAGACACCTGCAGGCCTGCTCCACCGCTTGTGAAGCGACACCCCTGCAGGTGGGGGAGTCAGGGGCTCAAACCGGGACCCTTAAACCGGTCCTTGCGCTTTGCACCACCTGCGCTTAACCCACTGCGTTACTGCCCAAGTTCCAAATCTTGACAAATTCTTCCCCACCAAAGTATAAAAGATAAAGCGCCTAAGTTTTATTTTTCAATCATATAATAGTAGCTTTTGTGACTGGCTCTGATTTTCACAGGAGCTTCTTTTCTATATGAAGGCTTGTAGACTCTGCTTCCCAACCCCCATTTTGTTATCAAGACTTAAGCAAGGGACACTTTCAGCACGGGAGAAGGAGGAAGGGTGGGGTGGGGGGAGAGAGAGACAGAGACAACACAACACTGATGTTTATTCCAGAGCAGTGGAGGATCAGGATTGGACATGGGTTGTATGAATGACAGGTAAGGTCACTAGCCAGGTGAGTTATCTTCATTTCTCTTGTGGGCACTCTGAACCCAAATATGATATATAAAAATATGTATGAAAATATTTATTAACAAAACAGTAAAGATACTTTCTATTGTTTTAAAGCTACTTAATTTTTTTAATTCTAAAAACAAATTTGGGTGTGAGAAAAATTTTATAGAAAAAATATTTCTCCAACTTACAATGACCATTAGAAAAATAGATGCTATTCCATAGTTTGATGAAGATACATTTCATCAATTCCATGATGGAAAGGAGATTTTATTAATTCTTGATAGGTTGGAAATTCTAGAATTCAGCTGACAATTCTAGAATTCAGCGTTTTAAAACATAAATGATGATTACGAACTAGGGGTAGAGGCAGCTCCTTTGGCTGACATGATTAGTGTCTGCTTAGTTCTGATATCTGAAAGAAAATGAGCAATTTTAGTAGATGTGAATATACTATTTACTTTTATAACCACAATCAAAGGCTGAAGCTTTTATATTCTATTAGGACAGTTTTGAGCTCGAATGTCTCTTAAATTAACTCAACATTTATGGATACACTGACAAAAAATTACACATCTATACTGCAAAGATAAGGACATAAGCAAAGGTTCCCTTCCTACCACTCCAATCCACTCTAAATGTATTCTGTAACACCTCCTTCCAAATCATTGTAATTAGGTGCTAAGGCTGGTTGTTTATTCACATGCATTTTGTTGAGCTCTCCCATCTACAATCACCCATCCTACCATCCCACAGAAAACTATTTTAAGCACATTTCATTTTCATCAATGGAATGTTAACCTAAGGTGCCTACAAACTCTCTATAAGCATAGAATAAAAAATGAACCCTTTCTCTCACGCCCTTGCCAGATGGACAGATGCTTTTATGTGTTCTGAGAGGGAAAGTAAAATCCAGCTTAATGTAGGGTCTGTGGAGATGCTAAGAGTCTCTATATGACGTCAGGAATTCATTTAAGTGGACATCACTGCTCCCTGATAAATTCCCTGTTTGGTAAATGTTTAATTAGAAGCATATACAAGTATCAGGATATTTAAAAGAATAACATTTTTATATAAGGGGCATTAGAGAGTGGCAAATAATTTTGGAAGTAGTGATAATATGATAATAAACATAATATTAAAAGTCTGAAAGTGTATTGCACCAAAGTAAAAGACACTGGGGTGGGGGTGGGGGGTGATTCAGGTCCTGCAACAAGATGGCAGAGGAGGACCTAGTGGGAGTTAAATTGTTATGTGGAAAACTGGGAAATGTTACACATGTACAAACTATTGTATTTTACTGTCGACTGTAAACCATTAATCCCCCCAATAAAGATTTTTTTTAAAGAAGTCTGAAAATATACTAGCAAGTTTATGGATAAGGTCACCAACAGACACATATAAAATCATTAGGAAAATACAGTTTTGATAGTTGAAAACATTTCAAATAAAACATTTTCAAAATAAATCACAGAAAACCAAGAGACTACTATCAGAAAATAAGCTCAAAGCTGACAGTATTCTCATTAATCTTCTTGAACCTTAGAGTCCTTATAAACCCATAAATGTATTTTTTAAAGTGTAATAATCTGTTTGTGCTAATGCTCTGACCGTTAGCTTATTCATTACTGCACATGGTGCCTGATTTTAATACCTCATCCTAATACCTAATTATAATACCACACTTTATGTCCCTGCAGAGGATTGCCACAGATCCCGAGGCAGTACAGAAAACAGTGCCTTGTATGTCTCTTATCACTCCTCATCCGAGCCACCATCTCCAACTGAATTCCTCTGGAAGATGGAATGAGTGTGGGTCTTTTTTTCTCCTCTACCCAAGTGTCAATCATAGTCATCTGTGTCCAAAATTTCCAAGGTCAGTGGCAGTCATGGGAAATTAAATCAGAACTCTCCCTGGAGGAGTTCCAGCCACAGAAGCAGCACAAATACACAGAGATACTTCTGTCTTTGTATAGATACACACAATGTCACCCAGTCTTTAAAACAACAGCAATAATAAAAAGTAAGACGAAAGGTTCGGGGATAGGAGAGAAGCATTTGCTAAATGGCATCTGAGATGAATTACTGGAGGGGAGAGGGATATTATTAAGACACGGATAAAAACAAAAGGTTACTTTACATTTTCTCTGCAAATATATGCCAGGCAGTCTGTGGAGAAAATGATTCCAGTCACCAAAAGACCAAAGCAGGAAACCTAAGCAATAAAAGTGGGGGCTAAAGTGTTCACCCTGCCAAGTGTTCCAATAAATTCTTATTGCTCTGGGGGCTAGGTATTGCTTGAGTAAGCAAAGTCAGCCCAGAAAAACCTTACTTCCTTCACTACTAAGCAGGGCACACCCATTCCTCCAGCATGCCCATGAGCTGGCATTTAGGAGTCATGCAGAAGGAAAATATATACATATTCTGGTAAGTTTAAACTACAGACCTAAGCTAGAATGGTGAATTAAGAGTATCATGACCCCCAAAGAGAATAATGAAGGAAAATATAATAATTCTTAAGGAACACTTGCCAATGGCACAAAGAAAAATAGCTCAAGGATACAGCTCTGCTGTTACATAAATGATTCTGTTTTGTTGCTAAGAAAAGATCCCAAGATAGTCAGGTGTTAACATCATAGGCCTCTCCTTTTATTTTACAACCAAGATAGAGGCCTACTAAATGAAATGAAGTTCCTTGATCAAAGGCACAGTGTGCATAGAGAAATAACACCTAAGGTCAATGCCTGAAAGTACACACCGACACTGATCAAAGACCATCCTTCATTGCATCTGTGTCCACCCACAAGTCCAGGTCTCTTGAGTTGTGACCCCGAAAACACGACATATGCACACAGCCATCTTGCCAGCCCACAAACACAAATACATACTGGGAAACGAAAAGCACTGAAAGATCTACCTATTTAAAAAGTGGGATTTGTAATCCAGACAGGCAAAAAAAATCACAAAGCAAGCAAGCTCTAGGCAGCTGCAGAGACAAAGAAACCGTCTCATAGTCCTCCAACTTCCATTGCTAACTTGTCAGACATAAAGCAAAAATACTATTTAAGTTATACAATTTCTTTTGTTTAACTCCTTGAGATCCAGTGATTTGGTAGTGCAATGGGTTAAGTGCACGTGGCGTAAAGTGCAAGGACCACCATAAGGATTCAGGTTCAAGCCCCCAGCTTCCCACCTGCAGGGGAGTCACTTCACAAGTGGTAAAACAGGTCTGCAGATGTCTTTCTCTCCCCCTCTGTCTTCCCCTCCTCTCTCCATTTCTCTCTGTCCTATCCAATAATGACATCAATAACAACAACAATAATAACTACAACAATAAAACAACAAGGGCAACAAAAGGGAATAAATAAATATTTTTAAAAAAAGATCCAGTAATTCTACTACTGAAATATTTAATCTAAATGAAAAAGATACAGGGCTAGCCTCAAAGAGAGATTTATGAGCCATTGTATATTGCATTTACAATAACCAGAGGGTATCAGTCAGTAATAAAAATGCCTGTGGATGGATGTAAGGGGAAAGAAAATGTGGTCTATATCTACAAAAGAATATCACTTAGATTTAAAAAGGCTGGAAATTCTGACACATGCTTCAACTTGGATACATCTGGAGGGGATTAGGATTAATGAAATAAGCTTGCCACACTAAAGACAAATATTGCATTCAAAATCTTTTTTTTTCAATCAACAACACATAATTTTAACTGTCTTTGAGATAACCTTTGCTTATAAAAATCACATTTTGGAAGCAGTCAAAAAGTCTTGAGCAGATGGGAGAATGTGACTAGCTGGAGAACACAGAGACTGGGTATTGCTCTCTGATGCACGTAGAGTTTCAGTTTTGTGAGACAGAATGTTTTAGAGATTGGCTACACAATAAATACTTAACACCACTGCATATAGTTTATCTGATCTCCATGTGTGTAATTTCACTGCATTCTTTTGCCTAGGCTATTCCACCCACACACTACATAAGGCCATAAAACTTAGTAGCTTGTGACAAGTATAGAAAGTTCAAAGACCTAGCATCTGAAACCAAGCCTGCTCCAGAATCTTAAGAAATTCAAGGGGCTATTTCTATCACTTTCCAAGAAAAACAGTTGGTTACCCAAAGGCCAAAGAATTAGAAGCCATTTTAGTAATTCAAGTCTCAGGTAGTTAAGTAAGACAAATTAAGCTACCTTTCTCAGGATCTGAAATGGCTATCTTTTCTTACTTTCTAAAAAAAAAAAAAAAGAGCCAGCTTGACCTGGCTAGGGATCACAAGTCTAAATGTACCTGCTTCAACTTTTTCCAGAGGCAGTCAGGTTTGGATAGAATTGTCAACAGCTCACTGACTTCCTATAAAATTGTCAAGTTACTTCAGATATTGAGTACTCTGTCACATTCCCTGTGTGAGGAACAGACCTCCTTTGGAGAGCTGTCATGTGTACAGTTAAACTCTGGAGTTTTCATAGCATCCCAACATAGGTTCCCCACCATTATCTCAGTTAAATTTCAACACTGTTGCCCATGTTTTAGTCTAGAACCTTCAATTTTCAAGTGCTTCTTTAGGGGTAGGGAAACAGGATAATGCCTAACAGAACTACTTTAAGCCTGAATTGAGCAGTGCTCTGGTATAAATAAATAAACAAATAAATAAAGTCGAACACTTCTTTAAGTGATGGCTTTTACTGTTGGTAGAAACCTAATCTCATATTTAGAGGTCAAACTAACAATTGTACTAACACTTAATATGTGGGTGTCCTCTGACCCAGCTATTCTACTCTATGACTAGACTACAGAAACAGACGTGTGTACAAGCAGTCTGTCCTTTACAATCATCACAGTTTACAAAAAAAAAAAAAGCGTAATTACTGTTGTGATCTAACTTTCAAATTAATCCATGACTTTCAAGTTGCAGTGACTAGAGCCCCCCCCCCAACTGGTGTATTACCTACACTTGTTAAAAGCCACAGCTTATTCACTGAGGACACCAAGGAAGATCTACGCATTTACTATAATTTATGTCCAAAAGTTTGAAAGAATGTACATACATGTATCTGTGTAAAGTGAGAATGAGACCTATATGTATTTATATATAAGTAGGATATGCACTTCTCATCTGGAGGAATCAAATTTAGAGAGATACACAGAAATGCAATCTAGACGAAATTAATGAACATTGATAAGGACTTACTGTCAAAGATGTAGTTATTAGACACACTCAGATTTTCAAAGAAGACATTTATTAGATTAAAATTTATAATTACATTTGAAGGAATGCAAATTCTTAAAAACGTAACACTTGCTTGGGATATATGAAGAACACATATATTGCAGCTAAGGAAGCAGTCCGACAGGTAGAGCACAGGACTTTATACTTGAGGTCTCCAGTTTGATCCCCAGTACATGTGCAGGAGTGGTGCACTGGCCGCTCTCAGTGTAATGTGAAACTCTGTCATATGTTTAAGTAAAGTAAATCTAGGGGGAAAAATGCAAGTATTGTTTTTGTTTTAATCTGTCCTGTTATAATGAGAGACTTCAAAGTTGATTATTTATTTCATCACCCAGCTTCCCAGAATGACTGTGGCCAGGGTCATCACGTAGTGGTATCTGCCAACCAATAAAGATTATGCAGTCCAGGCTGAATACTGTAGGAAGGACACAATCATGAAGGCTTCCGGGTGCCCAGTGGTATACTGTTGCCATGGCAGGTGGGCATCAGTATCTGCAAATGAACTGCCAATCTCACTGTGAGCTGATAATGATGCTGCCACCACCACCTGCCTGCCATATGTTTTCTCTACTTGTCACGTAACAAGGAATTGCATTTTGGCATGCCAATGATCACTGACAAGCCTGATACTACTGGTTGATGTTTGTTATGCCTAGCAGCAGCCCTTCAACAGCTAGGGAATAGTGGATGAAGGATATAAAATATTATTTTGCCAAATGACCATTTGTTTAGCCCCAATATTTTAAAGAAGACTACCCAGCTGTTCTTCCTTTAGTCCTAAGGCCAAGGGCTACTAATGTCTAAAGGGCTATGCGCTATACCCAGTTCATCTCCTGTGTTCTGTTTCTTATTAGTAAAATAGACAAGGAGCCCAGATTTCCCACTGTGACAAACGGAATTCATTCTGTCTCTGTAAATCATCATAGTAAGTCAATAAAAATGGATATCAACCCGGGCAGTTTTCCTTTTTAGTCTAACATAATGCAATGTAAAAACTGGTGCTTACAGAGCACTGTATTAGAGCAGCATATAATCTGGAGAAGATAAAATACAGTAAAAATATTTTGGTATATAGATGAACTGCCTCCATACTCACTGGCTTTCTTAGTAGAACTATAACTCATAATTCATATAAATGAGAGAATCTCAAAATAAACAGGCTTGCTAGCTATGACAAGTCAATACATTAGGAGATTTTGAAAAGAGAACCAGACATTTTCAAAGCAGAGTTTAGATCGCTTAGCACCTTGGTGCAGGGTATAGCGACTTACATGCATCATGTGTGAGTGTGAAACAAACCTGAAATCTGACAATTTCATAAGACAATATTAAATCACACAGAGAGAGAGAGAGAGAGAGAGAGGGCACAGGAAGTATAGAATAACAGTAAGGTGTGACTGGAATAAAACAAGCACATTAATGAAACTTCTCATATTCAAATTAATACTTCAAGGTGATTAGTCAACATCATTTCAATAAACTTGTAAGTCAGTGGATCACTATCTGCTTCCTTTAATGACAAAGTTTCTTGTTGATAATTCAGCTCGCGACTTTTATTCACACTGTCATTCACCAACTAACTCTTCTGATAAAATATCAACTAGTAACAGCATCAGCAACAAAACTTTGCATACTTATCACTCATTGAGTTGTCAGGTCACCCAACATAAATATGACACTTTATTATTTTATATAAGTAATCCATCATTTTATTAGCCAATTTTAATATTTTAAGATATAACAATTTTGTTAGTTTCAGTATATATACAAAGCTATATATAGTCACTAGCAGTATCAAATTCTAAGGCACTTGTATTTCTCTGTCCTCAGTAAGCAGTTATTTCTCATTCCCCAACTTCTGACAATGACCAGTCTATTTATTGTCTTTTTCAATTTGTTTATTCTGGACATTTCATATAAATGGAAGCATACAATAAGGGGTCTTTTGTGTCTCACTTCTTTCACATATTACAATGGTTTTAAGGTTCAACTATCTTGTAGCATGGCAGAATGTTTATTTATGGTGAACTTTTTTTCACAACTTATTTATGGGGGGGACTAGAAAACATAGTAGACAGAGCATTGGTCAGTTATGGCATAAAGTATTACCAGTTGTTGAACTTGGGACATCTGAAGCCTCAGGCAATCAAGTCTGATAGACTACATCTATGTGCTCTACTTATATGCTATGCACTCTTGAGGTTATAGCAATAAAAAGAGATAATGCATTGAGGGCCAGTTTAATTATCTGATCTTATTAAATAATAAAAACAATCTTATTTTTATAAAAAGATAAAG
Organism: Erinaceus europaeus; assembly: GCF_950295315.1. Lineage (NCBI taxonomy): Eukaryota > Metazoa > Chordata > Mammalia > Eulipotyphla > Erinaceidae > Erinaceus > Erinaceus europaeus. Next base: position 98,440,559 of record NC_080169.1, on the reverse strand, counting down.
TGTCTTAAGGAACAGTTGAGAGAGCAACTAATGGCATATGCAGAAGAGCTATCATTAATAAAGCCAACTAAGCCATTAGAGTCCAATAATAATAGAAATATTTTAATCTCCTAATATATCTACTTCAGAGAACTTCAACCAGACCTTCCTTTCAACTACTGTATTATAATGAGGAAGAAATCGTTCAGTGGCTAAGTCTCGAGGGAAGATTCAAGTAATCAAAAAATTAACCAGTCACTATAAAGAAAAATCAAACTTCCTCACAGCAGATAACTTCTTGAAGACAAACAGCACAGTGACTATTTGTATGCAAAAATGATACAGCTACAAACTATGGAAAGATTCTGTCAAAAATAAAATCCCTCTGAGTAGTAACCCGCATTTTACAGCTTGCTTATAAGTTTCCTTCCATAAATTCATTTAAAATGAACTGAACGATAATTCATGCTTCAAGAACTCATGTGTTTCTAACTTAGCCTGAGTGAATATATGCTTGGTGCAAATACCAATGTATTCTTCTGAAATGTGGTCATCTCAATGTGATTCAACTCTTGAAATGAGCAAATTGGATTCCTCTCCTACCTCCTCAGCTAACATAAATTCTTTAAGAGCAGAGTAGTAAGTAAAAGAATAAATAAGAAAGGCCCAGTGAGATCCCATTGTAAGAATTTTGAATTGTATTATTAATATAAAGGCTCTAGTATAAGAACTGAAAAGTTGGCCTAAATTAAAAATCTGGTAGAAGAAAGAATTGCCATAGCAAATAGTGATATTTTGAAATATAATGCCACTATACAATAAACCCCAGAAGTTTGGAAAAATTCAAAGGAGAGAGAAATAAAGCCAAAATTCCTTGAAATTCTATAGGTAGTAGGGAAATGGGGTGAAGTCAATTCGTATAACCAAGATCAGACTAACTCACCAATCTTCCAAACGTTCCAAACTCACCAAGGAAACTACTTATTGGAACCACTGGGTAATATATTCATGCAAAGTAATGCAAAGGAGAATCTTAAATAATCTCAAAAGAATAGCCTAAAGTATAATCACTTAAAGAGTACGCTTTAGATCAAGAAGTAGAATAAATGTAGGAAATAGAAATCAAACTTTATTGGGTAAAAAATTAGAAAATGACACAAATGAAATAGATGTTTACATGGCTTTGTCATGGACAAGATCCAGGTTGGATTTTATGTGGTCTCTTTTCCTGTCCTTCTATCCCCAAAGCAAAGTCTGGAGCAATAAAGTGCACATGTCAAAAAAGAAGAAAAGGAAGAGAAGGAGGAGTAGAATTAGAAAGAAGGAGGAGGAGATGAAAGAGGAGGAAGTCATGTAATATAAAATCAAACAGTATTACAAATAAATGTATTGATGGCAACAATGAAATTTCAGGTTAATTATGTGTGAAATAGAAATAATAGGTCTGTGTCATTATCTCTGCATTTTCTCTGTAAAAGACAAATCAGAACACAGAAGCATATTTACATTAAGTAACAGGATACACTTATAAATAGAAACTGCAATAACAAGGTAATAACTAACAGCTTATATTTTCTAATAAACATAAGTTCTATCATTGCTTATAAAATGAGTATTCAATTAGTGACATCTCATACTTTACGTGAGTAAACATCATGATAAATATAATATAGCAATTGAATCAATAAAATATTCAATAAGTGTGAGCTTCAAGAGTCAAAGAAAACACTTCAACGTTATTAGGAAATGGAAAGCATGTTGAATAAATTTAGTGGCAAATAAGGAAAAGAGAAAATGAATTAGCTGGTATTAGTGTAAATGGCAACTCCCAAACCTTAAGGAATACTTAACAATTATAATAAGCTTATTTTATGAACTGTATAATATAACAGTAATTAAGTTTTTGTAACAGCCTTGTAGAAATTTTAAAGATTTGTGCTTCCTTTGACAATGGGAAAATAATTTTTTAAAGCTAGGGAGAAGTGATTACCCAGTGAAACAGAGAGAAGTCACATTAGTAGCACCTACAAAAATAACTGCCATTCAGAAAGGTTAAGTAATTCGGCAAAAATTATGCAACTAGGGTCATTTCTGATACAAGATGGTAAAATTGTGCAATTTTGGATTTAAATGAGTTTGAAAAAAGGAAGTAGAAAATATCAATTATAATAATTTATAATTATTAAGTTTAAATTTTACTGCATATCTGAGTATCTTAAAGTTCCATACTTAATTAGCTCAGCATTAGAAAGGATAATGTAAAAGGAAAGTAGAATAAAATGAATGACTTATTAAAATCAGATGTTAGGGGAGCTGGGCGGTAGTGTAATGGGGTAAGCACAGGTGGCAGCAAGCACAAGGACCTGCGTAAGGATCCCAGTTCGAGCCCCTGGCTCTCCACATGCAGGGGAGTTGCTTCACAAGCAGTGAAGCGTGTCTGTCTTCCTCTGCCCTCTCTGTCTTCACCTCACCTCTCCATTTCTCTCTGTCCTATCCAACAATGACAACAATAATAACTACAAGAATAAAACAAGGGCAACAAAAGGGAATAAATAAGTAAATAAATATTTTTTTTAAAAAAAAAATCAGATGTTAGGGGAAGATGACTAGAAAACTATGAAACACAATTGCATCAGGCCACAGAGAGAGAAGGGGGAAAAAAGGAAAGACATCTGCAAATAGTAATAGGTGTGTGACTTAGAAAGGAAGAGAAAGCGGGACTATAAAAAAAAATGGACAAAAATATAGATAGATAGACAGAGAGACAGACAGAAAATAATAGTCAACCCATTTCTGTGACCTTGGGAGAAACGCTGCAGTTTCCAACAGAGGGAATAGGGACACAAAACTCTGGTGGTAAGAATGGTGTGAAATGTGGTACCCCTGTTATCTTGTAGTTTTGTAAACCAATATTAAATCATGAATAAAAAGATAAAAAGCAACACAGTTATTACCTAGGACAGGCATACATCACTATATAATAAAACAGACTCAGTGGAGTTAATGAATTCTCCAGACTGAAAAAGCTATTCAAAGAAAGTTATAACTAGCATCATAAACGACAAAGCAAATACTATCTGAAATTAAAGTAATAGTAATCCTCACTGAAACTACAGCATTTCACTATACGAAGTCTGCTGTATCCATATAGAGAAGTACATTCTAGGAAAATTAGACTAAAGGTTTTTTTTTATCTCTCTCTTATTTTTAATGTTATTAGTGATTTAATAGTGAAATAAAAGATTATTATATAAGGAGTACAATTCCATAATTCCCATTACCAGAGTTCTGTATCCAGGCCCCTCCATTGAAAGCTCACTCCCCTATTCCTTATTCTTCTGGGAGTATCACATTACTTATTAAGTACCCTCCTGTGAACTGAATTCATACGATGGTAGAAAAGTTCTCTAAGAATTAAACAAAAAGATTCTATGTAATCAAAGTAAAAAAAAAAAAAATAGTAACAATAGTAGCAAGGAAAACCTAGTAGCTTCTAGTAGCTTTCCTACTGAAAAAGTGAAGGGGGGAAGGCACTAGAGAAGACATTGGGGTCCTGATACATGATGGTGGAAAAGGACATAAGTTGGGGATGAGCGTGCTTTGCAGATCAGAAATTATACCCATGCATCAATAGCTGTACAGTAAACAATTCTGTAAGTCATTTCTAAAGCTATAGTGTGTGTGTGTGTGTGTGTGTGTGTGTGTGTGTGTGTGTGTGTGTATTTCTATGTCTATAGTGTCATTATTCCTAATAGCCAAGGAATAGAAGCAAACTAAATACTCAACTGATGGGCCACTGAATAGGATTTTTATTCAATAGAATACTGTGCAATTAAAACTGATATTCTATAATTGCGGAGACAAAACAGATGTAATTGGAAAAGAGTATATTAACTGAAATAAGTAAAAAGGTAAATGACAACTACCAGATAGTTTTATTAATATGTGGAATACAAATTATGAAAGCATACAAACAAGGAAATGGAAGGAAGGAAGGAAGGAAGGAAGGAAGGAAGGAAGGAAGGAAGGAAGGAAGGTAGGTGAGAGAAGGGGAGGGGAAGGAAAGAACAGAAGAGGAGAGGAGAGGAGAAAGGGAGGGGCCATGTGGGAAGGGGAGGGAAAGAAGTGAAAGGGAGGGAAGGGGGAGGAGGTAAAGGAAAAAAGGGGAGGGGAGGAGACTGGAGGGGAGGAGAGGAGAGGAGAGGAATGAAATGGGTGAAGTAAAGAAGGAAGTGAAGATAGTCTAATGGTTATGCAAAAAAGACTTTCATACCTAAGGCAACAAAGGTCCCAAATTCAATCCCCAGTGCCACCATAAAACAGAATAGAAAAGTGCTTTATTAAAAAAACCAAGACAAGGGAATCTGGCAGTAGCACAGTGGGTTAAGCACATGTGGAGCAAAGCACAAGGACCAGCATAAGGATCCCATTTGGCCCCTGGCTCACTGCCTGCAGGGGAGTTGCTTCACAGGTGGTAAAGCAGGTCTGCAAGTGTCTATCTTTCTCTCCCCTCTTTGTCTTCCCCTCCTCTCTCCATTTTTCTCTGTCCTATCTAACAACAATGACATCGGTAATAACAACAATAACTACAACAAGAATTAAAAAAACAACAAGGGCAGCAAAAGGGAAAATAAATAAATATAAGATTAAAACAAAAAAGTTGAGTAGTTGGGCTCAAGCAATGGCTTAAAAAAAAAAAACCAAGCCAAAACAAAACAAAACAAATAAATTTATTAGAGAAGAAAAGGGAACAAAAGGAGAGATATCACAGTGTTGTTCCATTGTTTGTGAAACTTTTCCTCTTCCAAAGGTGTTCACAGGGGTCTTGAACCCTGTTTAAATATGTATTTCTACAACTTTGATGATAAAGTGTTTTTTAATTTTAAAATATTTTGTTGATTTTGTTTAATTTGAAAAAGTGATACATACAGAATGGTATATATACAAATAAATCAGACTACTGCTGAACTCAGAATTATGATGGTGCAGGGCACTGAACTTGATACTTTAGAGCCTTAAGCATGATGGTCTTTTGCAGAGCCTTTATGCTATATCCTGAATCCCAACCTCATAGATTCTCAGTTAAGTGTTGATTAAGATATGAATAACCAGGCACAATTACTCTGTGATACAATCGTAACAAAACTCTCACCTGAAGTATCAGGTGAAGTATCTTGAAGAAAATATGCTACCTCTGGGGTTAGAAATAAACTCACTTCTGAGAATTACTTCAAATTTAATGACTATATGAATTAATTAACAGCTCCTCTACTTAACAGTCCAGCATTTAACAGTAAACGTGTCAAATTGGCAAATAAAGGATATCTTGAAATGCTGATTAATTAAGTGAACATTCATTGGGGAGTTGAAAAGCAGGGTATCCAAGATTTATTTCTAACTGATGAACAAACAGCCCTGATTGGACAGCTAGATTCAACAGACAGAGGGACTGGAATGGCCACAAAGCTGCAACAACCACTTAGTAACTCTCTGAGACAACCAGAAATTCACCAAAAGACCCACCGATTTCTTAAAACTATAGCTGAGATTTTGGAAGAGTTCAGTGTAGACACTTTAGGCCAGAGGGTGGAAAAGGGAGCAGCAACAGCCTACTGGCCATTAGCACCATCTTGACAGACACAGAGGAGCACAGTATTGTGGTAAAGGTGAAATTATAACTACTGCTGCAAAGATACAAAAGGTCATATGAGAATATTATGAGCTTCTCCATGCAAATAAAATGGAAGACCTGGATGAAATGAACTCATTCTCACAACACCTGCCAAGCCTGACTGTTGTTAAAATTTCGGACGGCTCCAGCCGGCAGGGCTAGCTTCACGGGCGGGTAACAGAGACGCGGAGACAACGGCTGTGCAGGGAAGCTGTATTTCTTTATTCAGGAACAACGATTCATAAACTAAGACAAACTAATCACCAAACAGAACTCTGCTGTCTCTTTGCGGCAGCACAAGCACTCTCTCTCTTACTCTCAAACTCAGGAACCGTCTCTTACTCTCGAACTCTGCAACTCTGGAACTCTCGAACTCTGAAACTCTTCCACTGTGGAACTCTCTCTTACTCTGTAACTCTGAAACTCGAACTCAGGAACCCTCTCTCGGGGTTCCTTGGGGCGGGGCCAAGCGGGCCCACGAAATTAACTGGACTGATCCAATTCTCTTGGCGGGGGAGGGCTAGAACAAACCAATGTAAAGCATACGACACCTGACACAAGAGGAAATAGGTAGCCTAAACTGGCCAGTAACTGATGCAGAAATTGAAGCAGTAATCAAGATTTTCCAAAGATAAATATCTAGGTTTAGACAGCTCTATGAATAAATTCTATGGGATATTCAGAAAAGTAGCACTCATAGTTCTCAACCTCTTTTCCGAAAAAAAAAAAAAAAAAAAAAAAAAAAAGATTTGGAGGAAACACAAACACATTTTATGAGGCCACTATCAATCTGACCCCTGAAGCAGAAAAGAAATTTATCATAAAAGTAAGCTATAGACCCATATCCCTGACAAACACTGACACAAAGATCCTAAATAAAATCTAGGCCAATCATACCTAACAATATACAAAGAGAACAGTCCACTAAGATCAGGTAGCATTCATCCCAGAGATACAGGGTTGGATGAATATACATAAGTAACTAATGCACTACAGCATATAAACATAGAGAAAGATAAAATCACAAGGTATTTTAACAGATTCTGGGAGGAAATCAACAAGACTTAATACTTATTTAGGATAGAGATCGTTAAGAAATTGGGCACAGACAGAAAATTCCTAAACATAATAAAGGCCAGATATGCCAAACCCACAGCCGGCATCATACTCAATGAAGAAAAACTGAAGACATTTCCCCTAAAAACTGAACTAGACAATGATGTCTACTCTCACCACTATTATTTAACAGTCCTGGAAGACCTTGACAGTGCAATTAGGTAAGAAAGAGATATTAACAGAATCCTAATGGGAAAGGGAGAGGTTAAACAATCACTACTTGCAGTTGACATGATACTATATCTGGAAAACCCAAAAGACTATACACAAAAAAGCTACTAGAAATCATCAATGAACTCAGCAAAGTAGCAGGATACTCAATTAATATACATGAAGCTATGGCATTTTTACACACAAATGATGTGTCAGAGGGAAAGGAGTTAAGGAAGGAATCCAAGGTCCAATTGAACTCAAATGATAAAACACCTTGAATTGAACCTAACTAAGAAGGTGAAGGACCTTTACAATGAAAACTATACAACGCTGTTAAAAGAAGTGTAAGGTGACACAAAGGTATAGAAGAATACCCCTTGCTACAGGATGAGAATAAATCTTATCAAAATGACCATGCTTTTGAAAGCAATATACAGATTCAACATAATTCCTATCAAAATCACAATGGCATTTTTGAAGGATATAGAACAATATATCAAAAAAATGTGTGGATGAGAAAACAAAAACAAACAAACAATGAATAGTCAAAGCACTGCTGGAAAAAAAAAAAGGAGAATGGAGTTATCACACTTCCTGGCTTGACTTTATATTTGAAAACAATATTAAAATAGTGTGGTATTGGAAGAAAAGTGAGCACTCAGACTGTGGGAACAGAATAGAAAGTCCAGAAATAAATCCACACATATATGGGTATATACTAAGAAACAATAGGGTCAAAACTATTCAAAGGAGAAAAGCTTCTTCAATAAATAGTGCTGGGAAAAATGAAGTCACATGTAGAAAAATGTAACTATCAATATGCCATCACATAACATATCAAAATAATTAAAAATTGGAAACGGGGCGCGGGGCAGTAGGACAGCAAGTTAAGCAACATGGCGTGAAGCACAAGGACCAGCATCAGGATCCCAGGTCAAGCTCCTGGCTCCCCACCTGCAGGGGGGTCGCTTCACAATCAATGAAGCAGGTTTGCAAGTGTCTTTCTCTCTTAACCCCATCCCCTAAATTTTTCTCTGACCTAGCCAACAACAACAACAAGAGCAGCAATACCAAGGGCAACAAAATGAGAAAAATAGCCTCCAGGAGCAGTGGATTCAATTCCCCCAGCAATAACCCTGGAGTCAAAAAAAAAAAAAAAAAAAAAAAAAAAAGGAAGAAATTATGATCCTGCGCTACCACCCTTAGGCATATAACTAAGCACATGAAAACACTAAAGGGTTCTATGCACCCTTAAGATCATAGTTACGGGAGTCGGGCAGTAGTGCTAGTGCAGTGGGTTAAGTGCAGGTGGCACAAAGTCAAGGACCTGCGTAAGGATCCCAGTTCCCAGTTCGAGCCCCTGGCTCCCCACCTGCAGGGGTTTCACTTCACAAGTGGTGAAGCAGGTCTTCCTCTCTCTGTCTTCCCCTCCTCTCTCCATTTCTCTCTGTCCTAACAATGACAACATCAGTAACAACAACAAGTATAACTACAGCAACAATAAAAAACAAGGACAACAAAAGGGAAAATAAGTATTTTTTAAAAAGATCATAGTTAATATTATTCACAGCTGTAAAGGACTGGAACCAATACCTATTGACAGGTGACTGGATAAAGAAGTCACAGGAGAAATATTTAATGCAACACTTTTCTGTGATTTTAAAGGATAATTTTGTGTCTTTCAGGATAAAATTGGAGGTAGTTATGCAAAGTGAAGTATGCAAGGGAAAGACTACTACCAGACGGTTTTGCTAATATGTGGGATAAAGGAAACTCAAACACATAAATTTGAAAAATAAAGTGACCAAACTGACTGAAAGTCTTTGTGAGAACTCTGTTGACCATGACTTGTGGGAGGAGGGGTGTCACAGACCTTTGGTGGTGAGTGCAGGGTGGAATCATACTACCTCTGCAATCATATAATCTTGTGACCACTACTAATCACTAATTGCTTACAAGTAATAGTAATAACTTCAAGAGAAAGAATGTCTTCAGTTTTGAGCATCTAGTTAGGGGCTTTTGAGAAGATGGCTCGTTTAAAAAAAATCTGTTGGATGAGGCCAATTTCTTCTTTATTTAGCTTTCTTTGGGTCATAGTCAATTAAGTTCTAAAGAGACATCCTGTTAGTTCCCATGGGAACTCTATCAAGATTGTGAAAAATATGCTAGCAACCTTAGTGAACAAGGAAATGAGCGGTTAGGAGTACTCTCTGAGGTCTTACCTTCTACAAGCCCACTCCTACATACTTTCTCAGTCAGACAGATGTGAAGTGGGGCCACTGATTGTACAAGTACAAAAGTCCTTAACAAGGACAAACAATAACCTGTAATCTCTTTAAGACTGATTTTGAAGACAATAAATTGAAAATCATGGCAATGGAGTGAATGAATGCAGTACTGAAGAATAATTTAATAACACGTGGCATATAGCACAAAGCAGCAATATTCACAACAGCAATCTTATAGATGTAGTCATGGAAAAAGGTAGAGGAAAGAACCAGAATAACACTTTGGCACATGTGGTACCGGGGACTGAATTTAATGGGCTCGGTATCAGGCTTGAATCTGGCATGGCCACCTTTAAGGCCCTCCTCTCTCCATTACTAATCCTTTTCTATTGCTCAACCTTGCTTGCAAACAGAATAGAACTAGCTCACTTTACTTGTTATCTTTTATTCTGTTCCCTGCTTTTGCATTTCTGACTCTGAATCAGTACTTTCCTGTTAGTGATTGAGTTCTTACAATGTGTCAAGGTTTTCACTAAGTGCTTAAGCTACGCCTTATTTAGTGCTCACGACAGTACTGTCAGACAGTGCAACCCCTGAGATTTAGATTTTGGTTCCAAGTCCATAAGGAACCGCTATAAATAGCCAACACAAGGATATTGATTAAACATTCACTAAATATTAAGTGATAAAAGTTCTTCATGTAGGAGTCAACTTAACGATACAGGGATATCATCATTTTGAAGGTTACAAAACAGGAAGTACCATATGATTACTAGTTAATCTTAATATCATATAAATACAAAAATGCATAAGATTAGAATAATATAAGTACTATCAGATGCTATCCCTGGGTGGCAGTTTTACTTTTGACCTTAATTATCCACGCCCCCCAATCCCAAATCTTAGCATGAACAAGTATTGCTCTTGTGAGTGACATAACTGCTGTTGTGAATTTTGCTGCTTTGTGTTATATACACATATAACATGTGGCATATAGCACAAAGCAGCAAAATTCACAACAGCAATTTGACAGATTTAGTCATGGAAAAGGGTAGAAGAGAGAACCAGAATAACACTTTGGCACATGTGGTATCGGGGACTGAGTTTATAACCTCACACTTAAGGATCCAACACCTTTTCTATTACACCATCTCATGGTCTGCTTCACAATTTCCTTTGTCAGCATGGGAAGTTATGGTCAAATTAAGTTGAAATTTTGTATATATGTATAAAATTTTAACTGTATTTATGATGCAGGCATTTTTGGAAAAGAGAAGAAGAAAAATCTACCACCCACAAACACATCTGCCTATATTGAGTCTAAAAATATCTCTGGGAAGATTCAGAAAGAAATGGTATATACATTGTGTGTGTGTGTGTGTGGGGGGGGGAACAAAGGATGAAAAGTTACTTAGTATTATTTGTTTCCTAGAATATTGAAAATATATGTGAACTAGTTTAAATGTTTGTCTTCCTACTTCATACAAAAGTTTGTCAAAAATATCTTAATGTGTTGCCATATTAATTTTTTATTTGGGGGGGGCGGGGGAGCGCAAATGACTTCAAAATGTCTGTTCTAGCAAATGAAACAACTGGAAGCATTCAGCCTCTTGATTTGACTTTGAAAATTTTAAGGAGAAAATAAAAAAAGAAACACTGTTCCATCCATATATGTACTTTCTAAAAATGACACCGTCATCTATTTTCGAAAATGTAAAGAACATGCTATGTTACATAAAACAGAAAGAGTATATATATATATATATATATATATATATATGGTTTATATTATGTCTTCCTGGCTGTTTAAAAATTAAAATGAACCAATCCTGTAATGGAAAAATGTCTTAGCAGTCTATGAAAGGAAAGGAAGAAACAATGATCCAAAGATATCAACCTTGCATTGCTACTTAAATAGCCTCTCTGCACAAGATGTCAGGGGAGGGGTCATGGAAGAAACATCTCAATCTGAGTGTGAATTCCAGGGAGTGAGACTGTGAGCGAAAATACATTTTTCATAGCCTCTGAGGCATAATACTATGCGAACAGTTATTCTTCTGCCAACAAGAACAAAGTCCAAGCACCCCACCAGATACTTATAACTGGGACAGCATCAAGATGGTATGTCACTAGAGCACCTAAAAAGGACTCATACACCGTAGCCCACAAAGGAGAGAGAGTCTCTCAGGGAAGAGAAATCCAGATCCAGAGTCATCTGTATTTCCCCTTTTTCAAAAATTGCAGGAAATGAACCTTAAATTAGGCAGACATGTTTCAGTGTATCACAGTATGATCTAGTCCGGAAAGCTCGTTCACCTACGAGGACCCAAGTCCAAGGGGAAACTGAACTATCAAGCCGACTAAGTGGAACCTCGTTCAGAGAGAAGCTAATGCTCTGTCAACTTTGGTACTGAACCAACTTTCATGCTGCTGGGAGGAAGAAAACGGAAACAAGGAAAAATGACATTTTGCAAATCACTTTTTTCTTCTTGAGGCCAGAAAGGTCCCAGGGATCCACTGCAACAGCCAAGTCAGACTGTAGAGCAGATGGGGTGTGTGCTTCAAAAAAAATATGAAACGACTACAAGTTTAGAATTTTCAGGCTGCTAAGAGACTGAAGGCCTAAGCACCTTAAAGTAGGGGGAGGGCAAAACACAAGGCAGAGGAAATGGGAAGGAAAGAAAATGAGGAGAGAGGGAAGAAGGGAGGGGGAAAGAGAAAGAGAGAGAGAGAGAGGAAGGTAGAGGAAAAGAATAAGGTTAAAAGCACAGGGTAGGGGGAAAAGATAAGGGGATAGGGTGGAGGGCTGTGAACCTAAATGAGAGAATACAAGAGACTAACAATACCACTTTCAATTTCTAAACTTTTAAGAGATATAATAATAAATCTTTGTAGTCATAGTAATCGTATTACCATTTTCCCTTTGGAAAGCTATGCTTAGTGACCACCAAACTGGAAATATCGAAGAGCAGCAACAGGACTCATCTTTGTCTTTCATCTTCAAACGATCTCACATGCTGAGGAGTTCAAACAGCATGCTGCTTTTTCTTCCATACAGCTGGCAGAAACAGTAGCAATGGGAGAAACTGGGGGGAAATGTGAGAAAGCACCTGGCCAGCATCAAGGAGTCAATCATTCTGACAGATTTTGGTTCCTAGAGCCATTATTCCAAAATTTAGTGAGCTGATGAATGACAGAGGGAAACAAATACCAGTCGTCAAATGAGAAAAAAAAGTCATTTGAAGACAGAGGTCACAGGAAAGGAAAGAAGAGGTCCTGGCACCAATAGTAAACTCACTATAACCCCAACCATAATCACTTAAACATTTCAGATGAAAAGAGATACTCTGTCCATATCTCAGTAAGAAACAGAGAAGGAGAAAGGATGACGGCCATCAATCCCCTAGCTTTCTCTTGCAGAGGGAGGAGTCTGGTGGTTAATTTGAGTCACTCCATGGAGATACATAGAATTTCTGTATTTATTATCTCCCTCAACAAATAGTCTGCTAGCAATCAATGATCCTAGTAAGTGTAGGGCTCAGTGTGCATGGGGGAGGGGGGAGGAGGAAGAAGAGAAACTGTAAAAGGTTCCAGTACATTCATCAATGCAAAAATATGTTGACCACAGGGTTTAACTGCCGATCATTGGAAACTGTCAGTTCATTTGTCCCTTGGACAAACTCAGAACCACGAACAAGGACCTATTTCAAGGCCAGAGAGGTAGGCAAACGAGGACCAGATAGATGCACTGAAGACCGTGGTCTTCAGGTTCCTGACAAGTTCCTCCTCTAGTCTACCCTATGAGGTAGGAACTGTATTAAGTAGGGGGAAAAAACAAACAAATAAAAAAACCAGCTTGCTTTCTCTTGAAGACTCTCCTCAGAGTAGTCACTAATAGGAATACTACACATTGATCATTAAATATTACATCAGTCTGATCACAGACACCAGGATGACTAGTTTTGTTTTGTTTTTAATTAAAATCATCTTTCCGAATATGGGGAAATAAGACTCCTTTGTGCTCTACAAATTAGGAAAGCGCACATGGAAAACAATAAATTTGTTTTATGTGTAAGAATCTGAATATACAGGATCGTCAGCTGTAATCATACTGCCTGTGAGGTCTCAGAAATAAATGGCCGGGAGTCGGGCTGTAGCGCAGCGGGTTAAGCGCAGGTGGCGCAAAGCACAAAGACCGGCATAAGGATCCCGGTTCGAACCCCGGTTCCCCACCTGCAGGGGAGTCGCTTCACAGGCAGTGAAGCAAGTCTGCAGGTGTCTGTCTTTCTCTCCTCCTCTCTGTCTTCCCCTCCTCTCTCCATTT